>NC_024323.1:15310311-15310711 GCF_000523025.1 Cynoglossus semilaevis
CCCCCCAACTCCCTAAACTGACCAGTAAACCCCAGCTTATCTGTTAAATCAATCAAACCAATCAATAAATGACTAAATTGATCAGCTCTCTGATTTCAGCCAATCACAATCCTCTGATCCTTGTAATCCAATAGAAAAAGTCTGATAAGTTTTTTTTTCTTCTTCTTCTTGAGTAGAAATAAAGTAAGAAACGCAGCCATGTTTGATTAAACCCTCGTCTCTGTTCTGCCATTCTGTTGATCCCCTCTTTTTGCCAGGACTCTCGTCGCCTGGTTCTCTTAAGAAGCCGGGGAAATTCGATTTCAGCGCCCTGTCCTCCCAGACGAGGTCCCCCCGCATGGCGTTCACCCACCACCCACTGCCAATGTTGGCGGGAGTGAGACCAGGTGAGACTAACCCA
>NC_024323.1:15311440-15312867 GCF_000523025.1 Cynoglossus semilaevis
TTTTTTTTTCCTTTTGTTTTAATTTTTGGAACAATTTGCAAATGGACACATTTGTTGATTTATTTTTCATTAAAACATTGATTCAAATATTTAATGTAAATTATATGAATTTATTATATTTATTAAAATATGTAAATATACTTAGAACCCAATTCTGACCATAATATTAATTTTGAATTGATGTAGATTTATTTTCAGTTTTTTTTTTGTTTTTTTTGTGTGTGACTGCAGATAAATTAAATGTCTAAGGACTTGGCTCAGGTTTTTATCAGACCTGTTTGGCAGCTGCTCAGGACGTCCAGATTCCTGATGACCGCCTGAAGCGCAGAGTTTACTGTGCAGCCATTCGTTTGCAGCAATTTGGAAGAATTGTCGTCTAAATCACTGAACTGATTAATTAGCACCAGGAATAAAATCGTTACGTTTGTTCCAAACTGAAAACAACAACAACAACAACAACGACTGTAACCAGGTAAAACAGGGTCACGTTTTTTTTAACTCGTTCCAAATTCAAGGGGCTTTTATTTTGGTAGGGTGGGAACTCCAATTTCACGCCTTAGTGGGCGAACACGTCTTTATTCCTAGAATGTGCGTCGGAGCTAATGTGTGAAACAGCTGAACATCAGCGAGGCCAAAAGTGGCAGCTCGAGATGTCGTCAGGTTTCAAACCCGACCAGACGTTTAATCTCCACTCTGAATTTTATCACCGCAGCACGCAGATCCTGTAAAAAAGATGCCCGTCTTCTTTTTTTTCTGTCTGGGGAGGGTGTGTGAGTACAGTCAGTGGAGGAGTTGACTGGGAATAATTGCCCATGTGCTGTAGCTGCGCAGCGATGCTACATCAAAGGCCCTTCAAAGCCACCGAGCAGATGTGAAGCGGTGAGGTTGACCGCCGTATCATTAAACCCTCCTCTGTGGTTGTTGACAAGGCCCAGAGCCTCTGGAGACACACACACACACACACACACACACACACCGTGTCCCATCCTTATTGTGGGCAGTAGTTGTGATTTATACAGATGTGATTGGTTTTTGTTTTTTTTGTGCGCTCACGCTGGAGCCGTTCCCGCGCTGGCGTGAAAGTGCTCACCACATCGTCAGTGTTGTTGTTGTTTTGCGTGGAGGACGGGATCCAAGGGGATTTGGGTTTTGGAGACGTGCAGTGAAGAAGCTGCTCACAGTGGAACTGAAGGTGGTTTTGGTCAATTTGTCCCGTCACTCGCTCACATGTGAACCTGACCAGAGAGTTCTGGAGCTTCACAGACTCTGATTGGCTGATCCTCGGTGGTCGGTCACGACGTAAATGATAGGGTTTTGGGGGGGGGGGGGGGGGGGTGTAGGAATCCCCTGTGATCACACATCTCCACCCATCTCCACCACCTGACCCAGTCCCATCCTGCTACACCCTGGCCTCCACCCAGTCTGTA
>NC_024323.1:15313224-15314396 GCF_000523025.1 Cynoglossus semilaevis
GGGTGTGGGTGGGGGGGGGGGGGGGGGGGGGGGGGGGGGGGGGGGGGACCAACTGCTGTCGGTGGTCAGTCTCACAGGTTTCCACCATAAGGTCGAAGTAAAAAAGTATAGATTTTAACAAGGCTAATGCTAATGGTGGAGCTAACATTTGTCACTGTCTTTGGTTTGTACGAACTCATTCAGCTACTGCGCAGTCGCAGAGGCGTCGCTAACGCAAGAAAACCACGTAGCATCGCCGTGTTCCGTCACTGCTGGTCAACGACGACCTAACGATGATTTACTGTGTCACAGTCACTACTTCAAACTACTACAGTTTTTCATTGATGTATGTATGACGTTCGTCTGCATAAAAACCTGCAAAGTTTCCTGCCATAAATCATAAAAAAAAACCTTTGAACAGAATGAGTGTAAATGTATGGATTTACTGGTCGTGGTCGAAGAACTCAGCGAGAGACTCGCCCAAATAGTTATGGAATCTGTTTTAGTTCCAAACTGTGGCGTTCCGTTCACGTAAAACATTTTCAATCCAGGCTGGAACGACATCGTTTCCAGTCGCGATGGGATTTTCTGGTTACGTCTCAATAATGACCTCGTAAATCTCTGCCTGTAAGAACGCACAGCTTCTTTTTTTTTTTTTTTCATCTCTGTTCTTTCTCTTCTCTACATTAAACTCTAACCTCAGTGTCTCCCTTCGCAGGAAGTCCCCGTGCTTCAGCCTCGGCCCTGCACTTCTCTTCTCCCTCCATCATTCAGCAGTCGAGCCCCTACTTCACCCACCCAACCATTCGCTACCACCACCACCCTGGACAAGACCCGCTGAAGGAATTTGTGCAGTTTGTCTGTGCTGATGGCCCGGGGCAGGCCGCCGGACAGGTGAGGCCCGTCGGACAGGACTGTGTCGGGTTTGAACACGTAGCCAACGGTGGAACTCTCCGACGATGGTCCACTGTAACTCATCATTAACTAGAATGTTACCTGTAACTAACTGTTAAACCTGGGACATTCCATCTTCACTCTAACTCTGTTAAATGACAACAACAGTTTATAAACACACCACAGATGAACACTAGGGCGTGCTGTTGATACTGTCTTGTCTTCTGTCATTTTCCATGTTCCTCGTTTCAGACCCTGACGTTCCTCTTCTTTGACCCCCCTTTTATTTTATTCCGTTT
>NC_024323.1:15314483-15321181 GCF_000523025.1 Cynoglossus semilaevis
CCTGCTCTCGTTGTTTTGGTTTGGAGTTTGGTGCCGGTCGTGTTGGTTGGTTGGTTGTTGTGCTTGTGTTTACGAGTATTTCCCATGGTTTTGATTTCTTGCCATATTTTGGATGAAACCAATCAATGATTTGATCCCCCCCCCTTCTCCACACCTCCTCCACCCACCACGGATCACCCATGTGGACCTTGTTACCCCCCGTTCTCGCTCCTATCAACCCTTGTGGTGATTATTATTTTCCACACCTCCATGAACGACGCCGTCCACATATCTCATTTTTTTTGCTGTTTGTACTCCACCACCGCCTTTTCCTTACTTTTACCATTACCCCCCCCTTTCGTCATGGATATTTTTTGGGGCTCGGCCTCCCAAGATCCTCCCTCCTTTTTTTTTTTTCCATCCCGTGTCTGCGGACTGTCGCATGTCGCCACCCTGACCCTTTTTGTATTGTCTGCAGCCAAACGGGAGCGGCCAGAGCAAAATGCCAGGCTCCTTCTTGCTGCCTCCACCTCCCCCAGTGGCCCGCCCAGTGCCCCTCCCAATGCCCGACTCTAAACCCAACAGCACACCCCCTGACGGCGGACTCTCCTCGCCCGCATCTCCGTGTAAGTGACGCCACAGAGACCGTTCTCAAAATCTGACCCACAACAAAAAATTTGAACATCCTCTCCAAAGAAAGACCCCCCCCCCCCCACCTGCCATTGTTGCCCCTCCAACTTTGTGCCGTTATTGTCCTTGTGTTTCCCGACATCCCATCGCCGTTCACCTCTGGAGGCCTGCAGTGCAGTGGAGTTTCAGTAGAGCAGTGTCTGTCCCGTTAGTCTCCACTGGGGTTCATCAGGGTTCTGTACTGGGCCCCGTCAGACTCCGCTTTGGAATGGAAGGTGCAGCGACATAAAATCTCAGTTTTTCTCCGACTGGATTCACAAACAAAATAATCAAGAAAAAAAAAAGGTCAAAATTGAACTCCGACCTGGGAAGGGCACAAATTTACGGCAGTTGATTTACCTGGACTCTGTCTGGTCATGTTAGATAGATTTAAGCTAATTGATTTTTTTTTTTTTTGAGGTTGGCCTCTGTCTGTGTGTTTGTAGTCAGAGCACCTGTTGGAGTTTCTTGATCTTTCTTTAAGTCTTACCGGTGATGAAGGGGCACTGGATGGCGCTCTTCTCGGTGTGTTTTCCTTCAGATGTAGTGTTTTCATTTTACCCCCAGTCGGCGTCTCAGAGTCTTCTATGTCTTATGTATGTTATTCCAGTCCTAGAAACACACATAAACCTGTCTCTCCCTGCTCTTCTGCTCCCTTCTCTGCTCCTTCCACACCAACACCACTCTAACTCCCACACTGACGTCTGTAGTCCCAGTCCCACGGTGAGTCCAGATCTAGGGTATCTTAAACTGCCCTAAATTTGTCACTTTGATGCCACTGGGGTTTTTAAAAGTCCCTGCCTGGTCTTCAGTATCAGGACTCTGCTGTGTTCACCCCCCTAACTCCCCCACACTCCTCCCTCACCCCCTCCCCAGCTGAGTTTGTCAACAGGACTGAACCAGTCCGAGGGTCCCAAGTTTACTCCCCATGTTTTCATGACCTAGAAATGTTGATTTATTTGCTCCTTAAAGACAGAATCGACTGATGTTGAGATCTTTGGGAAGACGCTAACTTTTTTTTTTTCTTGTTTAGTTAAGGATCAAAAGCAGGGTACGAAAAAAAAAATTCATATTTTTAAAGTCTGAACTTTTCTGCAGTCGTGTTGTTCCCATCGTAGAACTCACAGCTGAAGACTGAAATCCACTTCCTCCAAAAGTTCTTTCAGTTCAGGGAAAAATTAAAGACTTTTTTATAAATATTGATGCTTGCTCTAATTTTTGCAACTGTTAATTTTTGCTAGATAGTCATCGTAACCTAGCTTAGCTTAGCTTTTCTTTTCTTAGCCTAGCTTGTCCTAGTGTCAGTGCAGCTAACAGAACCTGCCCTTTGCTGAACTCTGCTTGTTTTTTCTGACGTCCCCGTTGCTCCTTGTGTTTCTGTAGCATACTCCACGCCAGGCGCCACAGCTCCCAACAGGTTTGTCGGCATCGGATCACGGGACAACAACTTTCTGAACATCCCGCAGCAGACACAGGTAGGAGGTTTTTTTTTTTTTCCTCCCTTAACTCGGTGGAAGGTAAACAATGGTGTGTGTCGCCCCCCTCCACCCCTCCCCCGGCCCCTCCCACTCCTGCTGAGTTTCTCTCACCTCTTCTCTCACATTATCCCACAGTGAGCCATTAACGTGTGTGTGTTTCTGCATCTGTATTTCACTCTACCTGTGGTTCACCAACTGTTTATTTGGCAAATGTGGAGCCAAGCCTTCAGGCTGTGGTACTTTCCCCTGACAAGTTCTCAGTTCCTTTCCTTGCTGCCTCCCCCTCTCTCCCCCTCTCTCCCCCTCTCCCTCTGCTGTAACCTTCTCCTTCTTCCACCTTTTTTTTCTAATTCCTTCCCTCCACTGCTCTCTGCCTCCTCCATTACCACCAGTACTTTTCTCATTAGTGTCCAACCACACCCGCCCGGAGCCAGCTCAACTCCTCCACACATGGAAACCATCTAAAACTGCTCTGCTGATCCCCCCCCCCCCTCCCTCCCCGCCTTCACTTCTCTCACTTTTCCTCCCTTTCCATTTCCCTCCACTGCTGTTCCTCATTAAACTTCTTATTCCATATAACTTAGCAACCTTTTTATTTAAATTCACCCAGTATTTATGGTGGGGGTTCATACTCAGACCCACGTGGTCATCCTACATGATTACTGAACACGTCACCGCCAAAATATGGCCATTATTTTCCTTACATCAAATGAAATGCCATCAGATTACTTTTCAATTCGTGCTGATGGGAGTTACGGTGCGGCCAGGGGCAGATTGGGGCAATAAAAGCTGACGTAAAGTCAGTATTGCCCTGTGTCCTGAAGTTTCTTCATCCTGGTGATGTCACATGGTTTTATAAAAGCCTGAAAATAATCACTTCATTTTAGAACTGGGTCTTTCTCAAGCCAGAGTTCTGGGCTCGGTGGGAAACTCCAGAATAATCCTGAACAAAAAACAAAAACTGTACGAACAAAAAAGTGAAAATGAAAACTCGTGAACCGGAGGATCCACGTATTTGGGCCTCGTCCGTGTCTTTGGTTCCCGGTGGAACATCGTGTCTGATCACAGGTTGGACTTCTTCCAAACACGTCACTAATAGTTCACATGTGTCTGTCAAAAAAAAACGACCCTGAAAATGAAAGATCCGCTCAGAGAAATGACAGACTGAACAAAGGAGCTGACATTAGTGGGCTCCGCGCGCCCTCCTGTGGCCACTGTTGGCTGCTGCAGCCAGAGGTGAACCAGATAGGAGTGAGACAGTGAGAGGGGAGAGGGTGTCAAGAGTTTCCGACCTTTTAAAAGTCACGTATCGGCCGTCTGGTTACCATGGCAACCAGACATGATGTCATAGCCAGTTGATCTTGAATTTGAGAAGGAGCTGCTCTTGAGGGGGGCAAGAAGAAAAGAGGCTGGTCACTGTCTGCTGCCAAGGGTTTAGTGGGAGTGTTCACGGGAGATAGATGGGTTCTGTCTGTGTGTGTGTGTGTGTGAGTGTGTGTGTGTGTGTGTAACAGCACACAACAGAAGGAGAGACAGCGAAAGTAAATAAGAAGGGAGAAGTTACAATGCCCTCGGCATGCTGGGACAGTGCCCAGGGGAGTAGGCTAGCTGAGATGGGCAGGAGGCAGAAGGGAGGGGGGGAACAGAGGGGCGGGGGGGGCAGGAGGGCATTCATACGACCTGTTAGAATCCAACAACACAAAAGGCTTCTCCCCTGGAGGCTCACAGTAGTTTCCAAGGCTCGACTTGTAGAATGTTGGCACGGTGGCCGTGCACGGCCGACACACTGCAGGCCAAACGGGGCAGCCAACAACAGGGGCGCTGACCCTCTGCTGCCCCCTGCTCACGCTGTGAGGGAGAAACCCAACATGAAGATGGCAAAAGTGACAAAGAGGGAGGCAGACTGCTCTCCCGCTGCCGCCACCGCCACCGCCACCGCCGCTGCTGTTGAAGACAGAACTTTATGACAGACCATGTGAACTCCTAATGACAAATGACACAAACGTAGTGGACGTGAATGTTGTTGTGAACGGAGTGTGAACAGAGTGTGAACGGCTCTGGTCTCTGTCTGTGAAGGATTAAACAGTTAAAAGAACAGAAAGTGAGCAGAGAACAAACGCAGCGTGGCATCATAAAAATAACACGTCACTGGTTTATTATCTGTGGCCCAATATCAAAGGACACATGTCCATGACCAGGTCCAAGCCCCAGTGGTTGAACCTCTGATGAATATGGTGACGAGTCAGTTCAAATGAAGTCATTAATCCGTTCTGTTTTTTTCTTTTCCAGTCTTGGTTCCTCTGACAAGATCTGTATAAAAACCAACCAGTAGAATTCTTTCTTCTTTACAATTGGAAAAAGCAAACGTCCTCCAAACCCACCCAGCGCCCGACACCCCCGCCCCCCCCCCCCCCCCCACCTCCCAACAGTGACGTCTCACCTGATCACAGAACACAACAAGACGGGAACCCACAGCAGCATGACACTTTCAGAGGAACTCCGGACTCTGTCAGCCAGTCGGAGGAGGACTCGTTTTTAGAAAAGACGGACGGAAAGATGAAAGACGAACGGACGGACGAGGGGATGGATGGATGGATGGATGGATGCCAGGACGGAGGACGGAGCAGGGGGACAAACGGAAATAACAAGCAGGCATCTCTCCTGAGGAAAAAAACAAAACAAAACACCGAACCAGCAGAACACAGCAGCGACGCAGGAGGACGAGAGAGCAGCCATCTTCTCCAACCACGTGAGGACACGTCGTGTAACCACCGGCCAACCGACCGACCCACCGACCAACCAACCGACAGCCAAGAAAATCAAGTGTCCAATGAATAGAAGAAAAAAACAAAAATCCAAATGACAACATTTAACCCAACGACACAAAGCCACAGTCGAGTCAGAGACAAAATTTGATTTTTTTTTTTTTTCCACGACAGCTTCGGTCCACGCCCACGATGTGGCGTCGCCACCTGACGCAGAATCAAATTGACCAACTTTTTTTTTTTTCTCTGTTTCTTTCTCTTATCTTTTTCTCTCTCTGTCAATGACCATTGACTCTATAGCGCCCCCTTTTTACCTTACTACTAACCAGAGAGAGACCATGCCAAAACATTTCTCGATTTAAGAGTTGCACTACAAACCCAATCAATTAACACTAATCTTTTATCGATGTGCACTATTTACCCGGCGTGGGCGGTCAGCTGCCCTGCCAGTCAAAAGACGAAAAAGAATCTAAGGTACAAGAAGCCTTTAGGTGCCCCCCCCCCGACCCTCCACCCCCCCTTCATTCTCTTTGACCAATCATTGGCCTCCACCTATTCTTACATTTGTCCCAAACCACACACACACACACGTGCGCAGCTATTCGTGCCATGACCCCATCTCAACAAACACACACGCAAATCTTTGATCAAACCAGTAGGTGGTGGTGTTGTGTTCTCATAGTTTAAACCCAGAAAAGCCCAGAGAACTCTCTCTCTCTTCTGATTAGGTCCAAACCTGGAGCACAGGCTGAAGAAGCAGCTCGTGATCATCACCATCATCTTCATCATCTTCATCACCGACAGTTCGACTCCACTCTAAACAGCAGCTATCGATTGATTCCCCACTTTTTACCCTCTTGTAATGTAGATGACTTTTTTTTTTTTGTTCTCTTGTGTGAGTTTTCTCTTATTTTGACTTTATTCCTTTTTGGATTTGTACTATTTTATAACTGTTTTGTATTTGAATAACAGCACCTTAGAGAGAAACACAGCGAGGAGTGGGAGGTCGAGGCGGCGTAGACAGGGTGGTTAGCTTAGCCGGGTGGTTAGCTTAGCCGGATCAAATCGTAGCTGACAACAGCCAAAAGGAAAGGTTCTGACGAGGAGAGGGAGGAGGGGGGAGGGGGGAGGACGAGGGGGAGGAGGTTTGTGTCTGTGCAGTAAACGACATAGATCCAACAGGTCAAAGGTCACAGCCCCAGAAAATCCACTAAGTCACTGTAGGTCAACGAGCGGCTTTGGTCACATTTGACCCGACTTCTGCCGTCCTATCAGGGGACAGGATGTGAAGGTCAAAGGTCAAATGAAGAAACAGGTTGTCGTTCATCTGATCTTTGGCCTGGACCACAGAACAGCCCCCGCCCCCCGTGTTTTCTTTAACCCTCGGCCCAGCTGAGCTAACAGCCGCGGCCGCGCCGTCTTCTTTGCTGTGCAGACACAAGACAGGAAGTGCTCATGTTGTGGTCATGTGACCCCTAACGAGAAGCCAGGGAAGCCAAGGCGTCGAGCCTTTACTTTCTAACCTGGTGAATTTGTTCTCTGTAGCAGATAAAGCCATTAGCCACACGCCGCGCCGCGCCACGCCGCGCCGCAGGACCACAGCACGCAGAGTTTTGACAATCACAGGACGATTATTTGAACCACAGACGTCGACCAAAAGCTGACACGCGGCCGCACCCACGGTTTGACTCCGGTGCAGCTGCTGACTGGTGGTGGTGGTGTTAGTATTCGAGTGAAAAGATGAAAAAAAAAAAAAGCCGAATCACGAGGGAAGGGTGCTGAAGACGGAACCCCGAGTCAAAGAGAG
>NC_024323.1:15321872-15329501 GCF_000523025.1 Cynoglossus semilaevis
AAGGGGTTTAGAAACCAGGGGACGATGATTTGACCCACAGACGGCGACCAAAAGCTGACACGCGGCCACACCCACGGTTTGACTCCGGTGCAGCTGCTGACTGGTGGTGGTGGTGTTAGTATTCGAGTGAAAAGATGAAAAAAAAAAAAAGCCGAATCACGAGGGAAGGTTGCTGAAGACGGAACCCCGAGTCAAAGAGAGTTCCCGCTGTAGCTCCTCTTTCTGTCTCCCTCACGTTTACCCTGTTGTTTACACTCCCAGACGGGCCGCCGCTCCAAGAGCAGAGCGAGCCACACTGTGGAGCAAAATGAATATGTGACATATCTGGCTGTTCTGACCGAGAGATTCCAGCAGGAGGATCACACACGTGTGCCCTGTTTTCATTTGACTTTTTTTTCTTTTGTTTTTTTTTTTTTTTTTTTTTTTTTGTGCATTAGGTGCACAGGGTCTGGTTAAGGAAATGGGTTGCCCTGGTGATCTACGCCCCCCCCCCTTACATACACACCAGCACTCCCCCCTTTGTTATTGTAATCCATGAGCCCTTAAAGATCAAAACTGCACTAAAACAATCATGCCAGCCAAACGTGACTTTGTTTTTATTAGGAGAATTAGAGGACGGTGTTCTGACTCCGTGTAGAGCACAGATTCCTGACCGCGCCGACTCGTGACCTCCAACAAACGCCATGCGCTCTACTGAACTCAAAGGGAAGTCTTAAAAAAAAAAAAGAAATTGACAATCTGAGGAGGCCTTGATGCTTTTAATCCTGTCCCGTCATCCAAACGACACACATTCACCCACAGACCTATTATTTCCCCGTCACCCACCTCACCCGCCTCACCCACCTCACCCAACCTCACAAAATAACTGGACTGCCTGGCCATGTTCTTCACTGCAGGGAAACGCAGCATCTCATCAGCTTGGTGTAGAGAGTTAAGGTGATTTCTTTTCTAAACTATGGAAGTGCCTCTGTATTCCCATTATGCAATTTGTCAAACATGAATTCAGGTTCTTTTTCTCACATATAAGCTATAGTGATGGTGGAAAAAAAATCTATGTCAGGAGAGAAGAAGAAGAAGAAGAAAAAGTCGCTGACAGCTCACTAGATAATTGCAATCATCTTTATATATAATACACATATATATTTATAGATATATACATTTTTTATTTGCAAGATAAGCTCTGTGGCAGTCTAGTTATTTTTTGAAGCATGGCGTACACCGCACAGTCATAGGACGCATCTCAGAAACTGCTGATTTGAGCTTAGAGAGTCATCGGATCCACGTCGCATTCTGGAGAAAACGGAAAAAAAGAAACGACAAAAACCAGGGCAAACAGAAAACGTAGTAACGTAGTAGACAACGATGGTGACGTAGGCGAGGATTAAACAAAACAACAACAACAAAAAAGATCGGATTAGGTTTCGTTGTTTTCTTTCTTGTTTTGATGGGAAGTATTGTTCTTGAAACTACATGATGTATGTTGATTGAGCCATGTGCAATGCCTTGGTAGAGGAATTGTGTTTGTTTGTTAGCGATTGTTTGAGGGTGTCATAAGAAACGAGGGAAAACCCTCTGTGTCTCCTTTTTCTCTCTTTGTTTTTCTAAGTCCTCGTGCTCTGGGACTCTAAACACGAGAGCGGCGAGAAAAAAAAAATCCCAGTCTTTGTATGTAAGTTTTTTGGGGAGGGGGGGCTGACTGTTTTTATTTTCTTGTTTGTTTGTTTGTTTGTATTATTTCTCATGATTTGCTTTCAAAAATGTGGGAGGGCTGAAGGAACAATTTTGCAACTCATGAAATATATATCACTATGAAAACTGGTGCTTTTTCGTTAAAGAATAAAAGTACATTCGTTCTCTATTATACATACATAAATAATAATAATAAACAAATTAAGTGTTATCGTAAAAAAAAAAGCAAATTTTAGGAAAAAACATGCATTATTCTATTTCTCTTTTTTTGTATTTACCGAGGGGGGGGGGGTTCAGTGTATGAAAAGGTTGTTGTGACAAAAGGCATTTTTCCATCCCAACCTTTACACCACAGCACAGAAAACAGACATGGAACCATCTCTGGTCTGGTGTCCACCACACGTCAGTCTGATGTGGGACAAACACAGGATTCTCTCCATGTTTGGGAGGTGCAACTGTTTGGTTTCCCCTTTTTTACAATATAAAAAAAAGAACGAAAAAAACAAAAACCATGACAGAAAAAAGATCAGATGAATCTGGACAGAGTTTTTTTTCTCCTGGTTGGTCCAGTGTGAGGGACGATGCTGCCGTCCATGAACCCCTACCCCTCCAACCACCCACCACCGCCCCCTCCTCCTCCTCCTCCTCCTCTGATTCTCCCGCTGTAAATGATTATAAATATTTGTTTGGTGATGTAGTGTGATAGACTCAGAGCATCTTTAAAGGTTGTCCCTAAAAAGTGCCTTTTGTTCACAGATTCCATCTTGTAATCCTGAGTGCCCATCTCAAAAAGAAAAAGAAAAAAAATCCCCTCCTTCAAACTTCTCCTCCTCTTCCTCTTCCTCTCTCCCTTTCTCTTCTTCGAGCTTTTTAAAAGCACTATACATAGTACTAAAGGAAATTGGTGTGATTTAGTTTCTCTTTTTATTGTTGATAAGAATCATTAAGAAAAAAAAAAGACCAAAAAAAAGATATTTTCTGTCTTGCTTCGTCTTCTGTCTCTCTTGGACACTGGAGTAGTCTGTAGCTGCGTAAACTTCTCCTTCCTTCCTTCCTTCCTCCCTTCCTTCCTTCCCTCCCTCCTTTTCTGCTTATTCCCTTTTCTCTGAACGGCGGGGTTTAAAAAAAAAAATAAGAAAGGAAAAAAAAAATACGCAAAGATTTTTTTTCTGAGCAGAATGCAGTTAGCTCACATGTTATTCTTGTCTGTACGCTTCACATTGTATTACCATACCCATTTTCTTCAGCTTCTCCATTCAACAGCTAATGTAAGTGAACAAGTTACACCACGGGGCTCTGGGCTGTGCTGAGGACACGGGCTGCGGCAGGGCCCGACGGTTCCCCTCTGGGAGAAACCGTTCTTGGGGCGGGGGAGACGAAAGCACTAATGAGAAACTTTGGTTTTGGACTGTGATGTGGGTGATGGCCAGTAGGACTCCCCCTGTAGGCAGGTTTTATTTGTAACCCTTTTTTAATCTATTTATCTTTTCTTTTTTAATAATTGAATTTGGATTTGCTTTTGTTAATGTTACTGCGTTACATTATTGAGACTTTCAATTATGCACCTTTCTCTTGGTTGATTGAGACCAGCTATTTAAATTTTTTAAAAAAGTAAAAAAAATAAAAATAAACAAATTAAAAAATGACTCAAAGCACCTTATGAGCGACACGGCTTCACGTCAGAGAGACTGCAGGGTTCTGATCCAGCACAAAATTGTTAGACATGTGATCAACTGATTCACCATCACTCAGCAGAGAGAACTTCCACCAGCAGAATCACAGATTACTGATTTGTTTTTGTCCTGCAAAAAAAAAGAAAGAAAAAAAAGTCAATAATTTAAAATGTTGATTTGTCAGAAAATTGATGCCAGTACCAGTATTATTTTAAAGCCTTGACAGGTGAAAGCACCGCTGTTGAGCCATACCAGAGGAAAGCAGGCTGCATGGAGTGTGTGTGTGTGTTTGCATGTGTGTGTGTGTAGTATTTGCCCCGGCATCATTCAAAAAGCCCAGTCAGACCATGTGGCCGAACCGTCCGCCCCTTTTTTTTTTTTTTTTTTAGCTTGTTTTGACACGTTATTGTAGGATGCTGGGCCGTCTTTATCTGTGTACAGACCGGAGCCCTGACCTGGTCAGTCTCCTCACCGCTGACCACCTCTCCCCACAGCCAGTGCTTATCCTCCGCCTGCCCTCCTCCCAGAGCAGCATCCCATCCTCAGACACACTTCCCAGAGCCCATGGTGAAATGCATGTGTTAATTACAGTTTCTTTTCCATAATAATAATAAAAAACAGTTTGAAAAGAGCAGCGCTTTTACTTGTTTGAATAAAAGGATGTTCTTGACTGTATCCTGTCTTTGTGGTTCTTGTGCTTTGTCTTAAAAACTAAACTGTTAAAGAAGAACAAACAAGCGTGAACAAAACACATGATCATGACCTACGTTTGTTTTTGTTTTATTGACAGACTTCGAATCATCCGGGAGTAAAGAGTTGCAGCGAGGGAAAAAAACAGAGCAAACACCAGTAAAGGCTGCTGGTGAGAGTTGAAGATGCTCAAATGCCACCTGGTGTCCCTTAGGGGGCGCCCTAGGGGCCTCCTATATGGTCAAATTGTGCCGCTATGCATAATTGTTTCTTTTCCCCCGAATTATTTAAGAAAAAACAACAAATGTAGTTCTGACCGGAGAAAATCCTTAGATTATTTGCTTGATGTCCTACGACATGGCAACCTTCACTTAGACGGCACCTGTCAATCTGGCAACCCACTGCGCATCACTGCACCACGATGACGTAGGACGCAGTGTGCGTCACTTCCTCTTTGCAGAAATAAGCGGGAAGGTTTGGAGACGGTCAAGGAAAAGGGGGGAAAAAGACAATAATGGATTACAGGAAGAGAAAACTGAAAGAATAAATGTTATAAAACAGAAGTTATTGTCGTCTGACGTCGCCAAATGTCCCAAAGTCGAGCAATATGTCGAAAACAGGCGCGAACACAAGTTAACAAGCTCGTGGAGACAACGATTGCGTCGATGCCACAGGTGTGTTTGTTTTGCTCCCACGCCAAGAAAATATTACGTAATTAATAATAAGTTAAAACCTAAATGCGGAATTGTTTATTTTTAGCCTTTGAGCTGCAGCTAAAGACAGTGAAGAACCAGGACCGTTTAAAAGAAGCCAAAGACTCGAGCTCGTTTGGCCGGAGTGGACGGGTAAGAACGCCGTTGTGAAACATGTCCGGGATTTTTAAAGTTATTATTTAGTTATTATTCAGACATCTATCTTATAGGTGTAGTAAAACCACAGTAATACAGTAAACCTTAGACAGTAAACATAATATATGTCTTGGTGTTCTGTGTTTGATAACATTAAACGTGTAGTTCCCGTGTCTGGCCTGCAGGTAGTGCTAAGTACGGAGTGTTTTTAAATTTGAGATGGCTGTATGATAAGTATGCTGGTTGAATTGAGACACGATTCCATTTATTTGAATTAATTTAACTATGGCTTAACTGTAACTATAATAACAATAATAATAATATAATTTTTACAATGGCATTTGGGTTATAGACCCATGGAGAGTAGAATATAAATACTTTTCAAATACTGTATATTCAAAACGTGTAAGACGTCAGTGGTTGTAGCCACGACCTGCAGCTGCCGTCAAGTAGCTTTTTAGCTCGGTAATTTCCCCTTTTTAATATTATTTAATAATAATATATTTTAATAACAATTAATTGGTTAATTGTTTTATTTTTCTGGGGCAGTATAACACGTTTAAATTATATTATTTATTTATTTATAATTTTTGGTTTATTATAAAATTGTAAACACAACAAATAATCGTGAGTCACATTGTATCACGAATTGAGTGCATCGTTCCATCCCTACTGTACAGTGAACAGTTAAGAGTTTATTCAAGTGACAATGTAGTTTATAATAGTAGTAATAATGTTAATAATAGACCGAGAGTCAAAGGCCTGAAAGACTGATATTTACTGTAGCACAGTCTAAGATCATGTTGATGATGTTGAAAAGTTAAAGGACTGAGTTCAAACTCCTTGATTTCACTTTTTTTAAAAACGTTTGCATCAAAATCTTGTTTTAGGAGTTTCTTTACATGTTTATATTTTTCATCGTGTGGTGATTCTGTAGCTTCTTCCTGGAGGTTGAAGTTCTTGTCATGTTTGCTGATGGGTTTAATTGACAAACGAAATGGGTCTGGTCTCAAATGACTGTTTGACTTTATTTGAATTAACAAATGAGAAATGTTAGAAGGATAAAGAAAAACCTCGACATTTGGTTCCCAGTTTTCTTTATGACTGAAAGCAGTGTTTGTTTCATTGCAGATACTCTGTGCAGTTACAGGAGGGAAAAAAAAACACAAACACACAATGAAGCAGAAAGACATCATAGGAAGGAGTCTGGTTCCTCCAACTCTGTCTCACACAGTTCACTCGTTTGTTTTTTCTAATCTTGGAATTTTGAGGTCATTAATGAACATAGTGTAAATGTTTTCCATTCATGAAATAGAAAAATATACAAACCTACTGGAGGTTTTTAACAATTTGGACATTTTCTGATGGTAGTGTTTGTTCAGGAAGATTAGAATCAAATCAGCAGGGACAGAGTAATGACCCCCCCATCTCCTCCCCCCCAGGTCACACGCTTCACCAACCTATCTCTTTGTACTAATGTGAACAAATGGTTCTTTTTATTGGGGCAGAAAAATGTATTTATTCAGTTCTTCACCTTTGTTGTTGTTTAATCATCAAAGACAGTGAATGTTAATTAGCACCAGAAGCGAATCAGCATAGACATCGATTCCACATTGGGAATTGTGATTGGCTGATGCATGTGGCCGTCACGGCCAAACACAGGAAGTGGACAGAGGAACCAGACTCTTATTCCGTTTAGTTTGCATCTTATTTCCCCCCCAACAACTGATGACATGTCAGACACAGAGGGCAGCAAAGGTCAGCGTCCCTCTGCCCCTTTATTATTGGACCTGTGCAGGCTTACAGATACACACACACACACACACACACGTAGGTACGCACACTGATGATGTGGCTGAAGTGCAGTCAGGAGAATGTGCTTCATACAGTCCAGTTACAGCATTAACAAACTTAGACCATGTGACACGTTTGATTCTTTCAGCTAAACTGGATCGCTTCCATCTGCACCAGGACACGCACGCACATACACACAAGCGCACGCACTCGTTGAACCCCCCGCCCTACCACCCTCCCCAGTTGATTATGAAGTGTTTCTAAAATCCAATGATAGCCCCCCCCCCCAGACAAACGCCACACATTCCATTGGAATACACGTGGATTTTATAGTTGCTCCACACGTTCTTCTTGACATTCCTGCACACTGCCTCCACTCTGTGTACTTTTTAAACATTTGACCCCCCACCCCTCACCACTATGGACCCACTCTGTTTTCCTCAGTCCCATCCCATCACCCCCCCTTCCCCCCCACGCCCACATCCTTGCTGGCTCTCCCCTCTTATCCTCCTCCTCCTCTTCTTCCTCTTCTCCGTTTGGGTTGAACTGAGGTTGGTAGCTGTACAGTAAATTTTTTTTTCAGGGGTGGGGGTTGGGGGTGGGAGCAGTCTTTATGCTTAGCCCAGGAGGGGAAAGGTATGAGGGAGGAGCAAGAAGGCAGTGATCCGTGTTCAGTCGTCCTCCAGTCCCTGGTTGAGGAGGAAGTTGGCGGCCAGGTTCTCGTTCTTTTCGCAGGCGAAGTAGGCCTGGATCACCAGAACCTCAGGGAATCCCAGGGCTTTTAACTGTTCCAGAGGACACAGACAAACAAAGGCATTTACTAAATGACCCCCCCTTTAGAAAGTCATGCCCCCCCCACCCCCGTCAAGATTTAAACCTCACCCTCTCGATGGCTTCCTTCTCCTGAGGTGTGACCTGGATGTAGTTTACAAACG
>NC_024323.1:15329640-15337236 GCF_000523025.1 Cynoglossus semilaevis
TTATGATGAAAATGAAATAATAACAGGAGACGATTTACTGAAATGATTGCAAATTTTAAAATTGAATATGTAACTGACATTTAACGTATATTTTACAGATGTTTGAAAAATCAACATATATTGCAATGTCCTGCGATTCTATAGGATTTCTTTTAAATTTCAATTTAATTGTAGTAAAACTGTCAGCGTAGTAAACACACAATGCTGTTACATACTTCATCTTACTAAAATTGGGACTAACAGCTTCTGACCTTTTGACCTCAGGCTGTGGTGTCAACAAGACGGAGACCTGTGGCAGCCCAAGGCTCTGACTGCAAGGACCACGACTTGAAACCCGACCCCAAGCCTCACAGATACCAAGGTCAGACTCGATCACGAGTTGTTTTTTTTTTCCTAGCGTTGATTCGACTTGTTCGCACGTACCATGTGATTACGACCTTAGCCGTGCTGTTTTATCTGCGTTAAATGTCAATCTCTGAACAGCTGACATGTGGTGCTTCATGGCTGAGTGTGTTACCTGTAGAAGTTGAGGATTTTCACTGCCTAGTTGCTGCAGTAGAGCTGGTAGTAGAGCTCGGTTCTGCTGAATGGCCTGTCTCATGTGCAGGAACTGGGGTTGGGTCCGCAAGAACGCAAGTGGGTTGTCTCCTAGTGACGAACAAATGTAACCATGAATGTGTTGACGTGTGAACAGAGAGTCAAGTCAGAGAGTTGTAAACATCCTCGCTCGCCCTCTCGCCCTCCACTGAACCCTGACTGCAGATGTTCTTGAATTAAAGTGGGCCGCGTTCCTCACCCTCTGCTAGAGAAGGTGATTCTGTGGGTCCAGGTCCAGATCCAGATCCGGGGGCTGGTGCCGGTGGATTACTCTCCTGCACCGGGCTGCTGGGGATACCCTGGAAAACCAAAATACATGGTTTTCCTTTATTTAGATTCATGAGCCTGGCTCAACAGCAGTGTCACTCCATATCCAAAATGAAACAGACTTCAACAGAGAACATTTTTGGTTAAATGATTTAAGTAATTTAACAGTGGCTTCTATCATTTGTTCAAAGTAGGTACAGTACTGACGTGACCTGCTAAAGTTAGACAAGAAAACATTCTGTTTCTGGACTTGTTTGGTGAATTCATAGTACTCTGCAGTACTTGAAGGCAGGTGTATTCGTTTACTGCAGTAGTGTACTTGTTCGACGTACGGTGAGCAGGTACTCCACGGCTCTGTGTGGGTTGTTGAAACTGGCTCTTAGCGCTGCCACCACTCGCTCCCGTTCGTAGCCCATGGACATGATCTCCGTCAACATGGCCTCGTACTCGGCTCCAGTCACTACAAACCAGCAGAGTTAGTCAGAGTCAGTGGCTGATGGGCAGAAACGCTGCTTCAGTGATGTCAACAGTTGTAGTGTGAAAATGCATTTTTTTGAAGAACATTTAAGATATATTTAAAAATAAGTGAAATCCAAGTACAGCCTCTGAGACCCCACGTTGACCCAGTGGGATGCCCCCCCCCCCCCCTGTCTTTGTAGCACAACAATAAAGAATGGCGTACATTTGTCACAGTCTAAATATAGACAACATATCCATGTCACCACAGCTGGTTGGGTCACTGACTGACAGCACATACATCGACTGGTGCGGCCATTTGAACCTGTGACCTGTGCAGGGTCAGGGTTAGGCTAATGCTAATGCTACCACTGGTCTGGCTCTGTATGATTTGACAACAATCAGGGAAACTATTGCATTATTTTAGGGACCACAGACCCATTTGTTACATACCCAGTGCTGAGGAGGCGTCCAAGCCCTGACCACTGGAGCTGTGAAATATATGTAGAAAAAAAGAAAGTTGTTAAAATAAAAAGCTTCTGTCTCATGTCTACTGTTACACGCTGATTACAAATTTTATATTAGGATATTAATAATTGTAGACTAAATTACACGCTGATTCAGTCAACTAAAATAAATATAAAATGCAGTTTGCATGGCATGTCAAATATGGCTTTTTCATAAAACTATGATAACCTGTGAGTAATTACCAAGTTTTTAATTAACAAGAAGACTCTGTTAATTCAGTTGATTATTGAGTAGTTACTGGGATTAGAGTAATTAATCATTTGAGTCATTCTAATCAGTCACAAACCTAATTACTGATTCATCACTGCAACTCCAAACAACACACACACACACACACTGAAGTCCACCTGTTCTACCTGGCTGGTTGTTGTGGTTCTGTGGTTGGGGCACTTGGCTCCTCTTTGGCCTCCTCTGGGGGATTTGGGGCAGCTGCTGGGGTTGGGGCGAGGGCTGGTGCAGGGGCAGGAGCCGGGGCAGGGGTTGTGGCAGGAACAGCTGTCGACGTAGAACCGTTGTCCTGTGCAGGAGGTTTGGGCGCTTCGGAGACAGGGGGCGCCGCGGAAGCAGCTGCAGCCTTAGGCTTTGAACAGGTTTATTGAGATGAAGTCAGACCGATCAACAGCAGTATCAAGTAGTAGCATGTGTTGCTAACTCTAAACTAGGTCATTGACAATATATCTCGTTACGTAAGCTTCCTAAATAAAGCAAGTACGTCGAAGAACGTTGCGATGAAAACTCGAAAATAAAATGTTCTAAGTAACAACTCAGTTGATTTGGTCTTGGACTGCACTCACCTTAGAAACCATCACAACCACAAATTTTTTCTCTTCAATTTTATAATCCTTAATGAGAGTGTCATCTTGCAGAATTTTTCCAGCATATATCAGTTTCTGCCCAGATACTGGAAAGTTGTCTTTGCCTCGTTCCGCCTCTATCTTCTCTTTCAAAGCCTTCACCTGATAATGAGGAGAAACAGCAGAACACATTTCATACATATTTATTTTACTTTCAAACCTCAAAACATTGCTATATATAGTATAATTTATTTAAAGTAAATTAAGCTGAATTCTTAAGTTGGCATTTGTTCAAAAAATGTTTTTTTAGTTAATTATTAAACACAACGCTGTTATGTTAGAAAAGATCCTATTTTGTAGTTAATGTTGTAATTAATAAAATGTCATCACAATTTGTTACAATTTCTTTTTATAAATGGATGCATCCCTCTGTAGTTTTACGCAGCATGACAGTGCTAACTTTGACAAAATAAGAAAATGCAATGCTACCTAAAAGTACATATAAAAAGAAATATGCCTTAAAAAGTGTAAATAATTCACAATTCACTAATGTTCGTGTTGGATTATTATGAATATCTGAACTTGCTATCAAACAGAACGTAATGTTCATTATATTTGATATACGCGTTAGCATTTGCGCTAGGATCCGGATAGTTTTAAGATGATATACTTTATTTAAAATGCAGCTTGGACTGTGTTATTAAATAAGAGGCAAATATGGGACATCAGTGAAAAAATAACTGCGCCAATAACTTGAGGAAAATGACAAATCCGCTTATAGCCATGACTTTATAAAGGGGCTAATTGACTCTGTCAGGCTAACGTTGCTAGTAAGAGCTTTCGCCTACATCTCTTTTCACGTGAAACTAGTGTTTATAAATTATATTTTTACTGACTACACTTTAGGTGAAGACTGTGTCAAATCGAACTGATCTGTTTAGAGGTGTGAAAACACAGCTCCTCCGACTCGTACTGTTTAGCAATAAAGTTAGCTGGCTATGCTAGGCTAGGCTAGCTCAGAGCCACTTACCGTTTGTTCGGGGTCTATCTCTATTTGAATCGTCTGCTGCTGCAGTGTCTTCAGAGTGATCTGCATGACGACGGCTGACGCTGTGTCGGATGTGCTTCCAGAGGGAAAAATATAAATGTTCCCAGACGAACCGTTAATTTGTTAGTGCAGTTAGCGTTTCGGACAAGATAGCAACTAGCCGAGAAATGTGTGTATCCATGAGCGCTCAGCAAATCGCCATCTTTGGTGACATGTTGGTGTTGCTGCGAGAAAAGTACCGCTGGATGCGACGAGATCTCGTGATGGACAACGCGACCACGGCGAGCAGGACTTTTTACATGTCTTGTTCTATAGGACACGTATACGTTTAAACTGAAAACAAAAGTTATTACTACTGCTAATACTTTAAATCATCGTATATTTGGGTCTTTTCTTCCCAAGTATTATTCCTCTCTTTCAAACTGTACTTTTTGTCTTATCTGATTAAACGAAGTCCTCCAATTTTTCATATTTGTCAAACCCCAAAGTTAATTACCACTTTTCTCTAGATTGATGCACCCGTTTTTAAAAGTCGGTAGCTATTTGTCATTTGTTATTTTTATGACTGTCCAATGTTAATCATGCCCTTTGTTTTTTTAAGTTTATACTATTTTAGACGAGGTGATAACGCTTGGTTGTCTTAATTTAATTTAATTATTTTTCTTACTTATTGTCTTAATTTAATATAATATTATATTATATATTATATAATTTTCTTACTTACTAGTTACAAGGGATTTGCATATATTTGATATCAAATTTGCTGTTGCTATTTTAAATCAGACCACAAGGGGGCGATGTCGTCCAAGTTGATGTTACATATATTGAAATGAACTCGATGAACCACAAGGAAAAGGCAGGCCACCTTAACAAACTCCAGCCAATCAAAACTCCACAGTAAACACTTGGAAACGACCTTTCACTTCAAATTCATCAAACGAATCATTAATATAAACATTTAGACATTTTCTGCGGAATCGTTGGCCATTTTGTGACGAATCGTTTCAATGAATTGTCATTAACAGAGGCGGCCAGCAGGAGGCATAGTCTGACAACTCAGAAAGGTGCAGCGCTGCAGTAAAACTCCACATTAATAATAATCTAAATGAGGAAAACCATCCTGTCCTCTGTGTTTGTGAAATAGTCAACGATTTATTTTGATTACATTAAGCTGCAGAGAGTGAACCAGGCTGAGTCTGGATCCTTGATGGTGTTGTATCAGAGACAGCTGCAGGGAAAGGTGATTGATGTTTTCTTTTTTTTTAACTTATGCAACTGTAGAAATACAGGGGATACAGAAATAGCTGCGTCCAATCACTAGGACGATTACTCCTGTAGGGGCAACAGGAACAGGGGCAAACACCTTCATTCATGCAGGCGCCTGTGGCAGCAGCTGTGTGACTATGGCTTCAATCTTCAATTTTATCCACATAAATAAAAGGCGACCGTTGTGATTGGTGCGATGCTTCTCTTGGTCTGAGACACAGACTAGCATGTATCCACGCACGGTGATGGCAGTGACCAGCAGTCAAACCTCCCAGCAACATAAATATTTCATCAAATTACCCTCAGTCTATCATTCAAAGCCACATTTGCCAAGGTCTCTCCTCTCCTTTCCTAGACGCTCCTTTGTCTGGTCTCATCATCACTCCTTCCCTCTCTCCACTCACAGTGTCCTATCCTTTACTCCTCTCTTCTTCCTTTTTCTCCCATCTACATTCCTATCATTTTCCTATCATTTTCCCCTCATCTCCTCTCCTTTCCTTTCTTCTCCTCGCCTCTCTTCTTCTCATCTCCCCCTCCATCTATTTTCATTCCACACGGGTATAAAAATCTGATGACTGTGAGGTCCTGTGGGAGAAGAGAAATGGAAGGGGGAGGAAAAACAAGAGAAAACACAGGAAAATGACAGAGTGCAGAGAAGGGAGTGAGGACTTGTTTGAGTCACTGCTAATGGAATTCTGTGGAGTGCAAGTGGGATAGAAGGAAGTACGGGAAATAAGAAGAAGCAGTGGGAAAGCTGTGTGTACTGTGGTTTAGTGTACTGTAGTATAGTGTGGTGTAGTGGAGTGTAGTGGAGTGGAGTGCAGTATGGTGTAGTACACTGTGGTGTAGTGAGGGTGAAATGGCCTAAATGTGTGTCCATCTGGGCTAATCTTGAAGAACAGAACTATTAAAGTTTAACAAAGAACCAACAACATGTTTTATTAAGACGTTCTGCATTTGTTAGCATATGGTGGGGTGTGTGTGTGTGTGTGTTCTTTACCTCGGGCTTGTTTGTTGCTCTTTTCCAAACACCATGAAGACTGTTGGTGGTTGATGTGGCGTTGTTGCGGTGCAGACCTGGACCGTCCTGTGGAGGTGGAGGTGGAGGTGGAGCAGGTTTTTTCAGTTTTACTGACTTTGGTTCCAGCGTCGATCAGTCTTATCTACTATTCATGTGTCAAACTAACGGCTCATGGACCAGTCTTGGTCGGTAGTTTGGTATCAAATGAGCGTGAACATCAGCTTCTTAATCTTTTGGAGATTTTAAATGTACGCGTGTGGTTTTTTTCAGTTTGACTCCTGAGCTGCTTCTCTGTTTGATTCTGTTCTATTCCGTGTCATGATAACCCTCACAGGAGTCAGTTAATCACTTCACTCAACAGTTAATCCTGTGTTAACATCCAGGAAGCTGCTTCACATTAGGTGTTCAAATAACGTCTTCACTGAAAGCAGGGCAGGAGGCTGATTGAATAAAATGAACACATTTATACCACGGATGAAAATGGATACACACACCTACTGTACAAATACACACTCTGAAGAAGATGAGAGTGAGTTTAAATTTAGTTTCATGTGGGGTGTAGCTGGCACCGACTCCCTCCTCATCCTCCTCCTCCTCCTCCTCTCCGTGCATCAACTTCTCCTCTGAGAGGAATCTTTCTATATTTTTCTTCATGAACGCCCACATAGTTATGTATCATCTGCTTGTCTCTGATATGTCACACTGTGCATCCGTGCGTGTGTTGATGTGTGCGTGTGTTGATGTGCGTGTGTTGTGTCGTGCTGATGTCACCAGTGCAATGAGTAAGTCATGAAAACAAGTCACAGAGGCTCTCATTATTATAGAGGTCCCTGAAGACTCAGCCTCTCTCTCTCTCTCTTTCTCACACACACACACAAAATAAGTCTTTACCCCAACCTTTGACCTTTATAGTGTTTTTTCAAAGCAGTTGGTATGAGGATGGAGAAGTCGACCTGGTTCTACACCAAACCTTTTTTAATTATTAATTATTTGCTTTGGCCCAGAGTCAATGTCTCTGTCAGGTTGAACCTCCTGGGCAAGATCGAACCCCGGTTAGGGCGGTTGGTACCTTCTAGTGGGCTCAGGGTTCAGGGGGCTTGGTATTTGGGTAGCGGTCATGGAGACTGCTGCCCCCGTGACCTGGTTACAGATAAGCAGACAAAGAAGGATGGACGTTTGAATTTTTAGTGTTGGTTTTAACGTTGAAGAAATTCCTTCTGCCCTAGAGTTTAAAAAGGTTAGAAGTGATTTTCTGGAGGATATTCAGACGATGACAGGTTCTCCTGGATTCCTGCAGGTTCAGTTCAGTGGAGTTTAGGTGACCTAGAACCTTGTCTCATTTGATGGTTCTCTCTTTCGTCCACACCATCTGGACGAGGAGGTTTCTGACCGAGTGTTAGAAACCAACCTGTCCTTCACTCCTCGTCGTCTGTCAGCTGACTCACGTCTGTGCAGGCTGCATTTGAAGGTGACATCTAGGAGGTTGGCTGCGTCTTTTTTGGTTGCCGTGGTGACAACGGGGCGCAACTCCCTCAGTGGCACCTCAGAGCGTGTGCTGGGTAAACATGGACTCCCCCCGAGAGAGGGACAATAACTAATGACACCACAAAGGAAAAAAA
>NC_024323.1:15337289-15338216 GCF_000523025.1 Cynoglossus semilaevis
TTTCACGCAGTAATCCAGCGGGACTGTGGTCGTTAACTACACCTCTGTTGGTCCATCCATGTTCTGCTACGCCTCTGATTGTTTTTAGCTACTGTAATTCTCTGATTTTTCCTTAATTTCTTTGTTCTGCTGGATTGGACACACACACACACACACACACACACACACACACGGTCACTCCAAACATAAGTTGGATGGTGAGAATCAATGCTAATTACCAGCAGGTCTCAGCTCGCTCTGTGGTGTGTGTGTGTGTGTGTGTGTGTGTGTGTGTGTGTGTGTACCTGGTGAAGCCATCTTTTATGTCTGTGTGAAGTTCTCACAACTCATGTAAACAAGACTGTGTGTGTGTTAGGGTGAGACAGGGGGCAGTGTCTTGTTAATTAACTAGAGTTTCAGGGTTGTTTTTTTTGGTTTTTTGTTTTTTGTTTTTTGGTCCTCATTTACGGAAATGAAGTGTGACCCAGGAGTGACCCACGTCTCCTGACGGACGGAGTCAAAGAAAGAAGGAAGAAGAAAGGATGAAGTACAGAAAAGAAGTTCTAAAGATAAAAAAAAAAATGAATTTGAGTTTATCTGGTTTATGTGGGGTAGATCAGAGGGTGATGAGTGATGAGAGACAACATGAGAACATAAGAGAGAGAGAGGAGAGAGAGGGGGGGGTCGGGGGGGTGGTGACTAACATCTGCCAGCCTGGGTAGAGCCTCTCCTTCTAAGGGTTTCTCCAGTGATCTTCAGCAGAGGTCTGATGTCACATGACTCACGACACGTCTCTCCATCAGGCTGCTCCTCCGTCCCTTCACCAAATACAGCCACGGACACCAAACACTGACACGTGTCCCCGGACGTCTCTGTGCTCCTTCAGTTACCACCGTCTCTGCTTCACGTTTCTTCACTCTGGGCCAGAGGTCGTCAGCAGGGGGTTCT
>NC_024323.1:15338231-15373728 GCF_000523025.1 Cynoglossus semilaevis
GTGTGTGTGTGTGTGTGTGTGTGTGGACGTAGAGAACTGATGTGTGTTTGTCTGTGATTATTGATCTGAGCTGGGATTAATGCTGGCTTAATGGATGTGGTGGCGTCAGTGGTATTGCAGTACTCGGAGTATTACAGTATTTAACTGGAGCAGTGAGCAGTGCTTCTCAAAGTGTCGTTCGTGCCCCGCTGGTGGAGCAACGGATACACGAGAGATGGGACGTGACAAACGGGAGGAAAGTTTAAAAGTTTTAAGCGACGATGTCACAACTGCAGTTTTATTTTTGTCTTTTTGAACATTGTGGTATTTGATGTCATTGAGTTTTGATTTAATATTCAGATTTATGTTGGGGCGATGGGGGCAGATGAGGCTGAGAACCACTGTTTTAGACTATGAATGAGATCTCACCACCTGATTGGTTTAGCCGAGCAATTTTTATTTTTAATTAATCATTGATTGAATTTTTTTTCCCTAATCCATTTATGATCGGTCCAAAAACTCAATCTAAACCACTGAAGCCACACGTCAGGAGTGAGAAGGTTTTTTTTTTCGTTCGTTTCTCTCATTAGTGTCTGACACTGGAGGAATTTGATTGAATCATCAACGTTACCTCACATCTGGATGCATTTAAAAGCTGCCAATAAGTTGGAGTTTGTAAAAGCCTTGACCTTCTCCAGGGTGTTGTGTTGGTCCCTAACCCTGAGCTGCAGCTCTGCTGGATTAACCCTTGCTGTGATCAGCAGGACCAGAGACAAGGCAGGAGCTGAGAACTGTGGTGAGAATCCTACACTGAGAGTAGAGGGAGCAGCAGCCGTGGAGAGTGAATGTTTGTGAAGGCCCAAAATAGAACTGATCTAAGACAGAAAGTAAAAACACTTTTGTGTGACTTTCTTCTGTGATACTGCAGGTCGCCTTCAAAGCTGCTGCTCTGAAAATGAAGTAAAAACCCGTGGATTGTTGGCTGATTTTTTTTTTAGCAGCTGCGGTGTCTGACGGTGGCTCAGAGGACACGGCGGCCCAGATGAATGCTCAGTGTTCAGACGGTGTTCTGAATGCAAATTGAATTCATGACTGTTCACTAATTTAATGTGATGTGAGAATAATTTGTGGCGCATTTTAAGTGTACGTGAGAGAGTGAGAGCTCGCAAGAAAATCCTGCATGAATAAAGATAAGGCCGTCTGTTTGCAGCGTTCCATCCACTCAGAGAAAAACAAGCTGGAGTTACTGACCGGCTGTGGCTCAGTGGGTCTGGACGGCCTGGGCAGGAGTTACTGTGACTGCACTGCTGTTTCTGAAGGTTCAGCTGAGAGTCTCCTCCTTCAAGACCAGATATATGTTGTCAACACATGAAACCTCTCGATGAAGCAGTGCTTTATCTTCTGTTATATCTACAAGTTATAAAACTGTTCTCATCCTATTGAATCTGTTGACGTCAACCTGATTAATACAGTGGACTTCATTAGAATGTCAGACAATAATCTGGTGTTTTGTGGCTGTTAGTCACGACATGGACGCCACACTGAACCACTTTTTCTCTGGATTAGATTGAACTGACTTCAGTAGTTAAGAGACTTGTGGTTATGGGATCTGATCTGAATGTTGGATTAGAGGTCATCTGTGCGTGTTTGTGTTTAGGTTTAAGTGTGGCAGAGAGAGAGAGAGAGGGAGAGAGAGAGTAAAGAAGGATTATCACCAGCAGCTAAATGTGCATTAGAGATTGATTCTGGTCGTCTGTCTGCAGTGGGTGTGGTTGGTGTGGAGTTGTAAGTAGGATTGTTAATCCTAATCCCTCCATGAATGTGCACGCTAAAGTCCACCGTGCCATTAGCCTATTTTGTCCAGACTGTGTTAGTGTGTCCAAGACCATGTGACCAAGAAGTGAACGCCACGATCAAAATGGTTCACTGTGTGTTTAAGGTGTGAAGATAAACCATAGTACTGCGTGTGTGTGAATGTGAGGGTGATGAGAGGGTGATGTGAGGGTGATGTGAAGGGGTGATGGGGGCTGGAGGGCCATTAACCAGTGCATTAGTCCTGACTTCACAGACTGAGGAAATGGAGTAAGGAAAGATGTGATGTGTGTGTAAAAGAACAAGAAAGGGTGTGTGTGAGAGAGAGAGAGGGAGGGGGGAGAGAGAAAATGGTCTGAGTATTTCAGGGGGTAAAAGGAACAATGGGATGGAGGGTTTAACAGTGAGGGTGAGGAGGAGTGAGTGCATTAGTGAGTCCACTGTTGTCAGTGTGTGTTGAAGGGATTGAGAAGATCTGACCCATGAAGAGCACTCTTTGTCACAAGACTCACATCCTTCCAGCCATTCAACACACAGTTGGTGTCCCACATACACACACACACATATATGTATATGTATATATGAATATATGTATATATATATATATACCTTTGGATTGTAGTAATCTTATACATAGGAAAGTTGTGGGTTCAATTCCAGACTTTTTCTGTTAGTCCTGCTGCAAGACCTGCAGTTTGATTGACGAGACAAGTAAAGCACTCTACTGTATATGTAAACATATATATATATGTATATATGTATAAGTACAGGCCACAGTCATACCACTGCACTAATCTCTCTGACAGTCGGTCTAAAACTTATATACTGGGTTAAAGTTCCTCTGAAATGCTACACATTCTTAGCAGCTCTTTTTAATTTTTACTTTTTAATCATCATTTTAATTGTGTCTGGTAGAGTTCCCCCAGTCAAAAAAAACAACAACAAAAAAACAATTAAATAATTATGTAATTATCACCAACTCCCAGTCCAATATTCCTGGTGTTGGTTCATGTTCTTGTTCTTTTCTTTCTTCTCTAGTGATTCCAAATGTAGATCCCTCTGTTCCAGAGTTAGGAACTGATGTTCAGATGGAACAGAGTCTCAGACTGGGGGGGGGGGCAGAGTCTGAGACTAGGATCTAGGATATTGTACACACCCCTAGTAAATATGATTTTTGCACGGACGTAAAAATTAGTAGTACTACCAAGTTAATTTATTTTAATTATTCCTTCTGTACTGATGCCCAGTTTAGTACAGAATCGGGGGGGGGGGGGGGGGACTGCCAGGCTTTCCAGTTTGCAGAAGAGTAAAAATAGCAACGTTTCCCAGGAAACCAGAAGTCTTAACAGTCTGACCACAGAGCTGACAATCAATGCATGAGGTTTTTCTTCTTTTTTCTTTCCACCAGTCTGACTGAACTTTCCACAGTCCTTCTGACACCAACCATTAAGGCTCAGTTTAAGTCGCTGAGACCACATTAATCCCCCCCTCCCCCCGGTCTGCACCCCCTGACCTGCATCTGCCCCGTCATTATCCTGATGAGCTACATATATAATCAAAACCAAAGAAGGACAACAGAGGTGTCTAAAAATCCTCTACTTTATTCAACAGCATCGTTTGTTTTAGGAAAACATTTAATAAAAAAAAGATTGTTAATTTATTGCTCATAGTCATCTTTACATTAGGACTCCATCGGATGCATAATAGTTTCTCGAATGCACTCTGACAAGGAATTGGTTGCTAGATATTGAGACATTTTTTATGTGTTAAGAAATAATTGTAACATACACACATTCTCAGATTATATATATATATAAAAAACAAACAGAACTAAATAAAGGTACAGGAGATAAATAAATAAAACAGGGAACAAGGCAGAATCGGGGAAATAAGATTTAAACATTGAAAGTGGTTTCTTTTCTACAATTAATCATCAAATCACTAGGTGTCGCTCAAGCTCACTTCTCTGACAACAAAAAGATTAAAGAAGAAAGAAAGGGTTAATAAAGTGGGGAGAGGTGGGAGTGTGACACACCTACTTTTCAAACGACGTTGGCATTTCGAGGCCGTGAATGATGGAAACAGGTTATCAATGATCAGTTGTGATCTGGAGCTGGTTGTTGTTGAGTTGTTTTCCAAACGTTTGACATCTACGTCTGTAACAGCACCTTCACACTGACGTAGTCTGAGGAGTGTATTAAACTACTGTGTGTCACTGCTGCGGACGACGGGGCTAGCTGCGAGCTAACGTCTGCGGCCTCACCACGTTATCGTCAGTGTTCTGTACGGGCAGGAAGTCGTAAAGGAACTGGATTTTCAGTGAGAAAACACAGACGGGCGTCGTTCAGGTGTGGAGATAACGTGAGGCTCCGGGTGATACAGGTGTGTGTGTGTGTGTGTGTGTTTGTTCAGCCACAAAGTACCCGAATGTCTTTACTTTAATATCCTATAACAACATGCACGCATACACACGGAGTGACAGGGTCACGTGCACACACTCACAGAGTCGTCCTGAGGTCAGCGCTGACCCCAGTGTCGTGCCACTTATATACAATCTCAGATTAAGGAAAGTGTGTACAAGGCAGTAGTCGATGTGGAGGAAAGTCTGGTGTCGTTTTTATATGTAGTTTTTGTTTTTAAGGTTAAAGAAGTTAAAGAAAGAAACTAGTGCAGGAACTGGTAACAAACGCGATGTGACAAAAAAAAACGTTTCTATCAATAAATATATAAATAAATAAATAATAAAAACAAACAAGGTAATAAGTTAAAGGGGTTCGTTGTCTGTACACGTGTAATGACTAGTGTGTGTGTTTGTGTGTTTGTGTGTGTTTGTGTGTTGTCTTGGGTTCAGTAGCTATGGAGGAAAAGGGACAGAAAACACTAGAGACCAGCAGATTGGTTGCTCACACACACACACACAACCTCACTAGTCAGTGTGTAACTGTTTCGACATAAACTAACATTAGTCTAAAGCAAAATTAATTTTTTTACAGAGCAAATGACGTTGGGAGCTAAAAGTTGTTAAATTCTCTAAAAATGGTTCAAAAACACATCGACTAGTTTCATGTGTTTTGGATGCATAGCTTTTAAATATTCTGATTGCCTACGTTGTGTTTGATATATGAGTATATATAAGTATGATGAGTCCTTGAATGCATCACCTTCGTACACTAGAGCAGAGCAGAAGAAAATAACAGAAGGAAATGATTCAGAAAAAAAAAGTTGGAACAAACAAAAGAGCAAAAAAGCATTTCTTAAAGTTAAGTTTAAAACATAACTTTTGTTTCACTTCCTCGGTTTTTCTTGATAAGATTAAATACAAATTAAGGATAAAAAAAAAGAATATTGATGTATTGATTACTGATCAATGCAGTCTTGTCATACAGGGGTGACGCGGTTGCCGTGGCAGAAATGGTTTTACCGTGAAAGTGCTGCAGTCAAGGACGAGAACCAAAGTCTGAAGCTGAAGTGTGTGTCTGTGTGTGTGTGTGTGTGTGTTGTTAGGGTACAGTAACAATTGTACATTCACGCTTTGAGATTAGGAGGCGCTGTCCACCTACGGCCTTCACTGGCAGGGATGGGGGCGGGTGGGTCAGGATCAGATCAGCATGGTCACGGTCCAGGATTTCCTCTAAAGAAGAATGCATTTTCCTTTCTCCACCCACGGGTTGTTCTTCATCAGCTCTGGATTCAAGAAGGGATCTTCAGGAACTCCGTCCTCGATCCACTTCACCAGACTGGAAGAGCACAGACAGGAAGAACATTTAAGACTTCGTCCTCTTACTAAAGTCTACTCTAGGACTGGATGGTGATTGACACATGCATCGTCCAATCACCAGTCTCTTCCACAACATCTCGTTTTCAGAGGATGTTGGTGAGGAGATGGTGCACGTACTCAGTCACGGTTTTGGAGGACTTCTCTCGTTTGAAGGCCAGCTGGTACTTGAGGCTCTCCACCTCCTTCTTCATCTGGGGCAGGTCCATCTCATCCATGACTGCTGCTTAGTCTAGAACGTTCACACCTGCAGCACAACCAGAGGAGGTCAAAGTTAGTCTTCAGTTAGTCTTCACTGACTGCTGTGAAAACAAGGAGGTGAGGTTGTTGATGTTAGCGCAGCTTAGCTAAACTGTGGAGAAAAAATAACAGTGTAACTGTCCACAGTTGAATGGATGTGTTTGATGAGTTTGTTTCTTAACTAGGTGGTATATAGTGGAGGTGTACGGCCCAATATAAAGTGGAAACTTAACTACTCTTCTTGTGGACACTGTTTTGACCAAACCTTATAATGTCTTCACTGTAGTACGTCATTAGAAGTTGACAAATGTTGGACAAATATTTCAAGTGCATTAGTCATTATAAATCTGACTCTCCGTCAGTCCGTGTGCTTCCCCAACAGTCAGTGATCAATGATAGTTATTGATCATTGGAGAAGATCATTCAGACATGTGCCGACACGGTGTGTGATTCTTGAAGGGAGTCTGTTTGTATGCTCAACGCACGAGAGCCCTCGTCAGTTAATGGCCTCGGCGAGGTGAGGATAAAGTGGACCCTCGAACAAATCTCATTTACAGCCGACAGCGAGACTCAAGGAGAAGGAGGACACCGTGGTCGCCCGTAAATCTGTTCCCCTGAAAAATTTATGACACAGCTTGTTTGTATGGCTTTTCACTCTGTGATTCATGTGAGGGGAAATGCCCTCCTGTTTCCCCCCAGAACGTTCTGTGACACTTTAACGTGTCCGTTTAGACGACATCGTCCCCGAGGAGGAGGACGTGAAATTAACTCACCACAAAAAAGAAGTTGTTTGTAGCACAAAAGGGAAAAAACATCAGCCACCAACATCTCAGTCTGCAGTAGTTCAGGGGGTAATACACCTGCTATTTCATGTCAGGAACAAAAAAAAAAAAAATCAGCAGAGCTCCCAGGCAGCACAGAGCTGGACCCAGGTCTGCCTTCACCTGTGGTGTTGCTGGGTAACGAGCCGTGTGAGTGTGGTAGTGTTCTGGACCAAAGACTTTTATAGAATATATATATATTATTATTATAGAATATTGAGTGAGGAGGCACTAATTTGTCATTTCTGTCTTCAGCTGATTATTCGTAATTATATTACGATTCATATATTTGTTCGTATTGTTGAGGCGAATAAATATTTTAGGTTTTAAATGTAAAACGTAGATAAAAACTTTGCTGTTGTCCTTATCTGACTCTGAAGAAAACTCTCCATATTACACACACATACACGCTTGCACTGTTGGTCTGTGTGTGTGTGTGGGTCTGTGTGTGTGTGTGTGTGTGTCCTAACAGTATTAGGCAGTGACCAGTTCCTGGCTGAGATCAGATTTCAGCTTCATCCTACAGGGACTACAGAGGGAGGAGACGCTTCCTCTGCGTCACCTCTGTCTCTGCTCCACTTTCATTTCTCTTCAACAACTTTTCGGCATTTTTCATCCCCTGAATTTCTCGGTTTATCTCCTGATCATACACCACACATAAGTGGTTCTCAAAGTGAGGGCTGGGTTCCCCCTTTTGGGGCGTGGTGCTACTGGAAACCAAGGTAGTTGTCCCACAGGGACAAGTATTTAAGGAATCACAGTGTTCAAGAAATAGTTCTCAGTGTAAAAAGGAGGCTCTGCAAAAAAGTCTGGGAATGTCAGCCATATAAAAACACTGACTGGAGAACACTAAATTCACCTTTATTTTAATCCACTGTCTAACCTCTAGATGTCACTATTCATCACACGCAGGACCATTAAACCAAGAACATTACTCCTAACACCATTGCTCCACCTTCTCATTGACTTCTATTGACTACCGTCCATTACTTCACCCCCCCCCCCCCCCCCCCATCTAATTGTCTGGTCTGTTATTGGCTCAGTCTCTCTTCAGACAAATGTTCGTCCCAGTCTGTTCGTCCTCTCTGTCTCGGCTAACAACTAATTAAAAAGCACTGTAAACTTTTTTTTTTTTTTACCCTCAGACACATGTCGTACAAATTCAAACCAGGTAGAGATTTGAGACCGAGCCAAGATCAGGACCATGTGGGTTCTGTAGATAAAAACCATAGAAAAGGTAACCTGATAAACACCGTACGTACAGGTGCTGGTCCTGTATCCAGGAGCCAGTGATAAATCTGCTGCTAATTGATCCAACATGACGTCTACTTCCTGTCGCAGTCCTTGGCTTTTTAAAAAGCCTCTCGACTGAAACGACGTGACGTGAACAAACACGTCCCTGATGTCGCCCAGAAATAGAACCAAAGATGTTGCTACATATTGACACAGGATGTGGACCAGGCCAGTTTGTCCTGCTGTTAGGACGTGTTCATTGAGTTTTAAGAAGAAAAAAAAAGAGAGAGAAGAATAAAAATGATCAAAGGACACATTGTTAATTCTAAGAACTATTTTAAAGGTTGTAACAGTTTCTGGGCCATAAAGTTTTAGTATCTTTCTCATTGACTTTAATTTCCATCAGTACATTCTGGGACACTCTTTACAACCCCACCTTTTAGACACACTCATGGAACAACGCTGAAACTAAAGTGGATTTTCAGTCTGTTCTGTGCAGCCACAGAGGCATTAACGGTCAGACCGAACCCTAGACTGGAAAAGCTGTGTTTCCTTTCCAACCAAACCATTTGGAAGTATTTTTATTTAGTATTTGGGCATCGATGGACATCTGTACAACTAAATGTTGTTTGTGTGTTAAGATGTAATTTTTGTTGAAAAGCCCAATTAGCTCAAAGACAGCATCTTATCCTGGTTTTGAACAAGAGAGAACATGTCTGTGGGATCAACGTTCAAGGCTACAGAGACCTAACCTTGTAAAGATTTGATCACATTAGGCTCAACACTCCACGATGAGCTGGATAGGGTTTGAAGGTCAGAGGTGAGCGTGACCTCAGAGGTCACGTGACATTATTTTCAAAGGACAGACGATCTGTTAAGTCTTGTTGGGACAAATATGGACCATCAATGTGAACTCCCCCAGGGACCACAGTCAGTGAAGCCCTCCATCCACCGAGCAGTAATTCCGAGTCTCCTGCCGATGGTTGTTAGTCCGATGGACTCCATTAAAGCGTGACCTCTGGAACATAAGTGGTTGTTTGTACTGGAGCGTGAAAAGGTTGGGATGAGAGTCGGCGTCAATAAGACGCTGACGTCTCTGGTCTCTTCACATGTTGTTATTTACACAACTGACCCTTCGGTGGTCAGTGAGCGGCTTCTCCACGAGCAACAGCTGTCACTGGATTTAAGATGAAATCAGACTTTAAATTATTACGTGGAAATAATTCCACAGATACTTATTACAGTGAACTGTAAATCTGGCTTCACGATGTGTATCAACAACACAGTGTAGTGTGAAATACTGCAGTACTACAGCATTGGTGATTCAGTGGTAGGATTCTCACCTACCACACCAGAGGCCCCGGGTTCAATTCCCAGCCAGTGCCACTAATTTTGTCGTTCCGTAGCGGTTTGTGCGCCTCCCTTGAAAATAGAGAGCAGAGTGTCCTTGGTTCAATTCCCAGATGAACCACATGCCTGGCGCCTCCAAGGGGCAGCCTGTTGCAGCAGATCTGCTGTTAACACAAAATCTTCCACAAAAGTGTGGCATCGAAAAAGTTTAAATTATTATTATTATTATTATAAACACGACATAGTCCCAGTGTGATCCTAGTCTCAGCCTCTGTTCCATCTGAACATCAGTTCCTAACTCTGGAACAGAGGGATCTACATTTGGAATCACTAGAGGAGAAAGAAAAGAACAAGAACATGAACCAACACCAGGAATATTGGACTGGGAATTGGTCAATAACTGATGGAGCATATATATATATATACTCTGTATATATATATATATATATACACTGTATATATATATACACTGTATATATATATACAGAGTATATATATATATATGTATATATATATATATGTATATATATATATATACTGCAATGTATAGCTTTTTTTTTTAGAGTTTTGTTACTGGGTAAATGTAATGGACAGACAGAGAGAAACCAGGCAGCACACAGATCCACTGATCCACTTCAACATCTTGGCTGGTGTTCCATATGTTCCGTGTGAGTGTTCAGGACAGCAGAGTGTGTGGGCTCTGGTTCAGGTCTGCACGTGATTGCAGTGGTGACTGCAGTGAGTCTGGAGCTGTGACTACAAACTGGGACAGTTCCTGTGAAGCTGATGTCAGGTTGGCTCCATGAGAGATGTCACGGCTAATTAATAAGAATTAATCACATTTCCTTCATTAAGATTCTCTCCGACAACTTCAGACATCCTGTGTGTGTGTGTGACATTTAAAGACGTCCACGGTCAGAGGTGGATCTTCACTTAGTTTCACTTAGTCGTCTGTACTAAGTGAAGGGGGTTTAGCTAGGAGGCGCTATATATGGGTCAAATTGTAATTTGGGTCAAAAGCATCTACAGATTATCCTGTGTTTCTGTGTGTGTGTGTGTGTGTGTGTGTGTGTGTGTGTGTGTGTGTAAACCACCAGTACTTAATGTGTTAAACTGCTTTATATGAGTGCAGTAATGGCAGCTGACGGATTAACTGCTAAACAAACGGTAAAAAAGGACATAAGGGAGTAAAAGTGAGTCAAGTGAGGAGGGGGTGAGACAGACGATGAGAAGAAGAAGAGCCTATGAGAGAGAGAGAGAGGGAGAGAGAGAGAGAGAGAGATGCTGGTACTGTATATACTTTAGCTAATGCTGTGTAAATAGAGGGTAAAAATAGAAATGAACATGCAGCGCTCCTCTGACCAGCTGACAGGGGCAACTGAGGAGGAGCAGGAGGAGGAGGAGGAGGAGGCTGTTGAACTGAGGAGGAAGTGCTGCTCAGAATAATGTAGGTAATAAAATAAAGAAGTGCCAGACACAGAGAGACAATATGTCAGCCTTGAAAACCAAGTGTTGGCGACGCTGTGTGCTGCGACACCACAGGGACCGGTCCAGCTGATGTGATGGATGTGGAAAAATCCACTCGATCAGATCTGATCAATACTGGCCCCAGACCGGACTCGATCTGATCAATGTTAGCACGACTGGCGAACACTGTTAGTGTCATTTTGAGGCCACTTATGTAAGAAGAACAGCTGGTGTAGGAGAATCCAGTTCTGAATCCAACAGGAAATGACACTGAACGCATCATTAAAGAAAAAGCTGTAAAGACACACACTGGAACAGAGGGATCTACATTTGGAATCTCTAGAGAAGAAAGAAAAGAAAAAGAAAATGAACCAACACCAGGAATATTGGACTGGGAGTTGGAGAGAAAAAAAATCAATAACTGATGGAGGAGGAGATTGATACGGGATCAGGAGGAGGAGATGTTGTGATGTTTCAGTGTCGATATTACACTAATACAGTGCAACAATGTGACAAAACAACAAAGACAAACACAAGTATTCCCAGAATGACCACTAGGGTAAAGAACATTATTTAACCCCATCAGACAGAACCAGGTGTCAGACACAAAACCTGCACAAATTTACACCAGAACAGATGTAAAATCAAATACAAACGACAACAGAGACGCACAAAGGAAACAAAGACATGCAAAAAAAAAGAACCAAATCTGGAGCAGAACTAACTTTGACCAACGGTGAAGACCAACACTGACATTTACATCTGTTTAACAAAGTTGTTAGAAGACGGAGGATTGTCAGGATACGGCTGTGTTGGTCTGATCTACAGAACGTAGAGCCTCAGTAGAGTCAGGCTGAGGGTGAAAACACGACAGTTTCATCTGTTCTCAGATCTGATCCTCAGATTAAGTCACTTGAAAACGCTGTGTGATTTCTAAACTGCAGTGATGTGTTCTCACATACAGACACCGTGGTACGTGTGTGTGTGTGTGTGTGAGAGAGAGAGCGAGCGAGAGAGAGAGAGAGAGAGAGAGAGAGCTTACCTCACTGATGCACGGCTGGAGAGGCTGTTGCTCCTCCGGAGGAATGAGGAGAAGAGGAGAGAGTCCACAGGAGTCTGCAGCACTGACAGCTGCAGAGACAGACAGATGTTTCAGTTCCCCTCAGTCTCTATCAAACCAAACCAAACCAGAGCGGACGGTGAGGACTCGTGGAAAAGAAAATGAATCGAGGATAAAATAAATCCGCAGTCTCAGCAGTGGGAGAGAGAGGGAGAGAGAGAGAGAGAGAGAGAGAAAAAGACAGAGAGAGAGCGAGGGGGGGAGGAGGAAATTATACAAGGCGACGCCGGGAACCAGTGTGAGTCTGTGGGGATGAAAACTGGAGGAGGTCAGTGGATCCGTGTGTTGATGCTGTCGATGAGGAGGAGGAGGAGGAGGAGGAGGAGGAGAAGGGGGAGGAGACCAGCAGCTGCGGGTTAGAGAGGCAGACCAGGCCAAAGTAACCAAACTGGAGAAGTTGATGGACGAGGTGGTTCAGTGTTCACTGCTCTCTCACACTGTCTGCTCTTCAGATGGATCCTGCTATATGACTGGGGGGGGCGAGGGGGAGGAGAGAGAGAGTAAAGGGAAGAGGGAGAGAGTAAACAAGTGGAAATAGACATAGAAAAAAAGGAGGAGGAAGGGAGTGAGAGAGAAAGCCATCAAGGGGAAGAGGGAAAGCAAGGGGGGGGGGGGGGGGGGGGCGGCTGCCGCTGGTGAAGGAAGAGGAGCAGAAAAGTTGGGTAAGAGAGAGAACGGGTGATTTTAGAGTTTATTTTTTGTCCTGATGTTGGAACATCTGACCAGACTAAAGCAGTGGTCTTCAAAGTGGGGTTCGCAGCCCGTGGACTGATCAAAGAGTTCATCTTTTGTCATATTACAGTTGACTTTTGTCCTGGATGGAAACGTCAACACAGAAATATTTATGTAATGATCAGATAAAAGAACTGAGTTCATTTAAACATGGCACTGGGTTCAGTTTCAATAAGAAGTGATTTGATACTGTGTGTGAGTGTGTATGTGAGAGTGTGTGTGTGTGTGTGTGTGTCTACTCATGTTGTGTGTGTCCATAACTCTGGATTCTGCCCTAATATGGCCACTTCACTCCATCTAACTCCACAGAGAGAGGCTTGGGGGAGGCACGGGGGGAGGTTGGTTCTTCTCCCAAAAAAAAATATCAGAAATGCAGCATTAGAGCTGAGAGAGAGAACAGAAACACACTGTGGTCTTATTCAGTTATATGAATATGTTAGTTCGAGGCCTGGTTGTCAGTGGAGTCAACTGGTCTCCTTAGAACAAGAGAGCAATATCACATATATAGTTTCTGGACATGCGTCTCAAATTGAACTTTTTCTACTTGCATGGAGCCTAAAAGTAGAATCAAATGTCTGCTTTTAAAATAAATAATTAAAGGAACGTGTGTAGATTTTGAGTTCAAAGACTTTTTAGACATTTCCTTATTCAGATCATAGATTTTAAAACATTTCCTCAGACTCATGACAGTTCTGACAGAACCGGTCTGAACCGGTCGTTGTTTCCCTCCTGTGTCCAGACTTAATGCTAAGCTAAAGTTGGAGGCTAAAAGGATATGGTTTCATATTTACTGAACAGACGTGAGAGTGACGTCAGTCTTCTCCTCAGACTCTGACTGATGCTGTAACTGTGTGGTCTGCATTTCCTGGACACACACACACACACACACAGGATTGCAGTATTCAAGTGTGTCCTGCTGTAAGTCATCTTTAAGAAGCACACTCAGCACCACAGCTGCAGTTCCGTCAGCAGCACAGATCAGTACCAAGGACAGAACAAGAACCATCCCTGTTACTGTACCTGTGACGTTTCTGCTGGATTTTTTAGATAAACAAATGAAAAAAATGTTTAACTTAGAATCTTAAATACTTGCAAATGTTTGGGTCTCAGTACAGCCAACTAGTGGTCAGAGATTTAAACGTAACAAAAACAATTAACCAGCTAAATACAAATTTACCAGTTAATTGTTAGAATATCGATACGGTGTCGTGAAATGAAATATTACGATATTTCAGTGTGTCAATATTTTCCTACACTCCTTCTGTCCACACTCTTCAGGCTACAACAGTAAAATAACAGCATTACGTTAGTGTTCAAAGTTATAAATATATCTTCAGATCAGCAGGATGTTCATGGTCCTGGGAAAACCAGCAGGGGAGCTGATGCTGCGGATGTTTGGGGTTTTTTTCCTCTTCCTTCTCTCTCTCTTTTTTTTAAATGATTGGGATTCTTTTTTACCACAAAAACATAACCCCAGTAGGTGGCAGTAAATACCTTTAGATTAATGCTGTCGTGGGAGCATCTTCAAGAGAGCACACACCAGGTTGGAGGTGAATGTGACCTTGGTCCACCGTGGTCCACCAGTCCTGACCCCTGGGGAATAAAACCAACACTTACACTGACTGCCAGATTAATTTCTGGTTGCAACAGCGAACTATCACTGTGCTGCAATGCATGATGGGAGATGAAGAGATGACCTGCTGCATGGACAGAAGGTGTGAAAGGCCCAGTACATCTTAGTGTTCTGTGTGTGTGTGTGTGTGTGTGTGTGTGTGTGTGCAGCAGCCGGGTACCAGTAACTGATGTGGACCAAGTTGTTCTTTTACAAAGATTAAACAAGTTTCTGGTCAGTATAAAAGGCATTGATGGAGCTTAGAGGTGTAAGAAAAAATGATCCCGTATCAATCTCCTCAGTCATTGATCAGTTATTGATTTTTTTTTTCTCCCCCATTCCCAGTCCAATGTTCCCGGTGTTGGTTCATGTTCTTGTTCTTTTCTTTCTTCCCCTAGTCCAATATTCCTGGTGTTGGGACTACAGCTACACTGAAAAACAAAAAATGTGTCTTTTTGGTTCAGAGGAAACGCAGCATGAACAGAGACTAGAAGTTTACAAATCCACCTTTGATTAATTCTTCTACGGTGATGTTTCCATGTTGATCCAGATCTCCTCAACATCCTTCACTGTCCACCGTGAGGGCCAATCAGGTGTGAGGTTTGCAGACATCATCAGACAGCAGTCTTCTATTGAAGTCACTCGTGGGTCAACATGGAGTCAGACATCACTGTGTCCACAATTAGGACTGATAGAGACAGCATTAAAACCTCACTCTTGTGTGCAGAAAGGTGGATTGAAGAGTGCATCACACACACACACACACAGAGATGGAGTAGTGTTTGGATAAGAGCAGCAGTAGCAGCAGCAGTAGCAGCAGCAGCAGCACTGATGGAGCAGTGTTTGGATAAGAGTAGCAGTAGCAGCAGCAGCACTAGCAGCACTTAAAGACAGCCTTGCTCAGCACTGATCATTTATTCATAACACACTCTGAGGATGGATCAGAACCTAAACCAGTGATTTCTAACTGGGTGGTGAACACAGTGAGTGCCACTGGTTTTTCTGTCCTCTCCTCTCTCTCCAGTCTGACCTCACATGTGACAGGTCACCTCACTCTAATCCACGCTGCCTCTTTGTGGCTGCACACAATGCAGCTCAGCTGCTCTGTGGCCTCTAATGGAGCCAGTCAATAGCAGGGATCGCTGCCGTCTTGTCTCTATCCAGGTCAAGTGTGTACATTTACTGTCAGAGTGGATGGGGGGGGGGGGGGGGGGGGGGGGTATAACTCATGCAGCTTTATCAGCTGTGTCTACTCAGGGATGAGCAGAGGAGTCCTGTTTTTATCTGTCACTGATTCACACACGCAGACTTAAAGTACATGTTTATGTTGTTGGTTCCATAATGTAGCAGTTAGCACGAGTCCTGGAAGAACCACATATCCCTAATGGCGCCATCGTGTGGCAGCCTGAGTTGCAGCCACGTACCTAATGATAAGTCGAATATGTGTCGATTGTAAATACTTTTTTTAAAATTTCTTTTTAGTTGTCCCAGAGTGTAGCAGTTAGCACGCCTGCCCTGTGAGCAAAGAGTCTTGGGTTTGATTCCCAGAGGAACCACATATTCCTAACAGCGCCTCCCATGGCAACCTGTGTGGGTCACAAACACTCACTGTAAATTTCCCCATCATGGGACGAATAAGGAACTCAGTCACTATATGAAAATATTGAATCACTCGTGTGTGTGTGTGTGTGTGTGTGTGTGTGTGCACGTGCACTGCTGTGGGACTCGCTAAACCCGTCTGCCTCTTGTCAGCTGTTCCCGACTCGGCCCTGTGCACGGACAGTTTCGTGAATGACGACTGAAGCAGACGTGACACATTAAAGACGTGCCGCCGCGCCACATGCAGAGATGTTTTGTACACACGCCGTCAGCTGTTTGAGGCGTCTCATTGGCCCGAGCAGAGAGATGAAGGAGCTGGATCTGTCTCAGTGAGACTGTGCTGCCGTGGTTGACATTAAAGACGGTGGATCAGTGCTGATATCATCATCAGCATCTGCAGCATGGAGGCAGGGATGCAGTGTGTACGTGTGTGTGTGTGTGTGTGTGTCTGCTAGAATGGAGCATACAAAGAAGATACAACTGCTAATGGCCTGGGCCTCCTATAATGGAGCAGTTTGTTTGTGCATGTGTGTGAGAAGGCAAGAGAGAGAGAGAGAGAGAGAGATTTAAATCATCTCTTATTCATGTTATTCCCATCTTCCTATTTCCAGCTCCCTGTCCTTCTCTCCTCATGTGGGCAACCGTTCACATGGACCAGCTGTGTCCAGGCTCGTCTCTGTGTGTGTGTGTGTGTGTGTGTGTGTGTGACAAGGGAAATATGAATCAACCTCATAACATCTGCCCTTCTATCCCTCATGAGGTACCCAGTCCACAAAGTCATTTTTATCACCTGAGTGAAGTTTTTATGACAGCTTTCTCCTCCTTCATTATAAAGTTTATCCGCCAACGACATTTTTTATTAAAATGTGTTGGTAAATATGGTACAGGCTCCACTTTTGTGTAGCGCTGTACACCTCTAACAACTGTGTGCAGAAAATTAAATAATGTTGCTCTTACAATAAACAGTAAAAACAAATGTAAATTAATTAAAAAAAATTTTATTGCTGTGGGAAATAATTTTATGTAAATCTCAGCTTCAGTAAATATTTATAAAATCAGACAAATTATTTCAGTCAGTTCATTTACACAGTGTGTCGATTTATTTTTAACATTTAAGTTCAATTAAAAATATAACAGCTATCTACAATGTTACAGAAGTAATTTTATTCTTTATTTTATTTTATCTTTGGTTAAATTTACTGAATTGACAATTAAACATCAGTTCTTAATTATCTTAGTTAAATGTATACACTGTCTGGTGCTAAAACATGAACGTGAAACTACTGTATATAAAGGAAGGCGTTTTACCTCAATGCAATGTCACGTTTGGATAAGCAGCACCCTCTTCTGGGGAAAATAGGTATGATGAAAAATGTAGGATAGAAAATTATCTGAGGTATAATATTTATGATGAATTATTTATTGTTTTTTATGGTCTTAAATTATTTTTATTTAGAAACTAAGCATTCAATGTAATTTAATTGAAAGGTTTTGGAAGTAAATTCACCTTTCACTGTGCCATAAGTGCAGAAAATAAAACCCATGTCAGGGATTTATTAAAATAAAAATGAATGATTAATGATAAATGATTTTTTATTTTTATAAATGTATAATGGACTTTATTTTAAATTATACGTTTTTGTTGTTATAAAGTTGGCTTTATGGATCTACATAACATCTACTGTACATATCTATATAAATCTACATTTTTTTATTTTTTTTTTAGTTTCTCTGAACTTTTGACCAAATCTCGTATTTATTATTTATGCTACAATATAATCTTCTCTTACTGTAATTATTATAACAGTTTGAACTGTGAATGCCATCATAATCATAGTCATCATCACTACCGTCTCTCACTATTGTCTGCCAGGATGTGCCAACATCACACCACCGTCCACGTGCACTCGACGTTAAACGTGACCGTGGCGTCCGCGTGATGATCTCGGCAGAGGCAAAGAGCAGCCAATAACAAGCCGACATAGGTAAGAACGTGGGAATAATGTTGTTAAATGCGCTTTGCAGTTGGTTTGGGGGAATTTACTGACAGAACAGAGCCCAATGACAGCTACGCCAACTGCATGGTGGGTAGAGTAGTCCTGGAGGCGGAGAACGAGAGACGGCGAGGCCTGCGCGCCAACTACAACACCCACAAGTCCCTGCGGCTGTGGCGCTGTGCGTATGCGAGCCAGAGAAAACCGAGAGATTTAGGAAATTTTCTGCAGTGCTTTCAGCTGCGCTAGTACGGAAGAATGGTAAGCGAATAAACTAAAACACGACACTTTTAGACATGTTTGGTTTAAAGACATGCTAAATAATGCAGACTTTTCGTTAGTGTTTCGTTTGAGTTTGCCAAAGGCCGCATTCGACAACAAATGCTACTATGAAACATTAGCTAACTTTGGCTAATTTTAAAAAAAAAAACACCAAGCCATTTTAGCCTCGGACAGATATCTGTGTAGAATGGTCGGTTATGTGATAGTTCAGACGATAAAACCTCACGGAATCTGAGTTGTTGGATATAAATAAGCAAAGTTTGTGATTGCATTTTGTTCGTTTTGAGATGTAGCCGTGCTGTTAAACTTTGTGTGTATGTTTGTCATTCGTGGAGGTGTGTCGTTTACTGGTTGAAGTTGAGACGAAAATGTCAAATATCGTAAGGCTAAGCCTTTATTATTGACATTAACGGATTATTATGTTTGTGGTTAGGATTTTGGGAATGAATAGGAGTTTGACTGGGTTGTCGAAGTCAATGTGTAAATGTGTCTGTGTCCGCCCCCTTCCTATTTACCGGAACCTCTGGGTCTGTGAAGACACTGACGCTGTTTGGATCCTGGACAGTTTAACTTGTTCGGTTTATGTGTCTGTTTACCAAGTGAGCCAAGAGTCCAAATACCTTTCTGATAACATCACCACACAACTTTACGGGTCGCTGCTTTTTTGGTGGTTTAATTTTTATACTTCAGTTTTTTTATCTCTTCCTCCCTCCTTCCTTCCTACCCCTGCCCCCCCTCACCCCCTCCTTAGTCTGGCCCAGTGTGTTTGAGGATCTGCAGATGTAGTTGACTTTTATCAGATTTCCTCAATGATGAGTTAATTTAGAGTTATGGCTTTATCTGCTCCACCACAGCTGTTGTCTCTTTTCCCCCAAAAAAATTATTTTTCTCTGCTGTATGTTGGTCTTTTCAGAGTCACAAACTTGGCAGTAAAAAAAAGGAAGTGCTTTTGGCTTGTTGTGTTTGCAAAATCAACAAACTTTGTACAAGTTAAAAACATTTGGGTAATAAGGATGTACATGTTTTTGCTTTGTTTCCTTTGGTTCCTATTATGGAGCACATATGTCAAACTCAAGGCCCACAGGCTAGTTCCGGCCTAGACATCTAATTTGTGTGGCCTACCAGAGCTAAACATGCATGTGTGTGTTTTTAAATAAAACTATATTGTATAGAGTTTATATAAATTATATACATACATTAACTGAAGGAGTTAAATGTTAAGAGGTCACATTCTGCATTTGTATAATATGTGGTATTGTTTTAAAATTTGTTTTACTGAGGGAAACATTGTTGCCAGTTGTTCAATTTATTCTTTTCTGTTTAGACCCTGTTGTAGAGACTCATTTTATTAGAATGTTTTTTATTGAGTCCCAAAGTTAATGTGTAGGTTTTTTAAGGAAGAAAAATAAATGGTGTCTTTCTGTTGGCTGGGGCCAATCTGTCCATGAACAAAAACAAAAAGTTGCAAGTGTCATCTTCTAGTTATTATTCACAAATATTTATTTTTTCTCTGCATAAAACAAATAGTGAAGCATTGACTATGATGTTAGTGGGAACTCACAAAAACTATTTTATCCCCTGTCTGTCTGTACATCCGTTACACACATTCTGGTATTTTGTTTGAAAGAACGTTACTATCAAGTACTACAATACCTGGTACTGTGTGTAGTTTTATTTACTCGGCCTAAACAACTAATTTAACCACATGAGACTTCACGGAGTCTTTCTCAGTGATCCCAAAATAAACCATAAATAATGAAATCAATTACAGTCACTTTACCATTAAAGAAGAAAAAAATCTGCTGTAACAACGTGTGTGGAATCGTGGTGTTTAATTGTGTTGCTGTCCAGCCTGGTGCTAATAAACCTCCTCATTCAGCAGCAGCTGTAATTTAACTGTTCAGTCCTAATGATGCATGATTTTCTCACTGCATCAGTTCTTTACTCTGGGCATCTGAAACTGCAGGGCTCTGCCAACAATTCTTGTCCTGAAGGTGGTGGCTCTGTGTGTGTTTTTTGTCCAATGCAGTTAAACACAACGCTGTTAGTTTACAGTATTTGTTTCCAGTGGTGGTTCTGTGTTTTTGATTACATTTAAAACAACTGTTTTTTTTTCACATCCTTTACTTTTTGCAGAACCGATAGTCAAGTCGGCAGCTAATATTTCCACGTTGATGTGTTCATACCTGCGGTGTTGAGCGACCCAACTAAGATCGGTACTACCCAGCAGCTCTGTGACGTGCTCACTCCTGCAGCAGGGTAAGTAACGTTAGCACAGCGGGGCTTGGAGGTTACCAGTTTAATCTGTTCCACAACAGCACTCAGATCTCGATTGCATTTTCCCCATTAAAAAATAACTAAAAACCAATTAATTAATATACTAATAATTAATTAAATTAACCCCATCTTTCTAAACATCAATAAAATAGATATAAGCAAATGTATTGATAATATAAAATAATAATAATAAAGAAAACATTTTATATTATTGTTATACAAATGGGTAAAATAACCCAGCGAGGGACAGTGAACGAGACAGCGCCACACAGTGGAAAAATGGCACTCGGTCGAGCACTCATCGACCAACTACTTACTACTTGTAACTTGTAATTTCGGACCTCACTGTATTTGACTGGAGATTTTTTTTAATCTAATCTGGTTTTCCTGTTTTTCATTATTATTAAAAACCCATTTAGTTCAGTTCATGTCTTGACAGAACCCGTCTCTCTTTCTCACTGCAGAGCAGCATGGAGGCGACCTTTGGCCCCACCTTCTCAGCTGTGGCTGCTGGAGGAAAAGGTGCTGCTACAGCGACTTTCTCTAAATCCTTTATGTTGCTGTGGTTTTGTTTAAAGCTCCTCATACAGTTCTGATGTGTGTTCAACAGAAGGGTCAACCACCTACAAGCAGCACAGACGAACTCCGTCCTCCTCCAGCACACTGACCTACTCTCCTCGGGACGACGATGATGGAATGGTACGTAACACTGAGAATTTTAAAACTTTGAATTATTTTCTAAGCATTCATGGTAATAAAAAAAACAAATTTTCTTCCGCTGCCTCCTGCCGTCTCCTCAGCCTCTCATTGGGACTCCACGGAGATCTGATTCAGCCATCTCTGTGCGGTCTCTTCATTCTGAGTCCAACATTTCTCTGCGCTCTACTTTCTCACTGCACGAGGAGGAGGAAGACACGGTATCATTCCTAAAATAAATATTCTGGATTAATAAGTAAACACACGTGCATTGATGTTGTGGAACTGTTTTGTTCATTTGACAAAGAAAAGTACCGACTGTGTGTGTGTGTGTGTGTGTGTGTGTAGGAGCCCCAGGTGTTTGCTGAACAGCCGTCAGTGAAGCTGTGCTGTCAGCTCTGCTGTAACGTCTTCAAGGATCCCGTCATCACCACGTGTGGGGTAGGTCAACACTGGTCACGACCAGGAATGCATGAGATAATTGGAACGCGTGCCATAAATCACACGGACTTTGTTTGTTATAATGACTGGAACTGTTTCACTTTGGTGTCTGACGTCAGTAGAAGGTTTTTATTGTCCAACAGAAAAACTAAAAACAAAAGTAATGTCAATAAATTGACAAAGTTCCATGTGTGCATAAAAATAAACATTAAATTCCCTTTTGCCCCCCACCCTCCCCTCCACAGCACACCTTCTGCAGACGATGTGCCTTGACTTCAGGTATGTTCTGAAATATCTTGACTTCTCTCATTCACATGTGGCACTAAAATCATTTATTTAACCCTTGCCCTCCTGCTCACGCTCCTGACACACACAGACAAGTGCCCCGTGGACGCAGCCAAGCTGACGGTCGTGGTGAACAACATTGCCGTGGCCGAGCAGATCGGAGAGCTGTTCATTCACTGTAAATACGGCTGCAGGGTCACGGCCAGTGGAGCAGCAGGGGGCGCCGCGGCCTCCAATGCCACGGTGGCCGGGAAACCCGGAGCGTTTGAAGTGGACCCCTTGGGCTGCCCGTTCACTATCAAACTGGTTGCACGCAAGTAAGGGCTCACCTGACCTGGCCGTACCTGTCTGCAGCAGGAGGCTTTGTCTCTGATCTGATTGGTTTCTTTTTTCCACTGAATCGTCATTTCTCTGCAGAGAACACGAGGCCAGCTGTGACTACAGGCCAGTCCGCTGCCCCAACAACCCCTCCTGCCCCCCCCTGCTCACCATGAACCTCGAGGCCCACCTCAAAGCCTGTGAGCACATCAAATGTCCACACTCCAAATACGGGTGAGTTCCTAAATCCCTTGGAGAAAAAAAAAATCATTGTTTTTTTTTTTTATTTGTGGCTCAATAATTTACCTTCCACTGATCTGCGTCTCTTCTCCCCGTCAGCTGTACGTTCATCGGCAACCAGGACACGTATGAAACCCACCTGGAGGTGTGCAAGTTTGAAGGACTGAAGGAGTTCCTGCAGCAGACTGACGACAGGTCGGACGACTGACGTTTTCTCATTAGAACATCATTGAACCTCGTGCATGTTGTACTTGTTGGTTGTACTCAGAGGTAATAATTTAATACTAATATCTGTCACGTGGGCCGTGGTAGGTTCCATGAGATGCAGCTGACACTGGCACAGAAGGACCAGGATATCGCTTTCCTGCGTTCCATGTTGGGCAAACTCTCTGAGAAACTAGACCAGCTGGAGAAGAACTTGGAACTGAAGTTTGGTAAGATAATAAATAAATAAATAAAAATCCATAATTTCACCAACATGTTCAAGTCATGAGTGAGTTTCACGTCGACTCAACTTGATGGGAAACGTAATGAAATGTTTAAATGTGGAAACACCAAGTGGTGGTTTCACCACTTGGTGTTTCCACAACTGCAAAAAAGTGCAGAGAACAGACTTTGTAAACAGATGGTCAGGGTGTTGACAGTCGGAGCCAAACGCTAAGTTTGCAGATTTGCAGAAAATTAAATTAAAGCAAATACGCTTAAATTTTTATGTTTTGACCTTTGTATGTGTAGAATTACTGTTAATTAGAAGAAAAACGACTACTGAGCATCTGTCGTCCACGTCTTCCTCCAAGTGATCAGTGTGTGATGTGTGTGTGTATTTCAGATATGTTGGATGAAAACCAGAGTAAACTGAGTGAAGACCTGATGGAGTTCCGTCGAGATGCCTCCATGCTGAATGTGAGTGTGTGCAGGGATTATTTTGTGGTGGGAGGGGAAATTAAAAATAGTTCATTAAGTGTGAGGTTAAACTGCTTGCGTAAGTGAAGGGTAGTTTTAAATAAATTAAAGTTTAAATATAATTTTTTTTTTTCAATGTATTTTCTAGGATGAGCTGTCCCACATCAACGCCAGGCTCAACATGGGGATCCTGGGCTGTAAGTGTCTGTTTATGAACAATGATGTCTGAAACAAGCTGAGTTTGTTTTGGTTTTGTGTAAGTGAAGGGTAGTTTAAAATAAATTAAAGTTTAAATATAATGTATTTTCTAGGATGAGCTGTCCCACATCAACGCCAGGCTCAACATGGGATCCTGGGCTGTAAGTGTCTGTTTATGAACAATGATGTCTGAAACAAGCTGAGTTTGTTTTGGTTTTGGTTTTTTTGTACCTCTGTGTGTATGTGTATACCAAGGGTTAACTCCTGCCTTTGTGCCTTTTTGCAGCCTACGACCCACAGCAGATCTTCAAATGTAAGGGGACCTTTGTGGGCCACCAGGGTCCAGTCTGGTGCCTCTGTGTCTACTCTACAGGAGACCTGCTCTTCTCTGGATCCTCAGACAAGACCATCAAGGTAACTGTTGGGGGGGGGGGGTCATTAGTTTAATTACTAGTTCAGGTGGATGAAAAACAGACTTTTCAAGTAGTTTTTTTATTGGTAATAAAACTAGTAATAAGTGTGTGAGTCATTGGGGGTGAATATTAACAAGAACACCAGGAATATTTGACTGAGAATTGGTGATAAAAAAATCAATAAACTGATAGAGAATATTGATACAGATGATAAAATTGAAAAGTTAATTGAAATATTGTGATATTTCTATGTATTGATATTTCCTTACCCCCTTGAGTCATATCTCTTCTCCTCACCCCAGGTGTGGGACACCTGCACCACCTACAAGTGTCAGAAAACCCTGGAGGGTCACGATGGCATCGTGTTGGCTCTGTGCATACAGGGGTAAATAAAATGACCCTCGTACCATTCACCCCAGCTGAAAACGACCCTCACACTGTTTGATTGTTTCTTTTTGTTTTCCTTAATAGGAACCGGCTGTACAGTGGCTCCGCGGACTGCACCATCATCGTGAGTCAGCGTCACGTCACTCAGTTCACAGTTTAGATCTTTTTTTTTAAATCTTCAGCTGTTCTGACGCCGAGCTTCTCTCACAGGTGTGGGACATTCAGACTCTGCAGAAGGTAAACACCATCCGTGCCCATGACAACCCCGTGTGCACGCTGGTCTCCTCCCACAACATGTTGTTCAGCGGCTCCCTGAAGGCCATCAAGGTACGGTCGCTGGAGGACAAGGCGTCCACCGTGGAACCTGTTCAACTCGTTTTTGTTCATGTTTGTCAACATGTGCTGCACACAGTAAATAGTTTTTCTGTCATAAAAATCCATTCAGATTAATTCATTTTAATAATAGACCAGATGTGACACAGGTCGGACTTCATGTGTTGACAATAATATCGTTCATCACAATAATATTAATTATTCTATTATAATTATTAGTAATTTGCAAAACAATATAACTGAGGATAATCAGATAAAAGGTCACTGACTTCAAAATTTCTCACACATTTCTGTCGTCGTTGACCGTGACTTGTTTTATGTAGTAATTAAAGTAATTAAGAAGACGTTAAAGAGCAGAAAATCAGCCGTTCTGACCGTCTGCTCCCAGGTACTCGTCTGGTACTTGTCATCCTAGTACTCCTGTGCAGTAGTTCAGAGTACTTGTCATTTCATTCTTATTGAATCCTTGTGTTGATTTTTTTTTTTTGTCCTCAGGTCTGGGACATCGTGGGGACGGAGCTGAAGCTGAAGAAGGAGCTAACAGGTCTGAACCACTGGGTGAGAGCGCTAGTGGCGTCTCAGAACCACCTGTACAGCGGCTCCTATCAGACCATCAAGGTGAGTCACAGTGATGTCATCTGTTCTAACAGAGTCACAGGGTCAGAGTCGAGGTCTTTACAGAGACCTACGTCCGTCTGCTTACGAACAATCACCATAACGAGGACGTTTACTTCTCTATCAGGGCTGTGTTTGGACCAGAAGCTGGTGATACGACATTAATCACCATACAGGGCAACCATGTGATGTAACGTAGTATTTAAAGATATATATATACTGAGGATAATCAGATTAAAGGTCTCTGTTTAACAGCCTTCAAAATTTCTCACACATTTCTGTCGTCTGTTGACCGTGACTTGTTTTATGTAGTAATTAAAGTAATTAAGAAGACGTTAAAGAGCAGAAAAGCAGCTTTACTTGTCATCCTAGTACTCCTGTGCAGTAGTTCAGAGTACTTGTCATTTCATTCTTATTGAATCCTTGTGTTGATTTTTTTTTTTTTTTTTTTTTTTTTTCTCTGGGTGGTCTGGGACATCGTGGGGACGGAGCTGAAGCTGAAGAAGGAGCTAACAGGTCTGAACCACTGGGTGAGAGCGCTAGTGGCGTCTCAGAACCACCTGTACAGCGGCTCCTATCAGACCATCAAGGTGAGTCACAGTGATGTCACCTGTTCTAACAGAGTCACAGAGTCACAGGGTCAGAGGCGATAACTTTACCAGGACCTACGTCCGTCTGCTTACGAACAGTCACCATAACGAGGACGTTTACTTCTCTATCAGGGCTGTGTTTGGACCAGAAGCTGGTGATACGACATTAATCACCATACAGGGCAACCATGTGATGTAACGTAGTATTTAAAGATATATATATTGCGATGTATGATATATTGGGGATTGGGGATTTTTTTTTAACTATTCAAATATTAATTTGTAATCACATTACTGTTAACAACCCTCCCTTTGACCCTCGTCCGGGGGGGGGGGGGGGGTGTGTCCTTTCAGCAGCAGTGAGTTGGAGCAGGTACTGGTCGCAGTACTGCAGTGACTACCTGGTGTTTACGCAGTGTGTCTGTGCTGTAGCCACTGGTTAGATTCTGGGTTGTCTGACTGTCTGTCTGACTGACTGTCTGTCTGTCTGTCTGTCTTTCTGACTGACTGACTGACTGTCTGTCTTTCTGACTGTCTCACTGTCTGTCTGTCTGTCTGTCTGACTCTGTGGTGCCTCAGCTTTTGTACTCAGAAAACCTCAGAGAGTGTGAGTGTTGGTTGCTAATGAACACCTCAGGGATGCTGGAGAGATAAAGCCAGCTACTGTAACAGCAGCAGCAGCAGCACCCTCTGCGGCCAGTAATGGAAAAAGGATGAAGAATGAGCAGAGATGAAGTGGATTCTCTCTGTTCAGAGAGTTGTTGGTTTGAGGCCAGTTGTTGTTTAGGAAAGAGGAAGTGTGACGCTGCACAGACAACCTCAGTCAATCACAGTAGAATATATTGGTCTCTTCATGTACAGACGTTAATAAATCAAGATACTTCAATGTCTTCCTTCTGAAAAGTACAAACTAATGTTTTCTGTAAGTGTTCAGTCATATTATTGTTCAATCCCACTCTCGCTCTCTCTTCCTTTTTTTCCAACCTACTTTTCAACTAAGGTGTTTATTCTCCCCCATCCTCCCCCCTGACTCCCCCCTTGTCTCTGTTTTTGTCAGATCTGGGACATCCGTTCTCTGGAATGCGTTCACGTTCTTCAGACCAGCGGCGGCAGCGTTTACTCCATCGCCGTCACCAACCACCACATCGTCTGTGGCACTTACGAAAACCTCATCCACGTAAGAGAAAAGTCACACACACACACAACCAACATGATCGGTTCCACTCACGCAGCTAGGAGTGTATACTGTCAAGAATCTGAGGAGACGATACACGTGTCAGAGTACGATATACTGTGATACTACAGTCAGGACGACATACTGAGGTGACCCCGCCCCCCATTAGTCTGATCCTAGAGTCAGACTCTGTTCCATCTGAACATCAGTTCCTAACACTGGAACAGAGGGATCTACATTTGGAATCACTAGAGAAGAAAGAAAAGAAAAAGAACATGAACCAACACCAGGAATATTGGACTGGGATTTGAGGAGAAAAAAATCAATAACTGATCAATGACTGAGGAGATTGATACGGGATCAGGAGATACTTCAGTGGATGGAGATTTTCCTCACACCTACACGCAGCTGTTGGCTTATCATTAGACAGTGATGTGGAACCTCCCTCCTCCCTCCTCTGCAGGTGTGGGATATCGAGTCTAAAGAACAAGTGCGGACGCTGACAGGTCACGTGGGAACAGTCTACGCTCTGGCAGTCATCTCAACTCCAGACCAGACCAAAGTGTTCAGCGCCTCCTACGACCGTTCACTGAGGGTGAGGTCTGACTGTCTGTGGGTCTGTCTGTCTGTGGGTCTGTCTGACTGTCTGTGGATCTGCTCCACCTAATAATAATAATAACAATAACAACAGTCAAACAGTGACTCAGTGGAGAAGCGTCAGCTCCTGTTGAACTTCTGGAATGTTCTTCATGTAGGTGTGGAGCATGGACAACATGATCTGTACCCAGACTCTGCTGAGACACCAGGGCAGTGTCACGGCTCTGGCTGTGTCCAGGGGACGTCTCTTCTCTGGAGCCGTGGACAGCACCGTCAAGGTACGAGCTCCGAGGAAAAAAAAATTAAAACATTTGATTCTGTGTTTTTAATCATCTGAAGAACAAACAGATCATGTGTCTTTGTTCCTGGATGTTTTGACTCTCGTCTCTTGTCTCCCCCCCTCCCTCTTTCTTCCTCCCCCTTTAGGTGTGGACCTGCTAAAAGGACGGTTCTCCCTGATTGGACTTGTCCTAAACTCCGCCTCTTTTCCACACATGATTGTTTTTCTTCCAGACTTTATCTTTTTTTCTCCAGCAGCCAAACAGCAGTAACAGCCACAGCTTCTTCACAACCGTTTTACTGAATGTTGCTTTTTCACCTTCACACGAACAATCGACTCTGACTGTAAGGGGTCAAAGGTCACGGTCCTGAGGGACCTCAGTGCGTCCCGCAGCACCACGAGACGATCTGCCTTAACAGCTGCAGCGCACCGGTCCAGAACGGAGGGTGGAGCGGAGCGGAGGATCATGGTCCGTAGGTACATCTGTCTGTTCTGGTCTCCACACCTGAGGAATGGTTGGTTTCACAAACATGACGCTGCAATCACCCCTGGTGGTCACCACTGTAATTTCAGGACTAGAGGTTGCTCTTCTTTTTTGTTCAGTGACTAAAAACTGTCACGACTGAAACACGAACACTTCCTTCAAGAACACGAAATTAAACATAAAAAAAAATACGCTGCAACATTTAAACTGAAGTTAATATTAAGTATTCAGCCAAAAAAACTGTACTAATTTCTTGAATTCAGTGAAGATCATTTCTAATCAGCCTTCGTTCTTTGGATTAATGACTTCATGGAAGATTTAATTAAATTAACACGACTGACCCTGTGACCTCCAGTCCTGAAAATACACTGTTTGACAGAGCACTGAACTACAGGTGTCCGTTAGGGTCAGAACCTCAGGTTGACCCAACCCTACGGCTGTGCTTCGTCTACATCAGAGTACCGTGTTTTCTGGATTATAAGTCGTTCATCAGAGTACCGTGTTTTCTAGATTATAAGTCGCACCTTTTTTAATTATCTTTTGGGAGGGTTTACTTTTAATGATATAATTATATATATAATATTATATCCTGAAAGACGAGTTTTCCAAGTTACGAATCTGCAACTATCGCAATACGTGGGAACATCGAGTCACAGTGATCAACACAGCTCCATTTTTTTCACTTGACACTGTGTGGCGCTGTCTCCCTCACTGTCCCTCTCTGGCTTATTTTACCCATTTTTATAACAATAATCTAAAATGTTTTTTACTGATTATTATTTTATATTACCAGTATAAATAAAGGATATTTGGACTGTCCTCTGCCGCCCAGTCTCCGGGCCTTGATGTTTGGGAAAATGTCTCTGATGATCTTTCCAAAGTTGGCTGCACTCAGAGGCCGGTGCTGCAGGTTCTCGCAGTATCTCCTGTGGGACAGCAGTGGGAGGAGTCAGGGTGTCACATGACTAACGCAGGCTCACAGAGCGTGGTGAGGGTGGTGTGTGAGTGCGTCTCACTTGTAGGTCTCATAGACGTCCTGTTTGGGAAGACAGGTGTCTGAGTGCTCCTCCAGGTGGGAGCGGATCCAGGTACAGGTGTGGAGCTGGTCTGCAGTGTTGAAGGAGCCCGAGTCGCCCACACTGCACACACACACACACACACACACACACACACACACACACTCGCAGGTCAGGGGTCAGGCTTTGGATGGCCTCTTGGACCACACCCAGTTGACCCCTGCTCTCTGACTTCTCTAACTGGCTGGTGCGACTTATAGTTCGGAAAATACGGTACTGTTGAAGTAACAAAGTGAAGTACCGACACTGACCACCGTCCAGGTTCATTCTTGACTCCACACCTTCTCCTGGAGCTTCTTCTTCTTCTTCCTCCTCTTCTTCTTGTTCCCCTGATTTTGGATCAACATGTTTGAACCACAGTTTGTCGTCCAGTAGAGAGTTCTCTGAGGAGGTGGGCGGGGCTTACAGTGCCTCATTAACATTTAAAGACACAGAAGCCGTTAGAACAGAACAGGTGTGTGAAGAGTCCAGCCGCGATCGATCCTTCGTTTTGTGCATGTTACTAACATGTTATTAACGTGTTACTAACACATCGTTAGACATTAATGAAGCTGAAGAAGCAGAATGTGTCCTTTAAAAAAAAAGAAAAAAAACTAGTTTTGTTTTTTGCCATAAAGTATCTGGAGTGAAAGTGAGACTGGGTTTAAATGTCAGTGGTTGTTGATGACATCATCAGTCGGCAGGCGACATCTGGAGGAAGTGTTTTCTGTAACATTTCAACATGGACCGTTGATGATGCGTGAACTTTTTCCGGCTCCACCTCAGCTGTCGGAGCCTCGCGGTTCTGATCTGAGAAGAACCTGAAGAAGTTAGAACTTTACAACCTCCTCTGAAGATGAGTTTTATACCCGTGCCACGATGAGTTCAGGGCCACTCCGCGGTTGTACAGTTGTGTGAAGTGCCAGAGCCTGTAGGTGGCGACGATGACGACCCACCGCGGCCTACAGAAAAGACGCGCTCGGAATGTGTGTGTGTGTGTGTTGAAATGAGTGCCATATGTGTGGATGGAAATGAGAACGGACTGTAACCACGGCGCCCCCTCCCCCATCTGTCTGTAACACCACCTCAGACTACAGACGTCACAGTGAGGTAAAGACAGACACCAGATCAGCCGTGATTAATCCGACGACTCCCGTGGCTCGGTGTCGTCCCGCAGGAATGACGTCCAGTTTTCCTGCGTTTTTTATCCAAGAACTAAAACTGGGCTAAAAAAATCTGGAAATGAAGCTCTCCTGTGGGAGGAGAGCTGAGTTCTTACAGATGTTCAGGACTTCATTAGACTTAAATGTCAACGGTCCACAGCCCTGGGTGAGAGGGGGAGGGAGTGTCCTGGCTGCTCAGTGTCACTGTTGTCTTGTATACTTGTAATCATATAAGCCTGAGTTGATCACTGATCAATAAAACTGTTGTACACTTGTAACTCTTCTATGTCGATGACGCCGTTTTATTTTATAACTGGAGTCTGAATCTTTGTACGTAAACACAAGCGCCACCTACCTGTCAATCTTGTCCTAACACTCGGATGTTTTTTCTTCTTTAAGATCAGACTGCGGTTGTTTTGGCTCGTAGTTTTCAGCAGGTGTCAGTGAAGAACGTCCTGAGGTAAATCCACAGATTATCTTTCTTCAGTGGGATGTAAGGTTTGGTGGTGGACGTTCAGAAACATTTACACTTCGTCACCGAGTTCTTCCTGCACCGTGGTGTTCCTTTGGAGGATTAGTTAATCAATAAAACAATAAAGACAAACTGGTAAAATATTCCTGAGGCAGATTGACAGATCTGTCTCTCCTCCATGTGTCAGTCTGCTCTTCTTCTTCTTCTTCAGTGGTGTTTTCATCAGAGAATTTCTTCTCCAGACTGAAGTCCAGATGGTTCTGGATCCAAACCTGTTGATGAGCTTCAATCGTCTGAACATCTTCCCATTCAGGTGTGGTTCAATTTTTTATTATTATTATTTATTATCTGGGTACTGTCTATATATATAACTTAGGTGTCATGAGTTGAAAATACATCTATTTTAGAACCTCTTTTACCCCCAGGCGTACAATAATTAACGAATTACGTCATAGACTCTTGTCCGTGTGTTTTGCACGTTTTTACTTTGTGTAACTATAATTATTTTTAAACAAAAACAAAACTATCCTGTAACTTGGTTGGTTTTTAATTCCGGTCCTGTAGGTTGTATATGATATCATGTGCTGCCCCCTTGTGGGAAACTTAGGAATTGTTTCAGCACACAATAAGGCCGCGACAAACGGAGGTTTTTTTTATAATCACGTATAACCATAGCTTTAACCACTTTAACCAGGCTCACGGCACCAAAGTGTCAGCTGGAGCTCAAAGACCTGAAGAACCTCGTTTTTTCATGCGCTTTCACATCTAAAAAATTCGACTTATGTGATCAGTTCCTGCCGAGCCTGATGAGTGCAAATAAACGGTGTAAAAGTTAAAATAACTAAAGGAAACAGGGATTCCTAGAGTTTGTGCACAGCCATCTACTGTATTGTCATCAGACCAAAATCACAAAGCAAGGCACATGTTTCAAAGAAAGAAAAAAACCAAAAAATTCAAAAGTTGCATCTACATTCAATCCTGAAAATAATATAAAATAAACGGGAATCGCTTGCAGTTTTACACATCGCCACGCGTTGACAAATGTAGTTAAAAGGAAGAAAAATTACACAATAATAATAATAACATTTAAAAAAAAAACCTAAAATTAAAAAGCGCTTCTTGGTTATATCCAAACATGGTATCCTACAATGACTCATCAGCTCAGACCACTGAAGCATGGAGAAGCATTGATTCAACACTCAGATTAGATCTGTTTACTTTGAAAAATAGTCTTCAGGGTGACACACACGCACATCCGCACACACACATCATAAATACACCTTTTTTTTGCAAATACCTATATATTTATATACCATCTCTATGTGATCATATTTTAAATACCACATCTATTCTCTGATAATTTTTTTTTGTCCACAAAGATGCAGAGCATGGTTGCTATGGAGACAGTGGTTTTTTTATTTTTATGAATACAGAGCACGAGCGTTTACTGCCTCCATCAGCACCTGAAGCTGAGCAGCTTCAGCTTCACCTGGTCCCTAACGTCACTCGCTCCATTTTTTAGATTTTTATTTCTCACATTAATTACTTTTTATTATTATTATTGTTATTTTTAATCTCATGAAAATGCCGTGGCAGCAGGGCATGCTGAGAGGTGAGGGAACGGGTGAGGGAGTCAAACATGTCTTGTTTGTAATTTCATATTCTGTCTTTTTACTTCTAGAATATGAAGATGGAATGAACAATGTCACCCCAAGAATCTGGAACGCCATAGATGTGACGATGAAAATAAACAATCTTCAGAGCAGGGATGCACATTAAGGTCAGTTTCAACAAAGTTCTTCAGTAATTAGTTAGGTTTGCTACTGTTTCCTGTTTCTGTAAATGACCAGGAGACGCTTTAACCTCAGACTGTTGTAAAGATAGACCCCCGTGTTATACACTGTGTTGGACTAGATCAGGGCTGTCAAACTCATTTTGGTTTAGGGGCCGCATACAACCTAATTAGATGTCAATTGGGCCGGACCAGTACAATCATAACATAAGTCTTTTTCCCCTTCGTTTTTATGTAAAAAAAAAGTACATTCGATAAATCTTTTGTATTTAGTGAAATATAATTTTACCAAACATTTCCTGAACATGAAGTGTTTGTGTATTTTTTAATTTCAAAATGTATCAAGCGGACCGGTTTTAGCCCGCGGGCCGTATGTTTGACACCCTTGAACTAGATTGTGTTATGTATTAAGCCTGGACTCTGTCATGTCATGTGGTCTGTGGTGATTGGCCGGCACTGACTGGGTCAGGTCAGGTGGCAGATCAGGTCAGGTCCAGGCTTTTCTGGTGTAGTGGGTGAATTGGTGCCTAGATTAGTGCGGGGTGTGAAGGTTTTAGGCCACAAGCCTTAGTTTAATTTGGACAAACACTTGTTGTTGTAGCAGCAGTAGGTGTGTGTGTGCACATTAGTACACACACTATCAATCGATGTCAGAGAATCAGTTTGATAGATATTGTAATATATATATGTATATGTGTATATATATTGCTAATATCCACCAATGAGTAAATTATTTTTAATGTGAAATTTTGTTTCTGTGTTTGAAAGTAAAACCCCTGACTCTGTGCATCCCTGCCCAGGACTGATGGGAAATAAAGATCCAGTCCATCGACTCTCCTGATTGGTGCTGCCATCTTTTCTGGAATGATATTCAGTAAGTTTTTGAATTTGACCCATTTTCTTCCATGTTTGGGGACACACAAAAAATGTTTTTATTTTTCATCTTAAGATTCAAACAATCTGCAGCAACAAGGTGAGACGTGGTGGGTGAGGAGGAACTCACTGGCCCTTGAACTCTGGTGCTTGTATTTATTTTTGTTTTGTTCTGTTTTTCCATTGTGCAGGTTTTCGTGGTCGACCTGAGGCTCGTCCTACGGAGCTGCATCTCCACCCTCTCGACTACGCCGTGAAATCGTTTTGTAAACTTGCCCTGGTGCCAACTTCAACAACTCCACCTGGACATCGGTGAGTCAGTCTCTCTTCTCTCCTGAACTTCCTTTGTTTTAGTTGTGCAGGCTCCTGTGACGGTGTGTGTGTGTGCGCAAACAGACTGCAGGGGTCTTTGTGCTTCTCCTGTGCATGTGTGTGTGTAAACAAAAAAAAGGGTTGAACAATGACAGTAAACTGTCACTAATCCTGAAATTGAGCATTCTAACACACACACACACACACACACCCTCAGCAGCTGAATAAATAGTGTAGTAACAGATTTTTTTTTTTCTCTTCCATTGATTCATTTACATTGTCACAACACCAGAGGTCACCATTCCACACATAACCAAAGACATCAAACCAAAGAGCTAGAGCTTCATATTTATCCATATATTATTATATTATATTTTTATATATATATTAGTGTGCTAATGCAGGACTTTTCCAGTAGATATAAACTCTCCATGCTTAGAATGTACACATACCGTACTATGGTTTGTTACACAGTAGGTTTTTTTTTAATCTTTATTAGTTGATTTGTTCTTGTGTGGAGTGAACTCTCCTTCACTCTGTTCCATTTCTTTGTCTCTGTTTTTTTTCTCCACATACATATTTTTTTAATCCTCCTGTGTTTTGTTTTCTTTCCCCACCCTCGTCCTCCATCATCCCTGGTCAACACGTCCAGCGGCTCTGAGACATCGTCAGTTTCTTCATCAGCCACAGCAGATGAGAGGAGGAGATGGAGGACAGACATGTCTCCAGAGCAGCAGTGAAGTCATGGAGGGACAACAGTGAGAGTTGGAAGAGAGTTGAACACAACACCAACTGGTGGATGAGGAGGAGTTGAAGACAGAGCGAGAGGCAAGTTGCTCTTTGTGCCATCTGAGTTAGTTTTGCTGCAGTGTTGCCATGGAAACATGCTGACTGGTCTCTATGGTTACTCCAACATGGCGTCCAGCTGGTCGGCCAGGTCATCGAACATGCTGCCGATGTCGTCCAGGATGCTGACGGTGGTTTTCTGCTCGGCCACAGAGCTGGAGAGTGAGAGAGAGAGAGAGCGAGAGAGAGAGGTACAGTCACACAGACCACGGTGAAGACAGGAAGTCACTGAGTGTCTGTAGGTTCTCAGTCATCCAGGTCTTTACATTACATGGAGGACAACTGGACGGAGCAGGTTTTTCTTGCAGACGTTTCACCTCTTCATCCAAGAGGCTTCTTTAGTTCTTACTGACAACTGGTAAATAAAATAAAAAACCTGCTTCGTCCAGTTGTTGTCCTCCATGTAACTGTTTGTGGATGACCATCTGAGCTGACTGAACATGGAGCTGCTGATGTTTAGTCAGCTCAGAGGGAGCAGTGAAGAAAACACATCTGTTACTTACTCGTCCTGACGCAGTATCTTGTCCTCCACAGCCCTCAGCGCCGCGGCCAGAGATGCACTGGTCTCCTCCAACTTCTGATGCACCAGGGGGTCCACGCAGAGGTCCGGTGTTGTTGTGGCAGCCGGCACCGTCACACCCCCACCCCCCACCCCACCGTCCCCCGGCCCCCAGTCCAGGAGAATCACACAAAGGTGTGTCCAGCTGAGACAGACGTGGCCGGGACCTCCACCTCCT
>NC_024323.1:15374043-15384213 GCF_000523025.1 Cynoglossus semilaevis
ATTTAGCAGCTGTGATGCATGGTCAGGTGGTAGTGTGGCTGGAGCAGAGGGTCTGTGACTCGGCTGCTTTTAACCACAGACATGTTTCCCCTGAGAGAGAGAGAGCGAGAGAGAGAGGTACAGTCACACAGACCACGGTGAAGACAGGAAGTCACTGAGTGTCTGTAGGTTCTCAGTCATCCAGGTCTTTACATTACATGGAGGACAACTGGACGGAGCAGGTTTTTCTTGCAGACGTTTCACCTCTTCATCCAAGAGGCTTCTTTAGTTCTTACTGACAACTGGTAAATAAAAAAAAAACCTGCTTCGTCCAGTTGTCCTCCATGTAACTGTTTGTGGATGACCATCTGAGCTGACTGAACATGGAGCTGCTGATGTTTAGTCAGCTCAGAGGGAGCAGTGAAGAAAACACATCTGTTACTTACTCGTCCTGACGCAGTATCTTGTCCTCCACAGCCCTCAGCGCCGCGGCCAGCGATGCACTGGTCTCCTCCAACTTCTGATGCACCAGGGGGTCCACGCAGAGGTCCGGTGTTGTCGTGGCAGCCGGCACCGTCACACCTCCACCCACCAGCCCACTGTCCATAGACACGCTGCCAATGGACGATCGAGGGGGCTTGACGGGGTGCGGGGTCGGGCTGGGAGTGGCCGGAGTCTGTGGTGTAGTGGGGGTGGGAGGGGTGTGTGGGCTCTGAGAGGACGGGCTGGTGGGCTTGACATTGGGTGGACTGGGTGAGTTGGAAGGGGGAAAAGAGGGGGGAGAGCTGATCTGCCGGGCCACCGCAGAGTGCTGTTTGACAGGGGCAGAGACCGGGGTTGGGGATGGGGGGCTGGTCATGGAGTGGATGAGTTTGGCTGGTTTGGGTGCAGTAGGTGGGGGTAAAGGTTTGGGTGAGACTGGAGGAGGAATCTTCTTTCCCTCCCCTGCAGAAAGAGAAGAGTCAGAGATGTTGTTTCCAGTCAAATCTAGTCAATTTCTTTGTTACACAATAGTTGTTGTTGTTTAACTTTACTCCTAAATGACAACCAACTGCCACTAGATGGTACTGTTACCACTCAGGCAATACTTACCATCTGTTTTTCTGGAAGGCCAAACATATTAACAGGTAACCGTTAAAGGTTCAAGAAGAGAAACACTGATCCCACACTTGGGAAATTCTTGTGTTAACAGCAGATCTGCTGCAACAACTTTGCAGGTGCCAAGTATGGGGTTCGATTCCCAGAGGAACCACATACTTGGCACCTGGAAGGGACAGACTGTTGCAGCAGATCTGCTGTTAACACAAGAATTTCCCAAGTGTGGGATCAATACAGTTAAAATTATAAATGATTAACCACCAACCTGGGCTTCCCGGTGTTCCAGGGCCTGGCAGAGGGACTCTCTTGTTGGGTGCCGGCTGTGGGGACATCTGTGGTCCTCCCTGTTTCTTTATTTGACCCACGGCAGGTTTGGGGGAGACTGGTGGCTTTGGTTTTCTCTGTGGACCTCCTTCATTGATCACTGGAGCTCCGTGATCCAAACTTTCTCTGTGAGGAGTAGCATTCACCTGTGGCTGAGGCTGAGGCTGAGGTTGTGGTTGTTCTGTCACTCCAGCGTCGGACACCGGGCGGCGTTTCACGGTGGCAGTTCCGTTCTGGTAAGGTACTGGTTGCGTGGTGTTTGGTGGTGCAGTTGCCACTGGCTCTCCGTTAGCCGTGGCTATGTCTGCAAAGCCCTCAGGTTCCTTGTCGCGACTCTTTGGACGTCGTTTAACGGTGGACGACTCCTGCAGCGTGAAGTCAGATCCGTTGGGATGGGGCTTGGATCCATGGGACCGTCGTCTCGGCGTGGCCTCAACGATAGGGGCGTCCTCCTGGGTGTAGCCGCTCTCTCTCTGGGGGGCTTCTGTGTCGCCCTGCAGGCAAACACAAAATACACACTAACGGGAAAATTCATACAGTCATGGCAAGAGGTTGTTTTTGCACAAACATTGACAGCAATAAACAATGAACATAAACAACGCTAACAGGACTGATAAGCTCTAAGGTCACATTAGCATTGAAGCACATAGAAGGAGAGATAGCCAGCTAGTTAGCAACATGGATAGACAGCTACATCGATAGCTAACAACAAGCAACAAACAAGGCCAACTAAAGGTTTAGGGTCTAAACCACCACCTAGTGGTGAAATATAGTACAGAACTCTATTCCTTATAAAATTTAAGTTGTCTTAATGGTACCATCTTATCCAATAGGATGAAGTTTACAGTTTTACAACTGTAATAATAACAAATGTTATATTGAAATTAATCTTTTTTTGCAGCATTTAATTCAAAATAGATATTAAAATTTAATAAAAGAGCTAAAAATCCTGTTCCTGATGTGATGTTCATTAATTTTTAAGAAAGATCTTCTGTTACTGTGTTTGTGTGTATTCCAACCTGTATAAACTATGATTTTAGGATTTAATGAGTGATTGTCACTATGGTAATTGTGTACTTTTGTGTACTTTTTTTTCCTGTGTAAAAATACACAATTACACTTGTGCTGTTTAAACTTGTAATGAGAATTATATATAAAATATACTGTTTAAAATACTCTAAAAACTAAAACTGTCTCTAAAAAGATGAAACTATTTCGAGTAAATAATCAGAGTAAATTCTGTCAGGTTGTAACTGTAGGCCTGACTGACAGATATATAAACAGATAAAACAACATGTAGACACAGCACATATATATTAATAATATTTATAGATATCTACCTGTCCTTCTCCTTCTCCTCTACCCTGGCGGCGGATGGTCAAACTTCCCTCCTCTGCAAACGGCAGGTTCTCTGATGAGCTTCCGCTGCCTCCAGAGCTGGGGTGGGGGGACGAGGGTGGCTGGGGGGAGTGGCAGGAGTTATTCACAACAGGAAGGGAGGTCTCAGGTTGGACGGACGGAGAAGGCAGAGTGGATGCAGTCGGCTGGGTGCGTTTGGCAGCCGCCACCAGCTCGGTGACGGGGCCGCTGATTGTCCGTCGGCGGTTTACCACCTCACCGTCTAAACCGATGGCATCCCGAGTTTTTCCCACCTGTAACCAAACACACATTAACAAATTGCTAGTACGTGCTTGACTCCAAAGTGTTGAAGAGACTTCTGTAATTAACTAAATGTTTTTATCTGATGTTTTATGCTAAAACCCTAAGACACTGATACATGAAAAGTTACTGTTGAATCAAAACTAAAAGGTGTCTCACAATACCTGGAGGAAATTCTTCTGCAGGGCTATACCCTTAGCTCCACCCCCAATAGAAGACATCTCCAACATGGCTGCAATCGTCCTCACATTACCCACACTGCTCGTCTCCACAGCGTCTGATTCCACTGACACACCAAGATCGCTGGCCCGCCGCTGTTGGTGGTAAGGCACGTCCAACATCCCCCCAGTGGTGGTGTGCGTGGGCTGCTGTGTGTTGACCTCTGACAGGTTGGAGTTGGAGCTAGAGATAGCAGAGCTGGAGCGTTTGGGTGGAGGTGGCGGAGGTCCTTTCTTCTTCTGACGTAGAGTGATTGACTGCGGCTGGCCACGGTTGGCGTTCTTCTCCTGGTTGCGGACGGAGTGGCTGCGGCTGACGCGGTGGGTCACTGTGGCATATTTACCTCCGTCACCTCTGACCGCAGCTGAGTTCTGACCGCCGGTGGAATCTGCTTCTCCTGCTCCTCCTCTTCCACCTCCTCGCCCTGCCTGCTCATCACACTCACTGTCTGACAGGGCGTGTCGGTTGAGGCTGTGGGCTCGTTTCTTCTGGAGCACCGAGGCCTCTTCGTCCTCCACAAGCTCAGTCTCCGGTGGGAGGCAAAGCAGAGGAACCTGTGGTTGGTGGTTCTCCTTCACCTGCGGGTGTGGCTGGTGCTGAGGGTTTGTCTGATGCACTGGAGGCTGCTGCTGTGGTTGTGGTTGTGGCTGTGGCTGTGGCTGCGGCAGCTGCTGTTGACCACCTGGAACTCCACGGTGGGTGGGAGACTGTGGGGGGTGTGAGCGGGGTTTGGTCTGCGGGGAAGCTGTACTCTGAACAGAGGAGGTGGAGGATGAAGAAGAGGTCCTGGTCTTTGTAGGAGTGTGAGGAGGCGTGTACGGAGGAGCAGGCTGGGAGTGGGCGTGTCGGTGTTTGCCCTGGGAGGAGACGCTGCCTCTGTGGGTGGAGGAGGAGGAGGAGGAGGACGTGCTTCCCTGGCTGCTCTGCTGCCTCATAGTCCGTGCTTCCTTCTTGGGCGGAACCGTACTTGCTCCTCCACCTCCTGCCATCACCTCCTCAGGGTCTTTGCTGACACTGCGGGTTCGCTGAGCTTTGCTCTCCTGACCCGGTTGGGTCATGGCGCTCTGTGACTCATTGCTCAAATTGTTGTCCTGGAAAGTGTTCATCTTTGGAGACAAGATTTCTGCAGAGGTAAAGATTTAAAAAGAACTTGTCAGAATTTGTACTTTTTGTGCTGTTCATCAGACTATTTCTCGTGAAGGTACCATCTGGAGGCGGGCCATCCACAGATGTGACTTCCTGTTGCTGTGTGATTGGTGGAGGCTTCTTTCGGAGAGAGCTCCACCCATCTGTACTTCGCTGCAATTCAGCCAGTCGCTTCACAGCTAGCATCAACTTCTTCTGGTGGCCTTCACACATCGAAATAAAACAGGTATGAATGTGTTCCTATGTTTAGCATCGATAAGCATCGTAAGCTTTAATTATGGATCGTTTCCTGTAGTTACCCAGTTTGATGATGCCGATCTCCTGCAGGTCCTCCCAGGTGATGTCGGTGATGAAGTCGATGTTCTCATAACCGTTCTGCACCAACACCTGATGGTACTGACTCAGACCAATAGCAGAAAGCCACTCACCCAGACTGGCCTGTAGGACCAATCAGAAACATGAACAACAAGGCTGGTAGGTCCCATTTAAAAGTTGGTTTCAATTAATAATTACTAATATATTTCCCAACATTTTCAATGTAAAAAAATTGGAGGTGGCGGAGGTCCCAACATTTTCAATGTAAAAAAATTGAATTCAATAATGGAATCTCATACGTGAACTTTAAATATTTAACCATTAGCGTCTGAATCTTTAAAGTTCTGTTCTAAAATATAAAATCAATAATCTAAGTTGTGTCTGGTTTTTGTCAGTGACAGAACCCAGACTTATGTTGAAGACACTCAGAGTTTGTCATTGATAGAAACTCCATACAGTACAGAACCAGAATCACTGACAAATACTCACAGGTTTTTGATCAGAAACCCACTCGTTGACACTCAGCTTGTTGATCTCCGATGTCATTTTCTTCCTGTGACCTGGTTTAGTGATTCCAATCGCTGTTAAATCCTGCACACACACAAGGACAAACATCAGGCATAAACAGTGCAGCACAAACAGTCGTGGTACAAAGTTTAGGTTTGTTCTACAGACGCTGCTTCAAACGTCCAACAGGGTAACACTATTACACACACACACACACAAGAGTAAGGGAGGCTTGATATTTATGGTGCGTTTTAAAAGAGACGAGCTTCGATGTTAATGTTTTTTCAAAAATGCATGAGAAGCAAAGAAAGCAAATGAATGTAGTGTAAAAAACTGGGCTGGATCAACACGACTCACAGAACTAAGATACAATTTTAAAACAGTGTAAATGAAATGGTGCAGTTAATCATCCTGACAAATTGGTTTTGTTGTTTAAAGAAGCTGAAACACAGGAGCACGTTCACATTGACACACACACACACAGGCTTGTACACACACACATGCCCACTCACACACACACACCATTGTATGACTCATAAAAGCAAGGCATCAATACAGTCGTGGGCTCAATATTCTAAATTTAAGGCTCTTGTTGGAGTCGGCTCATACAGAATACTGTACTTCAGTACAGACCACACACACACACACACACACACACTCAGAGGATGGAGTTGGTTTAATTATTATATAATTAATTACAATATTATTGACTCAAATCTACTGTAAACCCTCAGATTGTATTAATACAAAATTAACAACTTTTATGAAGCTGTGCTATAAATCATCAGCTTTCATTTTAAATTAATCTTAATTTTTTCCTATTTTCATAGGCCTCAATTGATCAAGAAATATTTAATTAAAACATTTAAAAAAACAAAATGTAAGCAGTTTTATCATCAATTTAAGTTGCATAGAATTATCTCTAATCGGCCACTAGAGGGCAGCAATTCACCAGCACGTTTACTTGAGATTGGGTCACATGGTGAACTTGACTGACATAAGAATAATGTCATCATGAAGTTCCCCTGACGTTTATCTATTGTATCATATATTTGTATTTAACATAGGGTTGTCATTAGTAGTAATAACAACAGAGTGATGTCATGTAAAGAGTGATTTACATTTAAATATATATATACACTAAGTAACCAGATACTAGGAAATAAATCGTAAATGGAATGTCATTGTAGTGTTTTACAACAGTGGTTCTCAAACTGTGGTACACATATCACTTGTGGTGTTTGAGCACCCTCTAGTGGTGTAAGGGGGAAACAGATTCCCATTACAATTAAATGAGGTACTTAGTTATTTATTTGAATAAAGCTTTGAGTAGTGCAGCACAGCACAATGGTGGTACTTGGAGAGGCAAATATTGACAAAGTTTGAGAAGCACTGATAATAGAATACTGTTGCATTGACATTTTGGTTTTAGTGTCAGGACTCAGGGAGTTCAGGTTGACACCTGGGGTGAGAGTAAGAAGGAAGTTGAATTAAAGTTGTTCTGCAGGAGTTACAGAAGTTGATGAACAGTGTTTTTTTGGCTAAAAAGGTTTGATGATAAACAATTATAAAAGTTCAAACAAGGACAGCACAAGTCAGGACTGATTCTCTTGTGGTCCTTGGGGGTTCCTGCGACCTCTGAGGTGGACCAGGGGGTTGGTGCAGGAGGTCAGGGTTCAGTTGCCTTACCTCGGGGGTCATTCGGCTAATGGTAGGCAAGTCATACCCAGCACCCAGGAAGTTTGGAGCGTAGACCTGCAGCTGAATGTCGCTCAGCCATTGGACAACAGCCTCTGAGCTCTACAGGAGAGAAGACAGGGGGGGGGGGGGGGGGGGGGGGGGGGGGGGGGGGGGGGGGGGGGGGGGGGGGGGGGGGGGGGGGGGGGGGGGGGGGGGGGGGGGGGGGGGGGGGGGGGGGGGGGGGGGGGGGGGGGGGGGGGGGGGGGGGGGGGGGGGGGGGGGGGGGGGGGGGGGGGGGGGGGGGGGGGGGGGGGGGGGGGGGGGGGGGGGGGGGGGGGGGGGGGGGGGGGGGGGGGGGGGGGGGGGGGGGGGGGGGGGGGGGGGGGGGGGGGGGGGGGGGGGGGGGGGGGGGGGGGGGGGGGGGGGGGGGGGGGGGGGGGGGGGGGGGGGGGGGGGGGGGGGGGGGGGGGGGGGGGGGGGGGGGGGGGGGGGGGGGGGGGGGGGGGGGGGGGGGGGGGGGGGGGGGGGGGGGGGGGGGGGGGGGGGGGGGGGGGGGGGGGGGGGGGGGGGGGGGGGGGGGGGGGGGGGGGGGGGGGGGGGGGGGGGGGGGGGGGGGGGGGGGGGGGGGGGGGGGGGGGGGGGGGGGGGGGGGGGGGGGGGGGGGGGGGGGGGGGGGGGGGGGGGGGGGGGGGGGGGGGGGGGGGGGGGGGGGGGGGGGGGGGGGGGGGGGGGGGGGGGGGGGGGGGGGGGGGGGGGGGGGGGGGGGGGGGGGGGGGGGGGGGGGGGGGGGGGGGGGGGGGGGGGGGGGGGGGGGGGGGGGGGGGGGGGGGGGGGGGGGGGGGGGGGGGGGGGGGGGGGGGGGGGGGGGGGGGGGGGGGGGGGGGGGGGGGGGGGGGGGGGGGGGGGGGGGGGGGGGGGGGGGGGGGGGGGGGGGGGGGGGGGGGGGGGGGGGGGGGGGGGGGGGGGGGGGGGGGGGGGGGGGGGGGGGGGGGGGGGGGGGGGGGGGGGGGGGGGGGGGGGGGGGGGGGGGGGGGGGGGGGGGGGGGGGGGGGGGGGGGGGGGGGGGGTCTGTCACTGGCTCCGTGTCTGCAGCTTCTTACAGCCACTTCTTCTCAGCAGGGCCAAGCAGGACCAAACAGAGGTCATCATCTAGAACTTATCTGAGTTCATGTTCATTAATGCTTCAAAGATTATTTCAACTTTTAAGATCCACAGTCTGGTGGTGACACTGGGGGGGACACATCAGCCCCCAGTTTGACCTGCTTGGCCCTGTAGTGAAAACCAGGCTTCGTTTAGGAAGGGAGAAGGTCCAGCAGTGCTGAGTCTTCACAGACCAAATAAAAAAAAGTTTTACTGATGTTGAATTTTGTTCTGATAAAGACAGAAATGCTGTTTAACCGTAGCTGAGACGTAGTATCTACTAGCTGAGACTCCAGTTAACAGATGGTCACGAGAACATGATTTGCAGGACAATGCTGACACACACACACACACTCACACATACACACAGGCACAAATGACTACCAGACCACCTGCTGTTTAAATATGCTTGTTGGTTTAGGTTTTAATTACTGTATGATAAGGCTGCACAATTAACTGAATTTTATTCATAGTCACGATTTTGGCTCCGACTATTAAATTAAGATGATTGTGGCGATAATAACATTTAAAAATCAGGATCAGCTGCGTAAGAAATCAAGCACTTTCTCAACCAATATTCAGCCAACCACCACGGGGCGGGCGAAAACTGCCTTATTAAAAGTGGGCGCCCCCTGCAGAGAATAATAGTTATTGACATTATATTAACTATTACAACTATTAACAAATAGTTCAGTCACTAACGTGAGATCTGGATGTAACGTCACAAGCAGAAGGTGACGATACCCAGCAGAAAATGCTATAAAATATGCTTCACCTAAGATAATGACTAACCATGATTAATAACTGTGATGTCAGTATTTATAAAAATAACCTTGATTATCATTTTGGTCATAATCGTGCAGCCCTACTGCCCTGCTCACACACACACACAGAATACTGTAACTGACAGTTTATTGTAGATGTTATGAGCTGATTTCACACATCTTGTGTGGAGCTGGTCTGCCCACGCAGTGTATGCTGCAGGGAACCTGCTCACACACACACACACACACAAACGCACACACACTCATATTTAGAACAGAGCTGCTCTGGACTGAGTTGAAATATTTGAGCAAGAGGAAAATAAATGGTGCAACAGAAGGTGAATGATGATGGACTGCAAATGGACATGAGAGAAGACAGGAGTCTCTCTCTCTCTCTCTCTCTCACACACACACTCACTCACTCACTAGCATCAGGCTGAGGAACCTCCACCTGAACAAACACAAACACACACTCACCGTATCATGGCTGCAGCCAAAAACTCGCAGCACGGATGAGGCCAGTTGCGAGAGAAACCTCTGAGACATCTTGGTGTGTGTGTGTGTGTGTGTGTGTATTAGGTATGTGTGTGTGGAGTGAAATCATGACTAAGAAGCTACATTGTGGTGATGCTGCAGTTCCATCAGTAGCAGTGAGATTGTGTCTGTTTTCTTCTCTCGTCTCTTTTCTTGATTTGAACTGAATCTGTGGGTTGATGTTTTGGAACTGTCCTACCTTCCCCTCGCCGGGAACCTCCCCCTTCTGTCGGTTTGCCGTGACATCATAAGGAGGTGCTTCGTGCAGCGGACAGCCTGATTGGCTGGATGTTCGAGAGGAGCCGGTGGAGCCTGTTGGCAGAGAGATGACAAGGCGAAGTCAAGCTGCTGCTCCCTCACTGCAGAAGAGCTTCCACCAACACAGGACGGACGTCTCTGCTCCTCCGTCACCTGGACGTTCTACACTCTAATCTTCACAACTGAGACCAGAAACTACAATACAGTAACGGTGTGAATCAACAGACTCTGTACAGTTCAGTGCAGTTCCTCCTACATCTTGGCCATCTGTCTCCTAACACCAGCCAATATCTGTGTCTGTGTGATGACATTTTATTTGAATTATTATCGGTGATAAATTCTATCCATCCATCAATCAATCCATCATCAACTGCTTATCTGGGTCACGGGGGCAACAGTCTGAGCAGGGACACCCAGACTTCCCTCTCCCTCGACAATTCCTCCAGCTCTCCTGGGGGGACCCCAAGGCGTTCCCAGGACATGTCGCTCCAGCGTGTCCTAGGTCTTCCCCTAGGTCTCCTCCCAGAGGGACGGCACCCACGCACCC
>NC_024323.1:15385293-15394845 GCF_000523025.1 Cynoglossus semilaevis
TCTCTTCACCCTAGTGTCCAATACATACATAAATTCTATCCTTCAAATATAATGGCTGGTTTTAATGGTAGTATCTGTACTATTATAAATAAATGTTTAATCCTAATCCTTACTCTAATCTAATCCTTCTCTGATTAGTGTCCAATTTGACACTAATTGTAATCCTGACTGATCTTATATATTTTAATAATACAATAGTTTTAGTACAACAGTAGTAAAATGTACAGCTAAAAGTATGGCTATATAAAAAACCACAACCTCTCTCTCTCTCTCTCCCTCTCCCTCTCTACCCCCCCTCCCCCCCTCCTCCCCGCCCTACCTGCAGGTTGCTCCACAGACTTTGACTGTTCCAGCAGATGCTCCTTAGCTTTGGCAGATTGAGACAACACTGTGGCCAAAAGCTGTGAGTAAACAAACAAACAAACAAAAAAAAACACCACTGACATCAATAATATAAAACACAGTTCATGTTAAAGCTGTGAAACTGACTGATCTCTGCCAGAATTATTCTGGGATGGACCAGTTCTAGTTCTACTGTGTAAATATGGTCTGGTTCTTAACGGTTTTACATTCACCCAGACTTTAGCAGAAGCTTCAGACTGACGACACTGACAGTAAAGTTAATATCAGTTGTTGGAAGTTTAGAGTCAAATGTGCAAAAAAAAACCAAAAACCTTTTTTTGTTTTAATTAAATGTAAATGTATAACAGTGTGTGTTATACCTTAACTCCCTCAGCTTGTGCATGGAGGATGTGTGCACTGCCTGCGCTCTGACCGCTGCCTGATGACCTCACACTGGTGACGCTGCCAGAACTGCCGACGCTGCTACGGTCTCCACCTGTAACAAACACACACACACACACACATACACACAAGCACACACATGCGTACATGTACACAAACATACAAACATGCATTCACACATGCAGGCAGCCACCCCAAAAAAAAGATTGTTTATGCATTCAAAACACATGCAACAAACAGATGGACGCACACAGGCCCACACACACACACACAAACAAACACACACACACAAACACACACATTCAGTGGATTAGCTGACGTCCAATAGCATGGTAATTGTTGTGACTCTCCATTGAAATGCACAGGTCAGCATGTGATTGTATGAATGTGGTTTATGGACAGACTGACAGACTGTAGGACAAACAGGTGAAACAAGAGACAAAGTTTGCTTACACACACACACACACACACACACACCCTCACTCTCTCACTCACTCACAGACTGTAGACCAATGCTGTAGATGGCTGCAGTCCTACACACTGAGGCCTCTGACGTTGGCTAAGTTATAGATGGAGGGATAAGGAACAGGACATGGGAGACTGTGGGGCTCAGGTCAAACAGCATCTGAAGGCCTTCAAACTCAAACATCCCATAATCACAGACGGATGGACCTCAGGTCCTGGCCACGGGCGGTGCAGCAGGAGAAGTGTTTTTGTACTTTTGAATGGGCTTCAGATACTGTTTAACGTCAGCTCAGAACTCTAGGAGTCAGAAGTTGAGGGTTCAGCGCAGCGCGGCTTAGTTACCTGCCACGGGTTTGCGCAGTACCCAGATCTCCTCGTTGGAGCCTCCATGGGGCCCGCTGGACGGGGTAGGAGAGCTGTGAGGACTTGCCTCTGAACCGCGACAACCTTCAACACAGAACACCACTGTTAGCTACTGGGGAACCGAAACTGGCCGTGGAACCAAAGCTGCTCTTTCCTAACGGAGGAGCGGGGGTGGATGGGGGGGGGCAGTGTTAGCATTCAGGTTCTAAGGTGAACTCAAGAGTTGAGTGCAGTAGTTAGCATTGGCTAATTTGTGCCTGTGGTCAAGAATTTTCACACTGAGATTTGAATACGACCTCCCTAACACTGATGCCCAGCAGGGGGCAGACTTAATTAATTCAATTACAAAACCAGCAGCAAAAATTACAATTTTGTTTATTTGCTTTTTCTATTTTCTCTTTAAGTTATTTTGATGTATTTTTTTACTGGTTTGTTTATCCGTCGTGAATTCTTTTTTTGACATATTCAGCTGCTAAACTCAGACAAGACTTCATCAACATCAGACATGTTGACTCTTCGTCCACTTTAAAACCAACTGAAGCAAAAAGGAATAAACCTTTTAACTTTAATGAGATATTAATATTAATAGTTAATCTATAATTAAATAAATAATATCCATCCTGTTTCAAATTGAACAGAAATGGGGGGGTGGGCAGAAGGGGGCAGTACTAGAGCAGTAGGAGGGGAGGGGGGGGTGATTGACTGTAGGAGACTTTAAAAGGATGTTGGAGCTTCACATACACACACACACACTCTTGCACACACACAAACTTTCACCCTCACCCTCACACACACACAGAGACAGAGAAAAGTCCAGCATATAGATATATGAGAACATTTATATACTCATCGTACATAAATAAATCCATACCATGAATAGCTGTGTATATACACATGTTTATGCTCCCATGTCCATACACACATACATATATAATGCATCTGTATATGTGTGATTATATATGTAAGCCGTTCGATGGCGCTGCTGTCGTGCATTTGGAGAGCGTTTTCATAAACCATTATAGCAGGAATAAGTGTGTATAAGTGGTTTATGGACGTGACAGGAACAGTTCTTTTAAAGAACACACAGAGTTGCTCTAGTGCTCCTTCTAGTGGCCATTTTGATATCCTTCAGGTCAAACCGCAAAAAATCCAAACCAGTATTCATTTTTTTTAATTTGCCTAAATCAATATATAAATTATATATATATATATATATATATATATATATAAACAAAAACAGTTGATTTACCAGATTTGTTTAAAAACTTAAAGGAGGCAAAATGGCAACACATGAAGTTTCACATTAGCGAAGACAGAAGTAAAAAGATTTTGGTCGATAAAAAAAACCTTACCTGCAAAAACACCTTTTACATTTTTTTTTAACATTTGACACCCCATGTATGACACTCACTTAAATATTATTGTATAAATTATTTTTCAGGAAAATATCCAAGAATATAAAATAGCCATCTGAATATATTGTTAAGTTACAAATACATTTGACCCCTGAGTGCCACAGAAATCTCCTCTGACTAAACCCAACATGAAGCCAAGTTTATATTTCACTGTATATTTTAACAACAACACATTCTGCAGATATTTGATAATCTCACACTTGTCCACCTTTTTTTTTAAATCATACTTTTTAAAAATGATATTCACCTTCCATCATTGTTTACGCCACCCAGGCACAAAAGCATTTTTATGTACGACGTTGTTTTGACTCCCAGGTTTTATACCTATAACTTCAAATCTCACACCAAAACAAACAAATGTGTCCAACTCTACAAAAATGATAACACAGCCGTAAAAACAAAGCCTTTGTTCTTAAAGTAATTCTTTCAAACGTGCGGAGAGTGGATTTGTTCAAACCTTAAACCGTAGCAGACAGACATTCACACTGACATGCAGAGGGACACAGACCAGGGGTTTATCACTCAGTGCAGGTTAGTAGTAGACTTGGTGTTACAGTCGTCAACAGGACGAGGATGGAACAGAAAACACGCTGTCTGATCAGAGAGTGGAGTGGACTGTGGGTCTGTGTGTGTGTGTGTGTGTGTGTGTGTGTGTGTGGAAGGAAGGAAAATACAGGGTTTTCATAGAAGGTTGGACTAAAGTGGATGTGCAGGCAAAAAAGGAAGGAGAAAAAGTGCAAAAAAGGAACAAAAACGTACAAACAAACAAAATAACTGGACATCATGACATTTAACCGAAGTACAAATCAGATAAAATTAAAATTATAAAAGTCATTTTTCCCCATTTATAATCATCTCACTGAGAGAAACGTCATCACTTTACTGTAACAGCTTGAACTTTTTGGTAGTATCTTTTTTTATCTAGTGAATATATTATTTTTATTATATAACAAAAGTCATGTTGTTTAAAAACAACTTATATTTAAATTATGTCATCGCAGTGTTGATCTTTAAGAGCTAAGCCAAAAAAGTCTTGGTCGACGGAAGCCGTGAGACTTTGACAGTAAAATCGACTAATCACCGCGATCAGCTTCGCAGCTGAGACATAAAGACTATTAGCCTCAAACAACAGGCAAATCCGGTTTAAGACACAAATTACACAAACCAGAACAAGGCGAGTGTAGAAACGAAATAATTTGAAAAATAGACTAAAACATTGAATATATCAAGTCTAACATGTTCATACACTTAAAACGGAAAGGGCAACCGGACGCAAACAACTTAGCTTACCGTTTGAGGTGATCGAGCTGTGATACGCAAACCGTTGCTTCCAAACTTTTCATTCGACATTTTTCCGTTAACTATTTCTGTAAAATGTCGTTTTGACATGGTAGACATGTAAATTAAACGCGCAAAATTATATTAATATTCAGCAACCCGTCGGACCCAGAAGAACGTTCTTCAATCTGTTTGTTGGCGGGCTGGGCTAGTCCAAAAGAGGGGGGTGTTCTGGACTCAGACTGTTACCTGTGAAACACAGTGCTCTGAAAACACCCCCATTAGCACTTGGTACGTTCTTCCTGACGTAATTAAGAACCTTCTGCAGGTGTAAAATATAAACTAACGCTTCTGTTGGATGACAGTAACCAAGGATTATTTCATCATATTTAATTTTTTTTTTTTTTAAGATTGGGCAATTCAAAAAATACTAGTATTATCTAAGGCCTGAATCTCTCTCTGGGTAAAAAAAAAAAAAGTTAACAACGGGGATAACAGAAAAACTTAACTCTGCATGAGCAACACAGAAGTTCACATAAATAATAATTCATAACAGGAGAAAAACTTTAAAGGATGCTTCCCACGATTCCAATTTAGAATTCGACATGACCAATAAAAACAGAAATCACCTGAGAAAAAGAAGCACCTCTTAAAGTTTTAATAATAATAGTAATAATAATAATGAAAAGGGGGCGTGTACCTGGGGTAGTGGGTGTGTCTCCCTGTGGCGTGGTCACGGGCGACCTGCTATAGCCAAAGGAAGTGAAAAGTGGAAGCAGTGGCTGATGGGAATGTGGTGGTGGAGGAGGCGGAGGAGGCAGGATATGGATCTGATGGAAGGTGTTGTCGTTGCCGTTGACTACCACGTTGGCAGGGGCAACCGTCGCCGGGGCAACCAGCGGTATCTTTTGAAACTGTTGAGTGCAAATGACTGTGCTGGCCAAACCTAGATAACAGCCACGGTGAAGACACACCGAAACACACACGCACGCACGCACGCACACACACACAACCAGCCCACATTGAACGAGTGCCACAGAACACACAAACAACCAACCAAACATAGAAGTTACACAGAAGAAAAAAGGGGGGAAAGAAAATTAAAAACAAAAGTTGAAGATTTAAATCAAACAAAGAAATAAAGTCAGTGAAGACGAGGAGAGAATGGACGAGATGAGGGTGAGAGAAGGTAGAGATGTATGATAACAATGGAGATGATCTGTGCGGTCTACATCGTGTGGTATATTTGTCCGTTAGAGGGCGCTATTGTAAAAGGAATTTGACTTTTTTCAACTTTAATCCACTTCAACTTAAAGTTGAGGACCTACAGTGACTCTCTCCTGGTACAGCTCTATATTTACTCTTGTTTATTTAATTTATTCATTTTCTACCTTTTTAGAGCCTGCAGGAAGTTGGAGCCCAGTCCTGCAGTGATCGGGCAGGGGGCTGGGTCAGACCCTGGGCAGTTCTCCAGTCCATCACAGGGTCAAATATAAAGACAAATCACTATTCACATCCTGCATGTCTTTGTACAAAACTGTAGTAAGTGCGCAGCCCGACTTATGCTGAGAATAATTTGTCTGTTTTTATCAAAATTGACTAAATATTTCTTTTTCTTTTTTAAGAAAACCTTTCTGGATGAATTCATCCATCCATCCAACCATCTTCAGGGGGGACTGAAGAATTGCCCGCCTGTCATCAGGTAAAGGTGAGTAATGCCGACTGTGGGTCAGTAGCGTTCTAATAGCTGCGGTCTGAGGTTCTGTGTCTGTAAATGTTCTGTACATTAATGAGTGAGAGTTAACGTGGAGTTAATGTCAGAGACGGGTGAGGAGAGTGTGAGGATTGTGTGAGTGCGTGGTCAGAGGGGGATGAGGAGGACGACTGCAGAGACAGACAGACTGAGCAGCAGACACATGACGACAGAGAGACTCACAGACAGAACACCCACACCTACAGACCAACACCAGGAGGCACCTGAGCCTGTCTGTGGTGGTGTCCAGATGGGATGGAGTCACATGTGTTCTTTAGATCCCGACAAGGAGCCTAGTCTAAACAACTGGTCGACATTGGCTGGTCAACTTCAGTAACGAACGACACAGACAGGAGCCAGAATAAAACCAGTATCTAGTGTGGTTGTCAAAATAGCTTCTGCAGCGCCCCCCTTTTGTAGATAAAAATACTGCACCCTACTGCCCCGCCCTCCCATGTAGACAACTTCACAGCTGTTGCTTCAAATCTCCAAAACCTTTATATAAAATCAGTGCAATTTCCTACTGTGGCACAAATTTAAATAATTATTGAAAAATTGAAGTTAATTAGCTGGTCCTCACCCCCCCACTCTCCGCAAAAGCTTTGTGCCCCGCCCCCAAATTGGGAACCACTAATCTAGTATGGTCGCTAATATCTACATGGGAGTACTTTGATCTTCAGCCATAATAATATCTGGACGTCCTGATTGGTCAATGCTAATATCTTGTCAGTCAAATCAAACAGAACGCTGATACGAAAGAAGCTCAAATAAAAATTGTTGATAGTTACAGTTAGTTAGAACAACATTCAAACCCATGGATCCCAAATCTGCTAATATGAAAGCTAATGCTAATGTTGTTGCTAACCAGAACTAGGCCTTCACTAGTTGTTTCCTGTTGTTTATGATGACTTTTACTCTCACGTGTAGTGAAGTAGAAATTAACACCCGGACGACGGTGACGTCACTGGACTGATGTGTTTGTTGATCAGCCTGAACCTTCGACATCTTTGTTTCACACACGTACACAGGTGAGCAGACACACACACACACACCTGTGCGCTTACTGATGACTTCCACCATGGTGGACGGGAAGTAGCCCACACGGTCGTTTCCTGTCCGGTTGTCATGGATACAGCCTTTCCAGCGTCCATCAGGATGCTGCTCCAAAACCTGTCAGACAGATGAGTTTTATTATTTATTATTTATTTTTTATTTATTATTATTCCGACACATCGTAGAGGACGGTGTTGGATTTTTCTAAATTTTTGTTTGTTGTCGGCATTCTCACTAAAATGTTTTAGTATTTGTTTGCAACATTTTTATTTAAAACTATTCCAACAAGATTTTCAAACATCACAGAGGAAACTTGTGACAAGGAGGCAGTGAAACGAAAGTGTATCTCATGAAACTGCTGCGTGTGAAGAATTACTTTTATTGAACAATTTAAACAATTTTCAATTTAAACTTTTTGTCCTTCTGTGTATAAACATAAAATGTTTGTTTTATGGGAGGAGACGCCGGTTACTGTGTGTACTCAGTTACACTGAATTCAGTGGTTTGATTATATGGATTAACTGACAAAAGTGTAGCCGGGCCAACAGCTCCCCCTGGGGGTGACGGAGAGAAGTTGCAGGAAGAATAATGTTTGTGAGGTGTTGAACACGTGATCACATCTATATAAAGTGTGTGTGTGTGTGTGTGTTACCGTAATGTCCTCCCCTGCTTTGATGTTGAGGCTGGTCAGGTCGTAGTTGTTGCAGTAATCTTTCAGAGCTCGGACCTGCAGAGCTGCTGATGCGTCTGAGAGACGATGGAACCGTAGAACATCAGTTACTGCACAAAACTTCACAGTTCACCAGTTCTACAGCATGACACGGGAGTCGGCAGTAAACGGACGTTTGATTCGTCCATCATTTCACTGGTACTACACTTCAAACTATTTCATGTGCTTTGATTGGCCATTCATCCATCCACTCATCCGTCCGTCCATCCGTCCTACCTCTCAGCAGTTGTTTGATCTCTCTGCTGGCCTGTGTTGCGGTGAACTGATAGACGATGTCCAGTGCCGTCTGACTGTACGTGTTTCTCACTGTAGCGTTGATGCCACACTGAAAAAAAAGGATTGTTTTATAGTTGTATTTTTTTTTTAAATTATTAGCAGTTTTAATACATTTTTGTCCAATTTAAACATTCATTTAAAGATGTTTGTTGAACAACATCTGACGTCTGATTGAATATAATTAGTTTATTATTTACTACTTTATTGAACTGAGGTTAAAGAACAAACAAACTGATATTTAAACACCCTCAGCATCAAACCTCAACAGTTATACAGTAGGATTGTAGTTACTCTCCCCCGTCACCATCACCCACTCCTCCTCCCTCCCTCCTTCTCTCTCTTCCACCCCCCCCTCCCCCCACATCACAGCCTCAGGAGCGACATCACATTCAAAGCTAACGTCAGACAAATGAAGACTAATTCGGTCTGAAGAAGCTTCAGGGTGAAAAGACTGCAAACCTTTCAAGGCACAAAGATCTAAATGAACACTTAGAACATATGCTGTCACTGGTTCTCAGACTGTGACCTTTGGCATTTTAGTGTCAATGTGTTTTTGGTCTATTTCGGTGCCTGGGTTTTTATCACATGTCCATAATGTGATGCTCTCAGAGGCCGAGAAAACGCCTCGGACACAAAGAATACACTTATGTAAAGTTCTTATGTAAAAAAGCAAAGCTATATTTTGTTTTCTTCTCATTCTTCTGAAAACTATGGGATGTAAAATGTAGTCATTCACATGAAGAGAGCTCCATACAAACGTATCTAATAATGTTTTGGGCCAAAAACATATTTTTTTGTGTTATGTATCAGTTGATATGAAACTATGTGACAGTGTAGAAAACATCTAGAATATTTATAGACCTCAGGTTTGTGTACATTGAGTGCACACAGCTGTTAGCTCCACAGACAACACACATCATTTACTGTATGTATTCGAAAAGCCACACTGGTGCTCCGGTGCAGTTCCACTTACTTCCAGCAGGAGTCTCACTGCCTCCGTTTTGCCGCAGAGAGCAGCTTCATGCAGGGCAGTGCCTGCTTTGGTCTGTCTGTTGATGTCGATGCCGGCCTGGATCAGGAGTCTGGAAACACAGGAAGTCAGGGATTAACGACAAAGAGAGGAGAGACAGAAGCAGAGTTCATAAATATAATATTACATATATATAAATATAAAATGTAAAGGACAAAACATAGGTGTGTAAACAGAGAAAATAAAAATGTCATGATGGGTTCAGAGTCCTGTTTTCAGGAGAGGATTCTCCCTGAGGTCACAGATTACAGTTAGACTGAGTGAAAAGAGCGAGCGTCGCCTCTGATCAGACGAGTCAGATCATCGCTTGATGTTTAGAGGACTAAAAACTTCAGAACTGATCTGGTTAAGTCTAATCGGACACAGAGGAGGGGTTGTCAGGGGTGTGTGTATTTACAGGATGTCGTTTACTGCAGAGTAGAAACACAGACCTCACAGAAGCATT
>NC_024323.1:15398161-15399041 GCF_000523025.1 Cynoglossus semilaevis
TGGTTTTGTCAAGTAAGAATTTAGTGCGTGGTAATAAAGAGATGGAAAAGTAAAATTATTCCCCTCATAATTAAAAACTTCACATCATTTATAATTCTGTAGTCGAAGAACCTAGAAGACTCCGAGGAATCGTGCCGTCGACCATAACGTAGTGACTCATTTTGTGTGTGTGTGTGTGTGTGTCCCACCTGATGATGTCTATGTGTCCATTCTTGGCAGCCAGGTGAAGAGGAGACGTGCCGTTGGGGTCGCTGGTGTCTCCTTTTTTGGGCTCCAGCAGAGCAGCACACATGTTACTGGAGAGTAACAGCTGGACCACCTACACACACACACACACACACACACACACACACACACACAAATACACAAACATATATGTAATATTTCTCTTGATTATATTTGGCTCCATCTTCATCAGAACGACGGAAACTCTTACCCCGACTCTTCCGAACTCACAGGCCAGGTCCAGGGGGGTTTTCCCAGCGTTGTCCACGATGCAGGGGTTGGACTGATGCTGCAGCAACATTTCAGACTGAAACGTAGAAACACACAGACACACATGTAAGTGACGGTCATATATATTTGTTATTATTTTTCTTTCGGCTTTGTCCCTTTTTTTTCAGGAGTTGCTACAGCAAATCATTGATTTCCATCTGTCCCTGTTCTCTGCATCTCCTACTCTGACTCCAACTATCTGCATGTCCTCCCTCACTGCATCCATGTATCTCCTCTTTGGTCTTCCTCTCTTTCTCCTACCTGGTAGCTCCATCTCCGACATTCTTCTTCCAATGTCTCCACTGTCCCTCCTCTGCACATGTCCAAACCAGCTCTTTTTCTATAATTTTTTAGAAACATTTTTAGAAAAACTTAAAAAAAAAAA
>NC_024323.1:15400066-15403031 GCF_000523025.1 Cynoglossus semilaevis
TCAGTACCTAAACTCCTGCACCTTCACCTTAGTGTCTGGCTTCACAGAGCTGAAATCAAAAACCTTCATTTTGAACAAACTGCGAGCATTTATCGCCACTTTTCGCCTCTCCAGCAGACGATTCCACCGACTGCAGCTCTGAGCTGCGTGTCTTTGGCCTCTGAGATGGAAAACATCAGGTGGTAACTGACACACAGACCGACTGCTGCCAGCTGGCACCATCCAACCTCCCACCGCCACACTGTCAGGCAACAGCGAAAACCACTGAACCATGTTTTGACTTGGTCTTCAGACGCCTGGTCACTTTACACTGGTAACACTGGTAACACTGGTAACACTGGTAACACTGGTAACACTGTTCTTTTTCTCACAGATTATGGTCTGGAGCAGAATTCTAATCATTTATTCTGTTGTTTCCTCAGTTTTTAACTCTTCACCACAGCTAAATCAGTAACATAGGACTTGACTGTAGTGCAGGCGTTTCAACACTAGTGGTGCTGTTGGTCCACGAGGAGCCAGGTATGTTCACACGTAACCAACTGTCCACCAAACGTTTGGTTCCATGCCCCTCCCCTCAGTCACTGACCGAGTCCGTCTGTGATTTACCGTCACTTTTCATTGATTTTCTGTCTGTGACTGTTTTACTGCTGAACGTTTTTACTGCAGTTATTGATCTAAACAAGAACGACTCTCCATCTCATGTGAAGTCAGGATGGCGTGACGTTGGCTGAAAGTGTAGAAGCTAAATGGAACGTGGCCATCCTTCACTTGATTATTGACATGTGCTTTTATTTGTGCGCCGTGTCAAAGTGTCTGCCGTGAAAAATGATGTCGTCTGAAAGTTAGCAGGGAGCAAAAAACACACAAATCAACGAGATAAAATCTCTCATCTATCGCTGTCTCTTCAACATGTCGTTCACCTTGAACAGAGAAAACGGTTAAAAAAAATCAGACCCTCGACCCTCGAGTTGTAACCACCCCCGCTCTACGTAGTTCAGTTTGGAGAAAGTTAAAGAATGTTGTGTCAGTGTAGTGTTTGGTAAAGGTTGCATAAAATGAACCTTTAACTATGTGTATGTAAAACTTTAATACTTTTTTTTATTGTAGAATTCCATGTAAAAACTGTAAAATGACTTGAACAATAAAACCTCCAGTATTTGACAGTATGACGTGTTTGCAGTAAGTGGTGACGGTGACACGGGTTATAAATGGCTGTGCGTCTGCCGCTCTGTTGTCCGCTGTCACTCACCACGTCGTAGTGGCCATGCTGTGCTGACAGGTGGAGAGGAATCTGTCCTTCATCTGATTGGCCGTTGACAGACGAACCTGATTTCAGCAACATCTTCATAGGCTCCGCCCTCCCCTGCCAGGCTGCGTAATGCAGAGGCCGCATACCTGCACAAAGGAAAACAGGTACAATCTGCTGCTCAAAGTACTAAATACTTCTACAATGACTGAGGCCATTTATTTGAAATACTATGAGTTTTTGTTTGTTAAAGTATCCTGAAAAGTATAGCTTTAAATCCTAGGTCCTGGAAGGGTGACATTGGATGGAGGGGGGTGGGGGGGCAGGGGTCCAGGAGGTGTAGCAAGTATTGGCTGCAGATTTCCAGCTGTTGTAAGATGTTTCCAGATTTGGATTTTCCAGTCTCCCCAGACCAGTTTAATGTCGGATATGAAGAGAATTACAAAGAAATACATAATAAAGCAGGTTTCAGTGTAGTCTGGACTGAGGAGGAAACACAACCTCTTCTCTACTTCTTCTCATGAAGCGCTCTCTTTGTACTTATCTTGTGTGTTTTTTTTTTGTGCTTTTTTGCAGCAAAGGATCTTCGCATATAAAACATTAGACGACTTGTTGCCACACCTAAGGTGCAGCCATCCAAGATCTTCCAAGGACATCAAAGGATGTGAACCAGTGAAGATCTCACGAGGATTGTCCTTCTCACCTTTCTGGTCTCTGATGTCCACCGCAGCCTGTGACTCCAGCAGAATGGAGATGAGCTCCAGGTTGCCATTGAGAGCAGCGTGATGCAGCGGAGAAAACCTGAAAAACACATTGACAACACACGTGAATCCTGAGGCTTTACAGCAGGCTTTACATTTAGAGAACTTTTTTATAGAATTATTTGATAAAACTTTTTATAAAAAATATTTTTAAAAAATTAATATTTTCCTGCATGTTTCTCATAAAATTAAGGCATTTAGAAAACATTTTTAAAATGTTTTTTTCTAAAAAAAATTTCTGTCAAAATGTGAAGTTTTTGTGTCATTTTGGTCAAAAACTAAAAAATTTGGACTTTTTTTGTAATTTTTTTTTTTAAATGTCATTTGTTTCTGCATATTTTTCATAAAATTAGGACATTCAGAGTACATTTCTAGAAAATTTTTTGTATAAAAGTTTCTGTCAAAATGTGAAGTTTTTCGTATCATTTCCGGTCAAAAACTAAAATATTTTGACGAAAATATTTGTAAAATTATTTTTTTAATTACATCTTTTCCTACATGTCTCTCATAACTAGGGCATTTAGAGAACATTTTAAGAAATTTTTTTTTATAAAATGTTTTGTAAAAATGTTAAGTTTTCGTGTCATTTTAGGTCAAAAACTAAACAATTTTGACGAAAACGTTTGTAAAATTATTTATTTTAATTTTATATTTGTCTGCATGTTTCTCATAAAATTAGGGCATTTAAAGAACATTAGAATTTTTTATCTATAAAAGTTTCTGTCAAAATTTGAACTTTTCGGGTCAATTTTTGTCAAAAACTAAAAGATTTTGACGAACATTTTGGTAAAACTATTTTTTAAAATTACATCTTTTGCTGCATGTTTCTCATAAAATAAGGGCATTTAGAAAATATTTTTATAAAATTATTTCTATAAAAGTTTCTGTCAAAATTTTCGTGTCATTTCCGGACAAAAACAAAGAAGTTTTGAACATAAAATAATCACTTGGCAGCATG
>NC_024323.1:15403131-15413376 GCF_000523025.1 Cynoglossus semilaevis
ACCACAAGCTGTACACCAGTGAAAGGTTACATGCAGATAATTACAGAAACAATAAAAACATATACAACCAAGCAGGGATTAGAATGGGAACTGTTCCTCCTCAAATGTGATCAGTCTGGCTCCTTGGGGGCCAGTACCTGAACATAAATGATATGTTTTCTATACAGCAACAAACTGAACATAAAGATTATTATTTAATACAATCCTTAACTTACCACCAAAAGACAAACTTATCTTGTTAATGAGCCTCTCTGCAGCACCCAGTCAACATCTGCCAACAGAGGACAAGGGGAAGGAAAAACAAACAAAAACAAACTACAAAAAGTTTAAAATGTTATACATGAAAGACATACAGTAATTGACTCGGATATAAAAAAAAAAAAAAAAAAATTCTCAGAGTTTCCTCCACATAAAGTCTGTAGTATCATTTACTTCACATACTCTCTACCTTGTTTGTAACGCCAACTCACCCACTTCTTCAAGTTGTGTCTCAAACCACAGATGAAGAATTGCTGTTGGAAGACATGTAAGAGGTCCACCTGCAGGATGACTTGAGAACAGGGCAGAGGTCACAAGCAGGATAGACCTCTCAGAAGAAACCTCAGTCAAATGGACAAAGATGACTACTGTACCAACAGACAAGTATAGAAAATAAAGGTTGAACACAAAATGTAGTCCCACCGTCATAAACAGCATCAAATTACAACAACGTAACCCTAACAGTCATTACAATCAGTGACATCTACTCATTTTTATATGACAAAACCATAGCAAAAATAATTGTAGAACCACAAAGGAAAATAATAATTAAAACCACAAACATTCACTAATTAAAACAGGTAAAGTGAATTATTTGTCACTGTGACACAGCACATCAAATTTAAAAAAAAAATCTCTGCTGTTTAATGTAAGAACCCATAAAGACCACAAACTAAAAGGTTTCATACCAGAGGACAAATAATTTTGATGCAAGACAAATGTAAAGACCCACAAATGAATAAATACAAAGAACCAAAAATAAATTTAAAAAAATAAACCTAAACCACACACACATCAGATTAAATATAACCACAATCAAACCAAAACATACAATTTTTATTCAAAATGTTCTGACAAGGCCAAACCGATTTAAATATCAAGAAAATCAGCAAAAACACAGAACCACAAATGAAATTACAAGTTAAATCACAAATTAGGACAATAAAACCTTGTAAAGACCTACAAATAAAAATACAATCATAAGAATCAAAGACAAAAGAATAACTGCATTTTATTTTTACTTAATAACCATCAAGAAGACCAAATAATAAAGAATAACCACAATTAAATAATAGCAATACACTTTTCCTTAAAAATCATAAAAAAAAAATTATACATACACAATTATTTATATAGAATACAAAACCTGACAACTAAAGAAAAAGACACAAGAAAAACACCTCAAAACCACAGCAAAAACACAAGAACCAAACAGTAGATCAAAATAATATCCACTCCAATGTAAAATAAGAATTTAATCTGAAACAAAACCAAAGCAGTTAACAGGCTTCAGCTCTGGCCTGTAGGGGAAGCACTGCTAACTAGCTGTACCCGAGCCTCCACATGAGGCACTGAGTGGCCTACTTCACAATATTAAAGAGTTAGCAGCTAACAGCTAACAGGCTTCAGCTCAGGCCTGTAGAGGCAGCACCACCACCACAATACTGCTAACTAGCTGCACCTAAGCCACCTCTTCCACATGAGGCACTGAGTGGCTTACTTCACCAGATGAAAGCATTTGACCAAAACCAAAGCAGCTAACAGCTAACAGGCTTCAGCACAGGCCTTTAGAGGCAGCACCACTACACAACACCACTAACTAGCTGCACCTGAGCTACCTCTTCAACATCAGGACACTGAGTGGCCAACTTCACTAGATGAAAGCATTTGACCAAAACCACAGCAGATAACAGCTAACAGGCTTCAGCTCAGGCCTCCTAATCGCCTAGCCCATCACCTGACAACCCCCAGGACAGAATAAAAACAAAATAAACAAGGAACACACAAAAAAGCACAGAATTAACAAAACCAACAACTCAATAATTTACAACACCTAAATACACATACATACTCAAAGACAGGAACGAAAACAGGGTTAGCATTAACTTAACCCTAACCAAAGAAGCTAACCAGGCCAGAAAATGGAAGGAAAAGGACAAAACTAACATATAAAAGGATAGTACAAAGGAACCATTGCATGACCTACCTGAACCACCACAGAGAACATCACCAGGAACCGTTAGAGTGAGAACTGAGCCATTTGGAGGCCTTATATACTACACCTGGGTAAGGGGAGGGGCCAAGAGGAGGGGCTAAAGGATAAACTAGGGGAGGGGCTAAGTGATGAGCTGGGGAGGCTCACTGAGATGTGTGTACAACCTTCACTACACTAAGAACTAAAAATAGAATCTTATTCTGGGATGACTAAAATGACAATAAGGACTTACTATACTATGACTTCCATGAAAAAGAATTAAAATATAAAAGTAGCCAAAAGTGGCTTGAAATTTAATTTTAGACACTAAAACATGTGACTACATTTAAATCATCTGTTCAGTAATCTAAACTACCAACTATATATATATATACAGTGGAACCTCAAGATACGAGCACCTCAACATACGAGTATTTTGGGTTACGAGCAAGCCGCCAAGCAAATTTTGGCTTCGAGACACGAGTAAAGACTTGAGATACGAGCACAATTACAGACGCCGGTGCTAGGTGGCCAAGCACTCGGAGCAGCCCACGACGCCTCACTCGTTCACTTGACATATTACTCTACTTCCGTATGCATCTCCCGCAAGTCTTCCGTATTGTGTTTGTGTTATCTACGTGATTTTCTCTGTATTTTGTGCATTACTCTTCATTATAGTGATGAGTCCTAAGAAAGTGAGTGTGAGTGTCGAGTACACAGTTTTAGTATAGTGTGCAGTGAATTTTCTAACCCTAACCCTAACAAAGAAGTCAGTCTGTAATCAACCTAAGAAAGACTTGGTCGACTGAAGCCGTGAAATTTACTTTGAAAATCGACTAATTATGAATAAACATAAAGACTAGTAGTCTATCTGCTTAATATTAAATTAGTTTTGACCTAATTATTTTGGACTGAAATTAACTACACACTCAGCTTTGACAGTGTTTTGCATAACGTGCATCTACGCAATATCACAGCCCATGATTTCTGAAAATATATTACCATGTCAACTAGTGACATCAACACAAGAACTAAGGAAAATCCAAAAAATGGTTTTCGTTAAAATAATTCAGACACCATCTTTTCACTCTGCGCATGTCCTCCCACAGAGCGAGACCGAACACAGTTAATTTCAGTTAAGTCACTGATGATCCATCGCTGACTTGAACCTCTGTCCTGTCCATAATTACAGTGAGAGGCGGATCTATTTTCTTAAAAAGTTTTAATTTAGTGACTGCTGATCACGGACGTCGATTTATGTTCATGCTGGTGGGTGATCGCTGTGCGTGGTTGCTCATCAGTCTCCGTTGTTCCTCGGTAATCTCCGTGGGTGTTCCAACACCGAAGCACCCATGGAATCGGTGTCTATGGTGCTATAATGTGCTATAATGTGAAGTCGGGTCATCCAAACATTACACAGTTCGGTGATAGAAACTGGAAGAGGACATGTAAAAAAGCTGCAAGAGGCAATATGTATAACAACCCGAGGAGGGTGGCAATGTACAGTAATATTATTGCAATATAGTATTCTACATAGCATTATTTAGCAAGGGGTGCTTGAGCTATTAAATGACAAGGTTGAAATAATTTGCCTATGTTTAAAAAGGGTTAGATGTGTTTATTTATTTAACATAGTGTGGCGCTTTGGCCAAGAGGTAATGTCTCTGTAATTGGTGTGGAACCCCAGGTTCGAATTCCAGTTTGGGTGGTTGGTATCATCCAATGGACTCAGCACATGCAGGAAGGTTCATGGAGACCCTGCGACCCGGTAACAGATAAGCGGATGAAAATGGATGGATGGATGGATGGATTTAACATAATATGTTGTGTTCAAAATATAGAACAAAATATCCAATTACTTTATTTGCTTTTTGTCCAAACCAAATGTATATATATATATATACAAATACAGTGGTCCCTCTTCTATCCCAGTAGTACTGTTCTAAGACCCACCGCGAAAAGGGAAAATCTGAGAAGTAGAGTTGAGATAGTTAGTATATTATTGACATATTAATTTAGCCTTAACAAATTTCACCAACACTGTTATCAACTCTCCCTATAGACTTACCCTTTCCCACACAGTTATATTCACAGTAGAGTTGTAGAATGACATACATATTACGTCAATAAATTAAATACACAACGCAGCAGAGTTGAGCACTCAGCTGCAGGAGGGAGAGCACGGGAGTGGTGACGGAGGTGAGGGCAGTTGGAGTAATCTGCTTCTCTCCTCATATCAGGAGAAGCCGGGACCAAAGAGAGAGGAGAGTGAACAGAGGAGAGATACTGGCCGGACGGGTTAGGGTTAGGTTAGACGGACGGACCGTATATGAAGGGCGGGCATAGGCAGGAGAGGACATTATTGTAGAGACAAATAAGGGCTGTTAACTCATCACAGTCATCTGTGTCAGCGTCTTGGTTTGGACTTGGTAACAGAAGTCTGAGAAGATGATCAGAGGAGTTTAGGAGGCATCGTAGGACGTTAGATTCAACTTTCACCAAACACCAGAGCACTAACTTTACAGCAACAAACTGTAGTGGAGGACAAGGGGAGATGATGAGAGATGATACGATGAATGAGCCAATCAGCGTGAGTAACACAATCTCCTCTAGGAAAACCTAAGCTACCATGATGTCTTTTAGTTTATTATTTGCTATATTTTTACTGTTTCAATTTTGTTTAGGTTAGAACATGTTCTTTATCACGAAAATAATGAAAAAATTGGAAATACAAAAAATATTTACTGTAAAATACCGCGATATAGTGAAACTCGCAAGATTGAAATACAAAAAATCCCAGATAATCCCAGACTGAGGGAGCAAAAGGAGAACCGAGGGACCACTGTAATAAAAAAAACACTGTATCTTCTGAGCAAAACTGATGATCTTACTTAATAAAATCCAGTTTTTTATGTTAAATACAGTGACATTCTCCACACTGTAATCCATTAATATCACAGTAAGTGTCTGTCTAACAATTTCTCTACTGACATTCCTGCCACTGGGCATTTGCTATTTTGCTATTTTCAGTTGTTTAAAATATTTATGATTTCTGAAAAGACGTTGCTCTACTGACTTTAATGAGCCTCAGCCTATGCTTAATTACTTGTTCATATTTATTTTGAACCCTTCTTTTAATTATAATTTCATGATCATTTTATATAGCTTAGCTTAGATTTGACCTGACATGAAGAGTTGTAAATTAACAAGTTAGTTTACAGATCTACTTAACATGCAGAGTATACATGAAGAGTGCACAAATATATGAGTAATGTGACGTATGAGACGTGTGCTTAAAAGTACACTGGACGTGTTTAAATCACTAGTAGTACATTTTAAAAAAAGAATGTGTTTTTTTTAAACATTTATTTAGCTTTGACAATGTAGTTTGCATATATAAGACATACATTCCCTTGATTTTTTTACAAGTCTATAACAGTACAGAAGCAAGTTCATTGTTGAAACAAAGATAAGTAAAGTAGTGAAAGTAAAGTATAATATTTAAACCCATAACCTCCCCTCCCCCCATTCATTGCAGTAAATGTCCATTTGTAATCATTCTACCTCCAGCATCATAGTTGAGAACCTTGGACTTAAACTGGACATTTTGACATTTAAATATTCTTGTTTAAAAAGGAGGTAAATTTGAAGTTGGAGTATGATGGAGCATTGTTGACATCAGTAGAAGCTACAGGGAGCAGCAGGAGTCCAGTGCTGAAGTCTCTGGTGCAGCGCTCCATCGCCTGTTTGTATGATATTTTCTCTTTAGTGATGGGGTCCACCAGCTCTTTGGTGTGGGACACTTCGTTCTCCAGATCACTGAACATTGTGCTGTCAATTATATTGATTTTCACAGCTTCTGTGAGCGTAAGGCGACCTGCTTTGCTGGGATCCACCAACCCACCAGTGAGATACTGGGCCTCCAGGTACCTTCTAGCATTTTCCTGGGGAATATATCCTTTTTGTGCTGCCTGACCCACTGCAAGACGTTCCTTAGTCACAGGGTCTTCAACCCCAGTGAAGGCTTTCTGGGCATTGAGGAGTTTGTACATCACACCTGTATCAATAAGGCCGTGTTCAGCCGCCTTATGGACAGACAGTTTGTCCTTTTTGTTAAGGTCAACTATACCACCAGATGCCGCCTGTGCCTCCAGCAACTTTAGAGCTGTGTCGGCATCAATTAGTTTGCGGGTGAGAGCACTTCTCACAGACATGCGGCTTTCTGTGGTTTTATCATAAATACCAGAGATAGGGAAATGCTCGTCGACTGTGGAAGGACTAAGTGGAGACGTTGGAGTAACTAAATTGTTTGTGCTTCCACTGAGGTGAGAGTTGAGGCTAGGGTACGACGACCTCAGAGAAGCTGGCATTGAGTTCAGTGGAGAGGTGGGCATGGTTTTAGTGGGGGATTTTGGGATTAAAATTGGAGGAACAACAGGCTTTTTGGTTTCCCCTGCGACAAGAAGTGCAAACTCAGAAATGGGCATCTTCCTTTCTTTGAAGCGAGTGAAATCATATTTGGAAAGGCGACCCGCCATAATAGCATCATTGACACAGTACTGCCTTCCGCTCTTGCGATCCTGCAAAATGGTTGTATCACCATCTGGACCAGTAGATGTGATCTCCTCCCAGTCACACTCTAATTCTGCCAGGTGAATGTACTGGTTCCGATCAATCAGCCCCTGCAGGTAGGCATCATAAGGAGACATGTCCTTACCAGTTTCTGGGTCTAGAATAGTGATCTTGGTGGAAAGATTTGTCTCTCTAGTGTGAGTTTCAATCTGGTCCTCTTTTCTAATGGTGTTCTGCAGCTCTATTAAGAGCGCCTCTTTCTGGTGTATTTTGTCTTTTTCACTCAGGATCTCTCTCTCCAGTCTCTGTATTTCCGTAGAGGTTTTCAAACTCCTTTGCCGTGCCAGTTGAGTTCTCTCACTCATGAGCTTGGATTGCTGCTGGAAGGTCATGGTGATGCTCTGTCTTTGATTCTCTAACATTTTGAGCTGTTTTAGAAGATCCTCCTTTTCTCTCTGCAGAGCATCCCGGCCACTGATGACGGTTTTCTCCTCCTGAGACGTCACAGTCTTTGTGGTCTGCAAATGAGCGATCTTGATGCTGAAGTTCTGGATATTGTCTTCCTGGTCTCGTCTGAGGTTCCTCTCCATTGTCACCAGCTCTCTCAGGTGATCTCTTTCAGCCTCCACTGCAGGGTCTTTCTCCACACGAACAACTTCTCTGTAAACAACCTTCTCCACTGACTTTTCCTTTTGAAGAAGTTCCAGTTTTACCTTCAAGTTGCGTATTTCCCTTTCCAGACGACTAATGTTGCTGCCCTCTTTCTCTAGATCAACACGAATGGCATCAGTTAGTTTCTCTAGCTTTGGATCTCGTTCCACTTTCAGGACTTCTTCTATGATTATTTTCTCCTCAACAGGTGGGGGAGCATTTTCCAGTTCCATGATGCAAACTTTGATTTGCCTAAGTTCAGACTCCACTTGAATCTTTTTCTGACGGTCATCCATTTGGACCAGTGTGCTCTCTCGCTCTTGAACCAGGGCTTTCATTTGTCTGACCTCTAACTCAAGCTTCCTGCGGGATTTAACTTCTTCATCCACTTCCTTGTTTAACTTATCATGTTCCAGAATCTGCTTGGGGTCTTTCTGAAGACGAAATACTTCCTGTGTTATGATCTTCTCCTCTGGCTTTTGCCTCTCTAGAACAATATATTGGTTCTGTAGGTCAAACAGCACCTCCTCCACACTGCGGCGCTGCTGAATCTCCTCCCTGACATTTCTCCTCAGTCTGTCTGCCTCCTTTTCAAGAAGAGGATCATTCTCATACTTGATGACATCCTTAGTCACTAGTTTTGTCTCTACTATGGATTTTTCAGCCTTTAGCTCATCTCTCTCTTTACGAAGATGGGAAAGGAGCTCCAGGGTGGTGTCACAGTTGAGTCGTAATCGGGAAACTTGGTTGTTAAGCCTTTGCAGTTCCCTGAGAACCTCAGGACTTTTTTCTTCTTTGATTACTTCCTGTGTCAACTCCTTGTACTCTACTTTAGGTTTCTGAGCTCGCAGTGAGGTCACAGTTGTGGTCAAAGTGTTGATTTCTTTTTCAATCTCTGTACGGTTGTGGCTGCTGTCCTGCAGCTCTTTCTTAAGACGTACCAGTTCTACCTCTGTCTCGGGGTCCACTCTGTAGATCTCATTGATGATCTCCTTCACCTCAACCTTTGGCCTGAGCTTGTCCACTTCACTATATTGTAACTGAAGGCTGGTCAAGTCCTTCATAAGTATAACGTTCTCATCTTTCTCCTCTTCTAATGCCATTCGTAGTTTCTTCGACTCTTCAACTGTGTCAGGGTCTTGCTGGATTTGCTTCACAACCTTGCTGACTATCTTAGGCTGGATAGTGGGAATGATTCTTTCAAGTGTATTTATCCGACTCCTTGCACTAAAGATGTCCTCGTTCAGAGAGTTACACCGAGACTCCTCCTCTGCAATATCACCCTGAATAGTAAATACAGCCTTTAACATTCCAGGATCCTTTTCAAGCCTCACAACTTCCTTCTTGACAATCTTCTCCCTGATTTTTGGTTTCTGTTGAGCCAGAAGTGTGAGTTCAGATTTGACATGAATTGACTCTGTGTCTCTTGTTTGCACTTCTTTCTTTATCCTGTGAATCTCATCTCTGAACCTGGCTGCCTCCTTATCTAGCTGTGGGTCTCTCTCATACTCAGTCAGGACCTTAGTCACCAGTTTTGGTTCGATTTTCAGCAGCTCTGCTTCCATTGTGATAACCTTTTGTCTAATTATTTCTATCTCAGAGCGGGTTGTTGTTCTCTTATATGACTCATCCTGGATTCTCTTCTTCAGTGACTCAAGTTCTAGCTCCAGCTTCGGGTCCCGGTAGTACTGCACTACCTCCTTCTCCTCTAACCTCTCCACTCCTCTTCTGTTTTTCAGGGAAACAAACCTCTTGCGGTATGTTTCCAAGTTTCTTTCAGCATGCAAACGCCTGCTTATTTCCTCATTTAGTTCCTTTTTTAGACTATCACTCTGCTCCAAGTCCCTCTGCTGAGACTGGAGCTGCAGCTGCTGATTGACAACCACCTGGTTGACTTTTTCTTCATTCTGATGCAAAACAGCAGAAGAAGAAAAGGAGAATGTCAGAAAATTAAAAAATATATATATAGTAAAGGTCATGAGAATTTTACTTTTGATCCAAAAATGTCATACTCGGGCCATCACGTTTTTTGCCATCCCCAAATGATTATTTAGCTGGTTGTTCTTTGCAGATACAGCAGAGAAAAGGTTGACAAGATCTTTCTCCTACAGAAAAGGCAAAAAGACAAAAATGATTCTCTTTGTTGTTGTTGAAATGTCAGAAAAGTATTTAATCATCATACTTTTCGCTGAACAGCCTGAGCCAAAGTTGAAGTTGGACGTTTTTTCAGAACTGGCTCATCATTGTTGTCATCGTCATCATCGCCGTCATCATCATTCAGAGTTCCACAGTATGTGTTGGAATTCACCTCGTACTCCTGAAATGATTTAAAAATTTTCATCATCGTAGGTTCCCTGAACTTAGATGTTCAAAAATTTAATTTTTTTTTTTCAATTGAAACTTCGAATTGCAACTAGTCCTACAACATGACATGACAATATTTACAACATTTAAAAATAAATCTGATGATTTTCAACATTACATTTAAGGTATTCTGCAGATCTCGAGAAAGCTCCTTTACTCGATCCACATCATCTGCCTTCCGTTTGATGTCCTCCATCACTTTCTGGATAGGAGATTTATTGGCATTTGTAGAACAGTGTATGTCAGATTTAGTTCATTTTATACATGCTGGAGACAACTCACCCTCTGAGAGTTCTGCTTGGACGTCAGCTGCACTGCAGTGTCTGTGGGTTTGACTTCATTATTTGGTAAATTGACCAAAAAGAAGTCTAGTGAATGATAAGCATTCTGGAAATCTTGGTTTTTATTGTAAGCTTCCTGAAGGA
>NC_024323.1:15413498-15454048 GCF_000523025.1 Cynoglossus semilaevis
ATGAAAGTAAGATCATCAGTAACAGTTACAGCATAATCTAATCTGAATGGAACCTTTAAACCTCCCAACCTTTCCTGGAGTTGGTTGTTGATGTTGGAGTAACGATTCTTCAGATGTTTCACCTGAGTCTCCTGTCGCCGGATGTCAGGACAGTATTCCTTGAAACTCTGCTGCAGTGTTCTGCAGGCCTGTTCGGTCAGGTCCAGGTCTTTACCCAACTTGTTCAGTTCAACTTTCTTTGAGGCCATGTCTTCACGAATTGCCTGATTGACAGTACGTAGAAAGTTCAGATCTTTTTTGCCTCAAACATACTCCCACTCTATCATATCTGTGAGCTTTATTATTTTTGTTTTCACCTGCATCTGCTGGATGCGGTTCTGGAGAACATTAGGTTGATCTAAAATGGTTCCATCCTTGGCTAGTTGGTCTTCACACCGAGAGACAAAACCTTCCACATTCTGTATTTGCTTTTCCAAGAACACAGAAGCTGTAGCTCTAGTGAAATGACAGAGTTTATACCAAAATAATCCTAATCTTAAACTTCACTGGGATAGTATATTAGACGTTGCGTTTTTTCAGTAACTCTTACTTCTTATCATAAAGTGCAATAAGGGAGTTGATCTCATCAAACTTGTTGTTGGCAGTGCAGAGTTTTTGTGGCAGAGTGGAAGCGCTTGGTCCCAGAGGTTTTTTTGTGAGAATTGGTTCCATCTCTCTCTGAACTCTGGCCTTTTCTGACTCTAACTTTCTCACACTCAGAGCAGATTTCTGGAGATGAAATGAAAAAAACCACAACAACTTTGAAATGTCAGGCTCTGAACAGTAAGAAACTATTTCTTGCATCGTTTTTTCTTCTCGTTTTTTCTTCTTCACCTCCTGCTCTTGCAGCCTGTTGGATAGGTCCTGTGTGGGGCTGCGGATGTCCAGCGGTGCCCTCACCCGATTCAGGATATCCTTTTCAATCCTTTCCAGAGATGTATTAATGCTGTCTAGATCAGAGGCCAACTTTTCAGCTCTGGGATCCTCAGGAGAACCTTGTACAACAACTGAAAAGAAGAAAAAAAATTATGTAAACACCAAATAATAACAATTATAACAAGGAATTATATTTTCACACAGAGGCCTTAGCTCAGGCTCACCTGCCCTCTGAGGACTGTCTACCTCCAAATTTGGATTCTTCAAGGAGGACATTAAATCACTTCTACGGTTCTTTAGGTTGGTCAACTCTGCATCCAGACTGATCACACAAACAAACACCAGGTTCCATAAAAATCTGTGTCTACTTTGAACCTTTTAGTAATCAGCAGAAGGAATACATCACCTAAGTTTGTGACGTATACCTGTTCACTCTCTCCAGGGCTTCAGCGTCCGGGGGCGGGATCATGAAACACACTCCTGGAAGAGTTTTGATTTTCCCTGTGCTAGTCTGAACCTCCCAGTCATTGTTATCAAAGTTAGACTTCATGGTGAGCTTTTCACCACGTTTCACCACGTCCTTCAATAAAGCAAGAAAATAATGAAATGAAAATCTCATCAACAACAGTAACCCTTCCCTGAGGTTATGGTCCTGGTTTTCTTACCCCATCATCAACCCAGTCACACAGAGAAACCACAGTGATGGGTTTGGTGGGTTTCAGGCGTCTCAACTTCAGAGGAACAATGTTGTTGCTGTTTTCCCTGAGAAAAGCCAGGCGCTGCTCATTCCTCTTCACCGCTGGTTCGTCTCCCTGAAGATGTAAAGAAACAAAAATAGCTTAATCTAAAGGTATTTGTTTCATTGCTACATTAGCACAACTGTCAGCCTGAGGCCAGTGAACACAAGGATTCTTAAATGAATGCAGTTGCTGCTGCTCATGGAAAAGATTTGAATTCATTCCTCTCCAGGTGACGACTTACAAAAGGGGCAGCGCTAGAGGGGAGGCAGGGGAGAGCACTGGACACCTGTGAAACAGTCTTGGCCACCCTCCCACCCCCACCCTGGCCACCGCATGGCCACCGCAAAGATAAAAGTCATGTAAATGAATAATCAGCTTTTTCAAGGACATGTAAAAGAGCTCCTCCTCTTCTACCTCCACCATGTGGAGCAGGTAAACAGCTCAGAGTTTAATCCCTGTGAATGGTTGTTTAGTGTTACACCTTTCCCATTGCCACACTAGTCACTGATATTAGATTTTAAAATGTTAACAATTTTTACCTAAATTTTGGTTAATCATTCTCATGATGCTTGATTTTCCAGGTGAAATACTTGAAACATTTCTTTAAAGGAAACTTTCTCTGTGAGGTGACCATTTCAAACACCTCCTTCTCTGATGGTGAATGACAAACGCCTGCTGTAACATTTCTTTTCTGCTCTGGTCTTCCATTAATTAAATGCATGTATTTTATTTAGCTTTAAGTGATGATTAGCTGCATATTAGTGATTTTGTCCATCAGACATGATCATCACACAAATGTCTCATAAATAGTCATTGTTCTTTGTTTTTCTACACTCATGATTTTGTTTTACCGTAAAATAGTTTTGCAATAAATAACTGACTGAACTCTCATAAGAGAAGTCTCCCTGACTTTAAACAAACACTGTGTGTCAACAGAGGTGCAGAAGAACTTGGCTGTTGCAGAACTTGCAGAACTGATCTGGTCACTTTTCTAAGACACACACAAATCTGCATTGCGTAGCGCTAACTCTGAGAATAAGTTTCATCCAACAGTTGAAAGTGGAATCATGCATTGAACAATGTAGGAAGAACTTTTTCAACTGTTCCATCAGTCCTGCTGCTCTAAACCAATCATTTATCAACTTATTTTACCTCCAGGGCAAACAGAATCTCATGGTTGCTCTTGTTAGACATGGACTTTGGGTCCAGATTGGCACTGAGTCTCTCCAGGGACTCGGACAATGTCTCTGCATCCAACTGGAACTGAAGTAGACAGATATGAAGTGAAAACTATTAAGAGTCACTCATGGGGTTGCGCTGTTGCCAGTCCTTTACCTTCTTGTAATCTTCGATGTTGTCCAGGTGTGACTCCTGTGCCAGACACAGGTTAAGAAAAGCCTGCCACTCACTTTGCACTGAGTCTCTGTGAGCCTGAGGAGGAACAGATTTAAGAACTTGGAGGATGGATGCTCAGGTCAGACTTCTCTGACAGCTTGAGTTTACCTTAATGGTCAAAGTGCCAGGATGTTTCATGTCCACCAGACGATCACCTTCATCCTGTAGCTGGTTAATCTCACTCTCATGTGCCAACAGCCCGTTGCTTTTGAATTTCTGTAAATGAATATTTCATTTCATGAAAATTCTCAAAAATATATAATACAATTGTATAAACATGTGTCTCTAACTGGTCCAATTGTGTGACATTGTGCTTAAACTGCTGAAAATCCCCAAAATCCACCAGTTATGGTGTCGCAGTCACTTCACCTCGTACTCCATGCGAACTCCTGGAGGGTCCACCATTCGATCGCTCCAGTTTCTCTGTAGGATCCTCTCCTGCTGACCCGACAGGTAGAGCAGCTCCTTACTGCAGCTCTGCATGTAGTCGTACAGGGAGGTCAGGTGGTTTCGTCTTTGCTGGGATTTTTCCTGAACAACAGAAAAAAAAAACTTTTTCATGCTGTCTCAGTATGTCAGATGCCCGACTAACAGACTGAAGATGTGACCACTCACCAGAAGTTGGCCATACTTGTCTTTGATAGCAGTGTACTGTTGCTATGGAAGCAAGGATTAAAAGCATGAACATGGGAGACGTGCCGAATGTTTGTGCGTGATTGTATTGAGGGTTTTGTGCCATCACCTTGGAGGTGGTGGTGCTGGGCTGCAGCTGATCACTGTACGCTTCAATCTCCTGGTGCAGAATGTTATGGGCCGCGATCTGCTTTTCTACATCAGAAAGTTTGAGACCGTACGACTCTGTGCTCAGCTGTTTCTGTTGAACACAGAACAGGGTTGTACATTTTAGTTTACTGCTCTCAACATGTTTGACACTTTAATTAAAAATTAATTAAAATTTTCATACTGGGTAAAGGTTTTTGTTTTTCACATATTTAGTAATAATATAAAAATGTAACCACCTTTAATGCAAAGCATGTGGAAATATGTACTACAAAAAAAAACAAAGATCACATATAATAATTACTTAGTCCTTGTATTAAAATGTCTGAAGTTGGTTTCTGCTCTCTGCCTCTGTTTTGGTAGAGATGAGGTAGACTTGGTACCATAGTACCAGTGTGGCAGTAATGTAAGTCAAAGGATACAGAGCTGCCATTTATACCACTGGAAAACGAATTGGAATGTGAACAAAATCAGATTACAACAATTTTCAAGTCACTAATTATTTTTCTCACGTTGTTTGGGCATTTAAAATATATGAGGACACACCACAGTGACAAAGTGACATTGTTGTAAAAATAAATATAATAATATAATTCTTCTTTACGAATGTTAATGCTGTTAGTGTAGCTGGTGTTGCATCATCACCAGTTTGTCATCCAGCAGAGAAGTCCAGCCAATCTTAGGCAACAGCTCTAGATCTTGCACCTGATCATACAGGTCCCTGTAGGTGGCGCAGTCCTTGGCCCAGCGATCATGGAGATTTTTAACACTGAAATCAGGGAGAGCAGAAAAAAGGCCTTGTGTTGAAAGGTTCAAACAAAGTAAAGATGAATGCGGAGACACAGTCCAGATGAATATGACAGAGGGAGGAGTCTGAGGTGTGGATTCTGCTGGCATGAACATTTGTTTGGGTAAATGTAAGGAAAAAAGAAAGTACACTCTTACTCTCTCTCTATCTCATCAGACTGGGGGTGCTGCATCCTCTTGGATTTGTCCACGTCCATGAAGAGGTCCTTCAGCAGACTCTCGGCCTCCGTCAGGTTCTCTGCATTGGTTTTTTGGTGGTTCAGATCCAGGTTCTTCTTTTCACGCTCTGTGTCCTACAGATTAGAGTCAGGATGTTGAAGAACCTGAACCTCACAGTCTTTGATGGAAATGTCATTTTAGTCTCATTTCCCCAGTGTTTTCCCCTTTTGAAGCTAGGACTATTGTAGAGCTCCAACCACACTGACACATTCACAGCTGTTGCAACTAAACAACTATTACTACTGCTACAAAAAAACACGTTTGTTCAAAGAACTTGTTGTGTCAACATTAATAAAACATCAAAACTGAAATAATTTGACCTAACACTAACCCTAAAACACCCCCTCCCAAATTTGGCAACCACTTGTTTCCTTAGACCTAATGGGTGGACATAGATTTAAACTTATACTTTACTTACGTGGGCTGGTGTGCATCAACACCACCTAACGACCATACTGTCCTACTACTTTCGGACCAATTTTCACTCAAAACAACATATGCAGCCTGCCAAGCTGGAGAGTCAGTAATGTATATTATTAAGCACATTTACTTTGAATTGTAAAGGTAATGTGCAGTAACTAAGCTATTATACACTACTATATACAGCAGGTATAGAAAATAGAACAGCTAATGCTAACTGTTCACTAACTGAGGACTGAGAACAGACTACATAGAGTTTTCTTCTACAGTTCACTGACACTGAAACTGTCCGACGACAACAACAAAAAAAGCATTCGACCTGACGCTGTGTTTACATACAAACAGTATAAAGTAAGTGACCACCGTGTAAAGCCGAACACGTGTCAAACTCCTCCACAACTAATTTAAATGACACACTAACATGACCAAGGCCCTACTAATTTAATGTTACGTTACATAAACATAGCAAATGTATGTTTATGTTACTTATATTAAACATGATTTAATCCAGTTACTGTATATTTGCCTTTACTTTGGCGGACAAAGTTGGGAGGTTGTCCCGCAGGTGATGAAACATTTTATCATGGCATGGGGTAAATGCTGCCCAGTTGTCATCCATGACGACAATCACATGGCTGCTTTATTGCATTTGTTTCCCCTCATGGTCACGCCCCTTTTCTGTAACTTTGTTTTCGTTTGTTTTGAGTTACGCTTAACAATAGCGCTGGCATATACGGTTTTAAGAAAATGTTACAATAAATTAACTGTAGCGCCTAATACTGCAATTATTTGTAATATCGAACCCTATTTCACACAGATAAACTTGACACCCAAAACAGTAAAACAGTTAATTACCTACAAAAGTAAGTAATTAAAGATAAAATAATATCATGGTGTGTATATGTATATATATATATATATATATATATATATATATATATATATATGCTTATATAATATAATATATGTATTATATATATATAATATAGGTATATATTATATATAAACAACAGCTGTAATGTTGTAAAGATCTCACCAACGCCAGCAGTTCTTCTGCCCTCAGGATGTTCTTCTCCACCTGGTCTGCATTCTTTTGCATCCTGGCGATTAGCACAGCCAGATCCTGGGCCTGGGTCCTGAATACAGAAATAAGTATAATAAATAGTCTTATAATTTTTCAAATGCAGATAAGATTCAGAATCCCATTTAGAAAAGAAAAATATTTAAATAGTACAGAAAACAAAGGACAAGATCCTGTGCAGTTGTTTTAAGTTTTCTGTAATATTTCACATGGAACCATTGAAATACTTCACATGAAAAAAATTAAATATTACACATAAAAGTTCAAATGGAATTGCACGTGAAAATTATTTTTTTTTAAATATTGCATGAGATTAAACAGGACTGAACATTTTTCAGTGGACATTAAAACATAATCTCTGTGGCTTCAGGAGGTGGAGAGGAGAAGCAGGCTGGACATTGAAGTCAATGACCAGTCAATCTAACGTGTCACCCATCAATGACCTGTTTGTTCTGTCAGACACTGTAAACTCAGAATGAAGCCAACTATTTACTGTGACACACCCAGATGAAGAGACATTTTCGCTGGGGGTGTGTTCACTTCCCTTCAAGCATGAAGAATGCCGTCAGTGTGGATGGAGATATTCCTGCTCATAGGAATCTGGCTCTTATCAAGACATAAGTCAGACATTATGTCTGACCTTGTAGTAGGTGGAGTAGGAACACGTCACCACTTCACTGCAGCGCCAACAGTGACTGACACAAAAGGACATTGTGACGTATTTTACTCTTCTTTCTGGAACTGGGGCCCCTCAGTTCCTATTTTTTTGGGGTGAACCAGCAGAAGGAACTTCTTCTCAGAGTTCATTTACCCTTTGAATTTTTAACACTGATTTGTTTTAGCTCTAAATTTGACTCAGGTCAGTCAACTCCGGTGCTGTTAATACTTCATGCTGAGGACGACTGTCACGGTAGAGAAGACATCTTTACTTCAGTGTCAAATATCAATCGAACTCTTATATCAGTGACTCAAACTTCCAAATTCTGGGAAATCCAAAAAGTTTAAATCCTTGGACTTGGACTCTCTGGAGTCATCGTCCTGACTTGGTTAAATTTCATCTGTTACTCAGATTCTAATTTGGACTTGACTGTGCATACCAAAGAAGACACGTCTGAGGATTGAGGTTCTGTTTTCAGATGATGGTAAATGTGATTTTAATAAAGTGATCATAGAAAAACAGGTGTTCTAATGTTTTAAATTATGATTTAATTGGAGTGAATGTATTTATGTTATATTTATCAAAATATTATTTACAGAAAATGTGGAAACAAAAACAAAAAGGTTTCAAACATTTTCTAAATGTGAGAGTAAAAGCTGTGTACGACTTGATCCACAAGTAATCACAACAAAACCGTATTAATTCTGGACAATCAGTGGAGCCATGGTTAAGTTAGGTTAGTTAGTTAGGTTGGTCCCCAAGCTGGGAGTCGTTTCTGAGGTGACAATAAACCACAGGAAGTGGAATACTCTAGTAATACTGTTGAACTGATACTGTTGTACTAATACTGTTGTACTGACTATTCACAGATAGATTATTATCTACGATTTTAGGATTTGGACAAAAATACACAAAACTTCTTCCTCTTTCACACAACAAAATTAAATTGACATAATGAATAAAAATGTTTTTAATATAAAAATGTACCAAAAGGGATAAGAATAATAAGAACAAATAGAACCAACGTTCATATTTTATAACAAGATGCTTCAAAACACTTCAGTCACAAACTATAAAAAATATTGTGTCACACAAAGTCACATTTTGAGTATTTGAACTGTTTTAACTGGATGAGATGTAGAGTAGGTGTGAGCTCCAGTCCCTCTGTTTAATAGACAAAAGTTAATAACTAAAGTCAAATCTACTTATCCTGGTTTAATAATCCCAGCCTGTTGGAAGAATGGAAATGTTGTTCAAGCATCTGTGAAATTATTTTATATATTTTCTTTTTTTGTGGTCTTCCCTAAAATACACATTTACATATTAGGGCAAACTGTAATATTAACTGTTTATCTAAAAACACACACACACACACACACACATACATACACACACACTTGTGAGCTCTGCATATAGACATTATACATTCTCTAACCCTAACTCTAACCTTGACTATTACAAATATATAACTAATAAGCCCTAATCCTTAGTCTAACTCTAACTCCAATGATAATTAGTCACTCAGTGGGGACATAAGGACAAGTGACTCCTCAACAATAGTACAAGAACAGAATCATCAGGTACACTCTCTCCCTCTCTTTCTCTATGCTAACTATGCTAATCAAGGTAAACAGATGTATATACTGTAACTGCCCTGACACTCCCTGCTCCCTACCCTCCTCCCTTCTTTCCTCTCTCTGTTGTTATCTTCAGGTTTAATGTTGGGTCCTGTGGACCTTCCTTGTAACAGTGGGGGAGGGGGAAGGGGGGTCTTTACAGATGAAGCGGTGAAGACCTTCATGGCCACGTGTATCTTCATGGAATAATTGACAGCCTCAATGTCAGAATTACTCTGACTGCAAGATAACCGTGATGATTGTACTCATGACCTATCAGCCAATAATGAGTCACAACCGGGGATTACTATTTGATTATACGCCCCATGTGCAAAGAGACAAATGAAACAAATGTGGTTCAGCCACAAAGTCAGGAGATTTGACCTGGAGACCTAGTCAACCACATGATCATGTGGGTCTATATCAGAGAAAAGCTTAGAATGGAAAGGAACATTCCTTAATTTCCCAGAATCGTCCAGGAGGTGTTGCAAGGAAAATAAATGACAGGCATTTACATACTAAACATTTGAACTTCCACATCAGACCTGGCGTCTTTGCTGCATTCATGGGACGGTGATCCATATTTTAGTTTGTGTGAGGATACATACCACAGAGAAGACAGGAGAAGGTAACACAAGACAAGAAACCTGACACAGACATGCACACACACCCATACAGACAGGAACTCACTTGCTGATCTTCACAGGACTGTACTCCTTGTTCTTGGACATGGTGGTGGTGGTGGTGGGACAGCGTTCAGGCCCGTCTGTGTAGCAGGAGTCTAAGTGTTTTTCTTCCAAGTCCTCTCTCCTGTCCTCTCCTCCTTCTCCTCCCCTACAGTGTCTTTACCCTCAGTTAAGTGAAGGAGCGTCCACCTGTATCAGCTCCTCCCAGTGCAGCAGGTGTGTCGTCAGACAGAGATACCGGGTGGACCTGTTCCACCCTGCTGTCACCTCGCAGGTCTTTTTCTCTAACTTCAGATTGTGCAGCTGTACTCTCCAGAAAAGGGTTTTGTAGAAACCGTCGTTAGCCGATGTCGTTAGTTTCACATGGACTTCTGTTACCTTCTGTGACCTCTGAAGAGTTGAAGCTTCCACACCAACCTGCTTCTATAAACTGTGTGTAAATGGGACACGCTGCCAACTTTGTGCTGCACAATAACATTACAGCAAACCATAAAGAGTTGACTGTCTGTTCAGTCCAGATGACAAAAGAATGCAGCGGAACCAGTTTTGGTGCAAGAATATCAAGAGCCAATAGAACTGAACCCTCATCATTCCTGACTAGAGGCTAATGTTGTTAAATCAAGCTACATCACAGGTGAGTCAGTGGTGACCTGTGTCAGAAATAGTAGTTCTTCACTAGGACAAACATAGTAACTGGAGTTTTCACAGCCATCTTAGTTACTGTTGTCACAATGTTTGATGACAAATCACTCCATATCAGTGGCACGCCCCATGGAACGACCTTTGGTGTGGTATCATGGGAGTGAAGGTCCACAAGGTGTGAGGAAAAAAAACTTCACCTGTAACCACAGGAATAGAAGGACATGTGGCGGTGAGTGGGAGTATGTGTCAAGACAAAACACAAAGCACACTCTTCCAGGTCAGATGGATGTGGAGTGGGCGAGTGTGTGAGTGTGTGCACGCACCTCCACGTCGGTAGCGGAACAATGTCTTGTTTTTACTGCACCTGAGCAAGAAGAGAATGGATGAGCATGCTGCTCTGTCTCATGCTTGCGGTGGGTGTGACTGACACACACCCAGAGCAGTTCCTCATCAAACCCACACCCACATACCTGCAGGCAGAGGGCGGGATCACCTGCATGGGACAAAAGACACATGTAGCTACAGCTCAGAGTGAGTGACATGACAGGAGAAAAGTGTTGACTAACGGCAGTCATTCAGCATCAGCAGGCCTTGACCTTTGACATGGAAGGATTTGTACATGTGCAGTAGCATGATTAGAAATCACTGATGTTAATAAACCTAGAGCTGAAAACAGTGCGTACTTCTACACTGACCACCAGCCAGACCCCACATGGAGCTTTCGCTGATACAGGAAACTGTATGGAATAAATGTGATGCAATCAGTGTATTAACATACTTGTACATCAATTTCACACTAATAGCTAAAGTGTGATCATCATCTATCAGCTTTAGAGACAAGGAATAGTGACAGAAAAACATGCAGGGTTTCCTGCTTCTAACTATGGTCAAGTTTGTTTGTTTTCTAACACCTTTAACCTTCCTGCCACCCGGTGCCTGCAGGGATTTGGTTCAAGAACCAAGAGCCTGAGCTGCATGTTTAACCTCCAGATTGTGCAAGTCATTTGAGATAAGCAGTTTTCTACCTGTGATATCCTCACTGTCACTTTAAACTTTAGTTTGACATTAACAACGATTTCTGATGAAAAAACTAGTGGTTCCAGGTGCCTGCATGTACCATTTGACCAGTACTAGTGGATTTATTTATTTAATAGATTTATTTGCATTTACTATAAACCTAGAGAGCTGTTTTAGTCACCGTGTCTATTGTGTAGTTGGTGGTGTTGAATTTTTATGACAGAAGAATGGCTCCTTTCTGGAATATTTACACAGGAAACATTCCACACATATTTCCAGGTCAATGAGCAAAGCTCAGATAAGCCACACCCACAAGAGCAGCAGAACCATAGCTTTAGAACAGCAGTTTTTGTTAATGTTTTCTATGTAGAAACAAAAAGTGTGTAAATCATCAAAGATCTTAATGTAATAAACGTGTTTATTCAGGTTCACAAACACAGTAATTAAATTATGTTTAATTACTGTCCTGAAGTTGAGCAACATCACTCGGTTAAAAAGACCATCTGTGTACTACACAAGCTAAGGGGTTATTTGGTTCTCAACCAGAAGGTGGGGACATTTTTCCTCCGTTCATCCACCTCACACGTGTTAAGCTCAAACTACAGACATGGCAGCTCAAAGGCCGAGACATTAGAAACGCTTTTAGATCAGGAACCTGTGGCTCACGAGCCAGATGTGACTCTTTTAATGACTGCATCTGGCTCTCAGATAAATCTTAGCTGGAATTTCCTAACACAGTAAGTAATAAATACCTCCTAATATTCAAACAGAACATTACAGAACTGTGTCAAAATAATCTATATATAAATATAAATAATGATGACAGCAGTGCCCACTGGTGCACCTGGGGGTTCACCACTTTGCAGGGGTGTTGCATTTAATGACTGTACAATAGGTTAAGACTTTAACGTGGTGTTTATTAAACCATTCTGTATGACAAGTGGAACCATATATTTATAACTGTTACACATTTTAACCCATACATTTTTTGCACTGGAACCAGTTCCCTCAGGAAACCAAGACGAAGTTCTTTTACCCGCACTTCATTTTTGCTAGCTTTGTTGTTGTGGCAACAAAGACTTCCATTTCCTGCTTCACTGAGACACTACTTAGAACATTAACCTGCTGGTTACCTGGCTTTCACTAAAGAATCTAATGTAACGACAAACTATGCCACCTGCGGATCAAATATGATACTGCATGATGAAGCCATTAATTCTTGCTGTGTCCAACTTTCAAATACAGTACACAGGTCTTTTTTGTTGTTTTATTTGAAAGATCATGCAGTGCACTTCCAGGGTACAAGCTGTTTATCACTGTTCATGATACACGTGAAAAAAAAAAAAACAATATGTCTGTTATCAACTAGTACAAAAAAAAAAAACATTAACTAAAGGAATGTAACAAATTAAATAGACAGAAAAAGCTGCAACTCTACTGCACTGCAGACCATTAAAGACTGAACAGAGGTCCTCAAGTGTCACCCTGCACTGTAGATACAAAAACTTCTGTGTCATCTATAGACCTTAACAGGACAAAAAGCAATAAATTACTTCTTTCAAGTATGTGGTAAATTTACTGAGTGAACTGAGGAGGCATGGAGTACGGCACCAGCAGGGGAGGAGCCTGTGTCTGAGGGAAGGGGAACGGGGGATGAGTGGCACCGTTCTGTGTACCAGTCTTAGCAGGGGCAAACTGCTGGGCCTGGAAGTTGTTTTGACCTGCGAAGCCCCCTGCCTGACCGTTAGTGTAACTGGACTGTCCATTAGCATTATAGCTAGCTCCATTATAGCCGTTGCTGCTGGTGTTGTTACTCCCATAGCCTCCGTTCTGCGCGTTGGTGACGTAAGATTTGTTTGGTCCATTGTCAAACCCCCTACTATTATCCCTGTCCCTAAAACTATTGAAATCACGTCTTCCAGAGGAATACCTGTCCCGGCGGTCGTCTCTGTAATCACCACCTCGGCCTCCCCTTGAACGACCTGTAAATATATATAAAAATATATATGACGACAATGGACGAACAGGTTTACTCTAACAATACAAGTTAGTGATGAAGTAGAAAAACTGTTGGTTTACAAAATGTAGGGGGGGGGGAAGCAGCATGTGAAGAGACTGCATTTACAGCACAGTTTCTGTATCTCACCAATTGGATTTACCTCCTCTGTCTTCAGCCATCTGGAGGAGCTTAGGGTTAATGGCCTGGTTGGCCTCACGCAGAACAGAGATGAGGTCGCGGGCCTGTCTCATGTTGTTTGGTGTGAAGAAGGTATAGGCGGTGCCCGTCTTTTGACTGCGAGCTGTTCGGCCAATACGATGGATATAATCCTCAGAGTTGTTGGGGTAGTCAAAGTTGATGACAAATTTCACGTCTTCAACATCTGTAAGATTGTGTTGCGATGTAGCACAGGGGAAGAGGGCAGCACACAAAAGATGTGTACCACAAGCACCACAACAACCAGATCAAAAACAAAAAGGCCAAGTTAGTTTAGTCACAGGCTGCTGCTCCTGCTAATGCTAGGCTAGGCTAACAAACACATCAGATTCTGGGGATACTACAGTGGGAAGAAAGAAATGATGCACAACCCCCTTCACCTATACCACCAAAAAAAAAAAATAGATCCAAAATCTGAATTTTTTTTTCTTTTATTACAGTATGCATTCACTCTTCCGTTCTCATTGCAGCACATGCCCCACAAACTAAACCATTGCTGTTTCTAAAGCAGTGGCTCTAGCCCCACTGCTGCCCAACTACTAGCGGTCTCTGTGGGGCTCACTCTGGTGAAGCCTCTTTAGGTTCACATTGAAGTGTTACAGTAGCTCTGAACTTCTATAAAGATGTCTGGAGATTACACCCTCTCCAAGATTTCTCCAGACCCAGTGCTCACTTGCTCATTGTCTCTCGTTGGCAGGTCTCGACATGACTTTGAAACGCAGGCGAGGGAGGAGTCTGAGCTTGGATTTTGTCCGAGTGTCCAACTAGCATGTTCCACTGTCACCTAAAGCGCCAGTAGCCATGACATTACAGAGGTGATGTATGATCGAACTGACAGAGCGCTCGTCCAACTGAAGCCTAGGAAACTGCTTGCCACCCATGCTTTACAACATGTCCACACAACAGTATGCAAATAACCTCAGTGCTGGACCCAAATGGACATGCAATACAATAGGAGACAGTGAAGCTAAGCTTTGAGCTGGGACAGCTACAGAGCCTGGATGTGTGAAGCAGTCCAAATATATGTATGGGGGGGGGGGGTTGTGGCCCCCACTTTTAGGCAGGCCTGCATGTAATGCTGCACTTGGGCCTGGTCACCTCTGTTTATCTGCATGACTGGGAGATCCATGCCTCGCCAGTCAGGACACCCCCAAGAATGCTCCTTCCCCCTCTGGAGACCTGGGCTTGTCATGCCAAGGCCCTGCCACTTAGACCGCTCCTTCAGGTCAGGGGAGAGACTCAGAAAGAAGCAGAGAAGTTAAAGAAAGCAAATACACTTTCTTTGTTTGAAATGCATCAACATGTTTAACATTTCAGGCGGGATACTGACCGAGACCCCTGGAGGCAACATCTGTAGCAATCAGAATGGGAGCTTTTCCATACTTGAACTCTGGGGGTGGGGTGGGGGGTGGGGGGAGTAACAAACATGTATTTTAGATACACATACCAGTGATCTTGCAGGAGCGATATCACTTCAGGGCATATGTTCTTACCATTGAGAACCCAGTCTCTTTCCTGTTGGCTTTTATCTCCATGAATTCCCATCGCTGGCCAACTGACAAATGATGTTTTATTGTTAATTCACAGGACATTTTTGCTGTGCAATCAAGCTTCATTGCAACTCACCCATCCCTTCTCATCCTCCTTGTGAGGTCATCACACTTTCTCTTGGTCTCTACAAAAATGATGGTCTTGTTCTCTTTTTCACTCATTATTTCCTCGAGCAGACGAATCAATCTAAAAGTAGAGTGTGTTGGTTAAAAAAAAAAAATCTGTAATAAACTAATGGCAAGTTTATTTACTTGTCACTTACTTGTTTTCCTTCTCTCCATCATTGCACACATCCACTATCTGTAGGATGTTGTGGTTGGCACTGAGCTGCAGCGCTCCAACATTGATCTGGACATAATCCTTCAGGAAGTCTTCTGCCAGCTGTCTGACTTCTTTAGGCCAGGTGGCACTCCACATCAGTGTCTGACGGTCAGGCTAAAAGAAAAAGAAAAAAAAAAAAAAATATATATATATATATATATATACACACACACATAAGATAAGCTTTTCATTCAAGAATATGTCGTGCATTAGACGATAGTAGAATAATATACTCACTCTGATCTGGTCAACAATCTTGCGGATCTGTGGCTCAAATCCCATGTCCAACATCCTGTCTGCCTCATCCAGCACAAGATATGTACAACGACGAAGATTTGTCTTTCCTGCTTCAAGAAAGTCAATGAGACGACCTGGAGTAGCTATGCAAATCTCCACACCTGTAAAGTCAAAAAGTTGTTAGAACAACTAACAGTGTGTTCAAAGTCTAGACATTGGTACTGTTAATTATTAGACAGAAAGATATACTGTATTGATCCCAGGCTGGGAAATTATAGTACATGAACTACCTCTTTCCAGGTCACGGATCTGTGGTCCTTTAGGGGCTCCACCATAGATACAGGTGGACTTGAGGCGAGAAGCTCTACCATATTCTGCAGCCACCTGTTGGACCTGCTGAGCCAGTTCACGAGTTGGAGCTAGGACCAGACACTGACAAGAGAGTATTTTGTTTTATAGAGTTAATATTTATCCAAACAAGTGTTAGAAAAAAAGCAATATAAACATATTCCTCCAACAGGAGAGTAAATGACTTACAATAGGACCATCTCCCCGTTCCAGGAAAGGCTGGTGGTTGATGTGTACAATTGCTGGAAGCAGATACTGCAAAACAGAACCACATTATTGAAGGGACCAGCAAATCTAATGTAATGCTATTTAATAATGCTATGTTATTTAATAATAAAGTACCTAAGACCAACTGCAAATACTTTACACATGTATACTTACCTATATACACATACACACACATCCAACTGTTGGCTGAGCACTGATATCAGGTATTGGTATCAGACATGATACCAGCCTTATTTCAAAGAATCAGTACTCGTTAAAGGCTGCCAATGCCAGCCACCAATACCTGTCTTTGTCAATATTGAAAACGTGACTTATTAATTTTGAACAATATCTAAATTGACAAACATGTCATGTGATCAGCATGCACTCAACCATCTTGTTAAGTTCACACTGATCACACAACATGTTTGTATATGGGAATATTGATCCATCACACTGATTTTAGCACTAAGGGCCAGAGTAAGAGCCATGTCACATCATGTTCTGAAATCCCATCTGTATCCCTGGATCCATCCCATCTAAGTGGATTAGTCAATTCACATCCATTAACAAGTGCACGTTACTTTGTAGGGTGAAAATAAACAGGGAATGGAATTAGTGTTGCCACACAGTGAATACCATATTAAGTGCCAATGTGAAAACGACAAGATAGTTTACAGTTTGTGTGCATTTTGCACTTTAGTTCCTTTATCCCTGGGCACTTAAAAAGTTGCCCACTGCTCCCCTTGGTGATGGGTTAAAAGCAGAGACTCAGTTCGTTGTATCCCTCTGACAATACAGACCATAAAATAAAAAAAGAACACAAACTCTATATTGTGAATTAACAGTGTTGCATCTTATAGCAATATAGCAAGTAAGTGTGTGTATTTTATATACATCTTATTGGCAAGTACTTAAGAGAGCGCTCTGTGCTCTGGAAAAAAAGTGGTATTTAACATCCCCACAACAATTTACATAGACCAAGCCAAATTCATTAATTGGGAAGTGGTCGCTCAGTGGTTAAGGACACAAACATGGGCCTGGAAAGTTTCTGGTTTGAATCCACCAGCTGCCAAGTTACCACTGAGGTGCACTGAGTGTACCTTCCCCACACACTTTAGTGATGGGTAAAGTGCAGAGGTCACATTTGGTTGTGTGTAGTGGTGTGATGTGTAACAGTGACAAGTAATTCAATTTACAAATATAAAGTTTAAGTAATATTGTAATATTTCATTAAGTATTTGGGAATGAATTTAATGCCATTTAAGGCCTTCATTTTAGCAAAAAATATTTAATGACTTTTAGTGACTGACATTTGTTTAGCATCACGCTTATGGGCACAGTGCATGTGATATTTGTAGAAACTTACAGAAAGTGTTTTGCCAGAGCCAGTCTGAGCAATGCCGACCATATCCTTGCCACTAAGAGCCAGAGGCCATCCCTGAGCCTGGATGGGTGTTGGTTCAGTCCAGTTTTGTTTGTCTATGACTTCCATCACATAAGCTAGAGAGTTCATGAAAAAAAAGTTAATCATAAACAGACAATGTACCAAACATTTATCATGATGAATACGTGAAGTATTAGAAACCTACAAGGAAATGCAGCCTCTTGGAATTGTGTGATTGGATTAGGGCACTCTCTTCCTTTGAACGTAATTGTTCTGACCATCCGGTACTGCTCGACCTCTTGCTATAAGAAGAAAGGAAATTAAGCTTATTTTACATAAACCACACCTGATGGTGTAACTTCCACGTGCAGCTGAAAGCACATTGTAACGGTGTTGCATAACAACCACGTTGACTACATACCGGTGACCTGCGGGCAACATCGGGGTGCTGCTGATAGAAATTCTTTTCAAACTTGGGTAGCTCGTCCAGGTTCCAGTGTTTTTTCCGTAAGCGCTCACCAGGATTGCCAAACTTTCCGCCGCCACCTCCTCCGCCACCACGGGAGCCTCCAAAGCGTGGAGGACCACCACCATAACTACAAATAATTCAGTTGTTATTTGAATGTCAGACAACACTTATATCTACTGGACCAAAAAAACAAATTAGACCCGTGTCATGTCAGACACAAATCTGTAATGTCACCCTAGACGCTATTTAGTTTCTTATCCATGAGAACAAAAGGGACGATCGTCTGCATTATGTAGCCGCATGAATTTTGCCACATGGCGAGAAAACAACGTGGTGATTCTATCAGAGCCGCGTAGACTAAATTGATTTTTTTTAAACTAGCACAAAGGAAGTTAACCCAACTTGGCGTCACTAGCGCAAGTGCATACAGTTCACATTTAGCGGGTCACTTTGTCGATTAAATGCTACATCGTGTAAGCTAAAAAGATGCTAATGCTAGGTCGGTGCTGCGGTTCCGGGGCACGAGGCCAGACAAGGCCGCGAGCCAAAGAAAACTGGGAAAGAAAAAGTGCACCAGAATTATTTTTCTTTTTTTCTCGAATTATAACAAAAACGTCATATGTACCGTATCACGTTTGACAAAACACAAAAATCTAGCTTATCTGTGTCGTTTTTGTGGCATCTCTGTAAAGTCGGCCATTTACATGCATCATACGACGGTCGTAGTCGGGATAGAACAACGTACTTACCCACGGTCTCTGTCTCTATCCCTGCCGCGGTCTCTGTCGGAATACCCAGGCATTGTGTGGATAGGTTAAATAAATTAAAAATGAATATAAACTCGCCGTCACCTACTACAATCAGACAAACAGCGTCTCTGAAATGCCGGTACTGAGAAAATGAGGTCCACTATATATAACAAACGGAAGTCCGTCTAAGGTGTATCCATCCGCCATATAGCTTAGCGCTTAATTTTAAAACCAAAACCAAAACAGACAAACACGGTTCGTGTTGTATCTACACTAATCTATATTTACCACTTTTTATATAATATCAGTCACAAAAGGCTAAACACGGCAAATGACACTAACGTAAACCCGGAAAAGCATTCGCATGAAGTCTAAAAGGAATTATGTTTAAGTTATTTAGTTATTATGTATTCAGGCTTTAATTCCTATATTGTCATTTAATATAAAGTTAAGTTCCTGCACCGAACTGCTTTCATTTTATTTCTTCGATTACTTTCTTTCCTTTGAAGTAGTCATGGATACGTTACAGAGCTATAACGTTCAGATGTTGGCGGATGAGTACAGACACAAAAACTAGTGATTCGGTTCCTGACGGGACTGAGCTTTACGGAAAATGACGTCACAGGGACAAACCCTAAACATAAGATTGTCTACGTTGCTCTCTCCACTTTATCACGCAACAGAAGATCACTTTTAATTTAATTACTTACTTAATCGCTTACTCTTACAAACCGTGTCACATATAAACAGATAACAACACCTCCGTCTTTAATAACAACTACACGTCAACTTCTAGTGTTTTTTCCGGGTTATGTTTTGTGAAATTACACGATTTAAGTCGTAACATTACGAGAAAAGTCGTGTAAGTTTACGAGGACAAAGTCATAAATTTAGAAGAATATAGTCATACATTTGAGATAATATCGTGGTATTATTAAAACGCAAAAGCCGATAAACCAACCAGAAGATTTGAGATCGTGTCGCAATGAGGCAAAAGACGATATGTCTATCTTTTCGTGAAATTCTCCACGATTCTCATTCTGACGCACGTATGGTTACCATTGTGCTTTTCTCTTTCTAAACACTTCATTTATAAGATCGAGGACATAAATTAACATATTTTTGTCATAACGTTACGACTTTATTGTTGTACACTTCCGGCTTTGTTCTCAATTTTTTGTTTATCCTCAAAATTGACCTAAAATTCCATCGTAATAAATCCAACATTGTAGCTGTTAAATCTTGAGTTCAAATTTCACCTTCGCTCGTTCTCAATTAATTAATAATCCTTCGTGTGCGTCGATAAAGCATTCCCCACTGTTGTACAGAATACAGAATCCATTTTGTACAATAATACTAATAATAACATAATCGTCCCTTGTTTAACCAAATGTATGTATAGTATATCTATGGTTTCTCCTTATAAAGTTTCACTTTATATTCCCTGTAAGAATTCTTGAGTTTTTAGACCAACTAAAATACTTCACGTTGTTCCCAGTAAATATATTCTATTAGTAAACGATCTCCTGTTGAACATGCAGAAAACTGCAAAACTAAAATAAATGGGTCCCCCCCCCCCCCCCAACCCCATATGCACATTTTTGGGGAATCAAAAGATAATTGGGTGTTGCTTAATCTGTTATGAGTTTTCTGGGGTAATTTCATTGTAAAGTTGAATTCTGTGGAAACCTCTAGACTTTTATGGCCAACCACCATGATAGCAAACAGAACCAAGATAATTTGCATATGAATAGATTTTAAATTTAGAAGAGCTGCTGAAATATGTCATGTTCAGAAGAACAACATCTGGATGAACATTAACAATGTTAGACAAAGGCAAGTTTAATTAGAAATAATTACACACAAAAATAAAATACTCTTACAAAATGAGTGTTAACGTACAGCCAATTGCATCAGTCAGCTATGAGAGATATAGTCCTGTGGATCATGCTATTTAACAAAAGATGGGAGCTGGGGGATCAAATAAAAAAACTGCATCTCACTTTTGTCTTTCAAAGACAAACTTGTGTCTTTGGTGAGAGGCAGCTGTGAAGGTAAGCTGTGATGACTACAGTAGTCACTGTTTTGACCACTTTATCCACTCCATGTGCAATTTCTCTTTTCATTTATATATATATTTTTTCTACTTAAGTTAAACATAAATTACAGGTTGTTTGATCCACATACAGCATATGAACAATGTTATTGTACAAAGCGCCATCTGAGGACATACACTTGTCCATGTAAAAGAGAATTTGCAGTTGTTTAGAGCAGTCCTTGGTCATAGGGACTGAGGTGTTTTCCTTTTAATCATCTTAGAAAATAACCTCTTTATTTTAGATATAAACATCACTGTAGGACTGTGGAACAATATTTTTTTAGATTATAAACCAACACTTCTGAACTAAATACCATCATGTGAACCAACAGAGCTAAATAGAGACAAATACTAGAATGACCGGTGTCTTGTGCAACAAGTAGGATGTCTATGAGTATGGTTGCAAATATAAGACTAAATGTGTTTCTGTGTAGCACCACAATGCCCAAAAGTCTTTCATTCATTTTGCTCTGGCAACATGGAGGCAGTAGAAGAAAAAATAGAATTAAAAAAAATTGGCAAAACAATCCAAAAGGTGGGATCAATACAACTTAAATCTCTTAATATTTGTAAAGATTACTCTCACACAAGTGTGTTTCTGAAACTGCAGACTTTTAGTTTGGGTCATTTTAGTTTTTTGCCTTCCTTTGCAAATAGGAGGGATAAAATTGAGAACAAACAGGATCAAGCTTAATTCTGCTGTTATAAACCGCCATGGTTGATCTAGGGGTTCTAGAATTTACCAATAACAAACACTAACTCTTTTCCATTTGTCTGACATACAGAAATAACACTAATAGAATTAGCAGTTGTTGGTGGACATCTGGAAAATGGGTGGGACGGTGTCATACAGATGCACCCCCCCCCCCCCCCCTTTAAAAAAGAATTGTACACAGTCTCCATCAATGCCTTTCCATCAGCAAAAACCAGAGGTGAACTTATCACATCCAAAGTTTAGTGTTTGGAACCAGTGGTGTTGGGGACAACTACTAACCCTGTACTATCGTATCCAAGCAGTCTGGTCTGTCTGCTGACAGTCAGTAAAATGGATCACTGCTAAATGGGCTTAGACAAAAGGGAAGAACGGGCAGGTGTTTCATTAGTTAGTAGAAAGTCACTAGAGTTATTAGCAGCTAAATTTATTCTTTTCAATGATACAAAATCCATAAATGAGGTTCAGCCAAAATAAAACAAAAACCACAGTCACATGATATTTTCAATTTTTCTTTTCCAGCCCCGCCTTTACTTTGACCGCTCATCTCTATCAAGTGTGTGCATCTCTGGGTGAAGTGGTGACGGGCTACCCACCATCTCAGAGAGTGGATCTGTTGGAGAGTGTTCACACCGCAAGTCACTGCATCCATGAGTCACTCCACAGCAAAGCCGCAGGTTTCCTCGATGGCTGTGAGCAACTTGTCGTACAGTTTGTCGTAATGCTCGTAGGGAGGAATGTCGATCCTATTAAAACTACAAACACACACGGATGATCTCCACGACCATTTTCATCTGTTTTAAATCCAAGTACTGTGTCCTAACAAAGTCAACATTTTTGACTCACCATGTGTGGGCCTTGGGCAGGTTGTTGGTACTGGCATCAATCTGGTGGATGGTAAACAGACGCGGACCTGCAGCACCTGCCAGAAAAAACAAACAAAAATAACAGGTGTTGTCACAGCAGAAAGAAAGAGGAGTTTTGTTGTTTATTCAGTTTCATTGACAATACATTCTTTGAAAAGTGAAGTCGTAGGAAACACAGTGTAAACATTGGTGTGTTCATATTTAATCTGAACGTCACATAGCTGCTCCTCGTTTCTCATCTGTTGTGTTCTGGCCGTGCATGGTCTTTCCACAGTCACAGAGTGTACTTGCCACTGCACTCTTCACAGTGTCAGGGTTCAACTCCGGTCGGAGGAACCAGAGACTGATTAAAATCAAATACACACAAATACACACAAATACACACAAGAAGAAAAACATTCATATAGACACAGATCTATACAGTGGCGCTTTGGCCCAGAGGCAATGTCTCTGTCATTGGTGTGGAACCCCAGGGTTCACCTCCTGGGCAAGTTCGAATCCCGGTTAGGGCGGTTGGTACCTTCCAGTGGACTCACCACCCGCAGGAAGGTTTGGGGGGTTGGTACGGTGCAATGTGATCTGGGTGGCGACTGCTGCCCCCGCGACCCGGTAACGGATAAGCGGTTGAAAATGGATGGATGGATGGACAGATCTATACAGATGTTACTGATTGTGTGTGTGTGTGTGTGTGAGAGAGAGAGAGAGAGAGCACCACACATACTGTGTGCATAGAAGAAATGACTGCTAAGCTCTTCAAAAAGCTGTTTACTAGTCCAGTCACACACACAGTCCAGTCCTAACCCTGCTCACCTTGAAGGGCCTTGAAGCCTTGAAGAGGAACTCTTGAAGAGCCGGTGACAAACTGCAGCAGCCGTGCTCTGCGCTCCTCGTCAAATGACTCGACAGCTTTCCAAAACCACTTTACAATGTTGCTGTCTGGGCTGCAGTGTTTGAGTCGAGTGTTGGATTTCCAATCGTTGATGTCAATTTTACCGAGACCGCACACAATCAGCTGCAAAGAGAGTAAAAATAAGGTTATGTTTTGAATGTTCTCACAGCTTCAACTAACTCCCAGACACAAAATGGACAGTGTGTGTGTCTATGTGTGTGTTACCTCTAGTTCCTTCTCATCAAAGGCTTTTAGAAGGTGCTGGGGAATGACTTCATTGAAGCCTTTCTGCAGAGCCAGGAACTGAGCTTCAATGCCTCGCAGAAAACGCCAGTTCACGTAGAGCCGGACGTACTCCTTTTTGGTGTCCTGGGTCACGGGAATACTCTTACCATTGGGCTTGAGCTCATGCTGGATAATCTCTCCATAGGCATTGTGTTCTACACAGAAGGTGTGGTCCAGCACACCGGTGATGTCATTGTCTCTGAAGAGGAAGTCAGGAACATTGGAATCACAACAAAATTGACTAACTAACAAACTATTCATTTACTGTTAGTATGAAGTGTAGTGTAGTGTAGTATAGTATAGTATAGTGTAGTAAGCTCATTTGGTTTCAAACAAATGGTGATAAAAGGTCCTGAACGTACAGAATCCACACGAGACTGTTGTGCAGGTCAGGGTCCACAGACTCCATGTCATCCAGAGTGATAGGTTTACCCAGCAGCTGCTTGTAGAATGGGAGGGTGAAGCCGCCATCGATGTAGTGGCCGTGGAACACAGCCATTCCCATGATACGACCCACAAAGTGAAAGTAGGACAAATGTTCCTACGAGCAGAACAAACAAGACTTTTTGAAGAACCAGAAAAATCCACAGAGATTACATGTAACACAAGGAAGAAATGATGAGTGATAAAGAAGAAGAAGAAGAAGAAAAAGGAGAAGAAGGAGGAGGAGAAGAAGAAGGAGAAGATTTTTGGATTTTTAAAATAACACTTTATTAACAGCTGGCTTAAAACACACAGTTCTATAATCAAGAACTAATGAACAAATTCATTGAGGAACTGTTCAAATTTCAGTTGGTTTCCAGTCACCTGGACAACAGCTCAACATCTCACCTGTGGAAACAAAACTCCAGCCTCAGTCTAGCAGAAGATGAAGGAGGAGGAGGAGGAGAATAGGAAGATCAAGAAAACGAAGAAGAAGGAGAATAAAGGAGAAGGGGGGGCAGAAAAAACAAAATGTCACCTTCTAAACTTTTAATTGGAGAAGTGATAATGTCAATCTACACTGAAGGACAGATTACCAGTGGGAGGGGTTGGGGTCCTGTGGAAGTACAGTGTGAAGCCAGACTGAGGCTGGAGTTTTAACAGGATCAGAGACAACATTGACAGTATTTGAGCAACAGAGGGTGCTCACGAGGAGCTGTTGTCCAGGTGACTGGAAACCAACTAATATTTGAAGAGTTCCTAAATGAATTTGTTGATTAGTTATTGATTATAGAACTGTGTTTTAAACCAACTGTTAATGAAGTGTTATTTTAAAAATATAAGAAGAAGAAGACGAAGAAGAAGACAGGACATGATGAAACACAAGAAGGTAAATGTCCTTCAGAGACTGTCTCCATATTTAGTCACTGAATTCACAGACAGACAGACGGACAGACAGACGGACAGACAGACAGACAGACAGAACAACAGGCAGACGTAGAACTATCTCAACACAACCAAAAACTGATTGACTCGTGCTCCCATGTTCATGTTCATCAGCAGTCCAGTCCAGTCCAGTCCAGTCCAATGGACCAGTGGCCGTCCAAACTAACGCAGAGATAGATCTGTCAGTCTGAGGTGACCAGTTTGTGCAGACAGCTTGTGTTCAGCACTACACTGTTTCATTTGAGCCGGCCCCTCCACTACGACAAAAACAAACGGTCGTTCTTTGTGTTCCAGGATTTTCCACTTTACAGATCAACACTGCCTGCGTTAATATGGGCCAAATATATTTTTGGAAAGAAATCCATTGTTACATTTGATCTCTAAACATGGAGCGAAGATGATGATGATGATGACTAAACCTGACTCAGTCATAAGTGTGACTCACAGGGTTGACGGCAGAGTCTGGGTTTATCTGTAGAGTGTAGATGTCATCCCGGGAATATTGGAAAAGGCCGTAGTACGGGTTCAGCATCTCGTGAGACAGCAGATACAACCACTCCCTGAACATGACGGGGGAGACAAGAGAGAGTCAGATGGGTGAGTCATATCTGAGCTCAGAATGTGAAGAAAGTAATGTAGCCGTAGTATGTCCTTCTTCCACCAGGAGGCAGAAGTCATGTATACATGGTCCTTACCGAGCCACTCCTCCATAGTCCAGACCTTCTTCTCCTCTGAACTTAACCATTAGCCTCTTCCACAGATCTTTAGGCCTCATCTTCATCACCTGTCGGTACGATTCCTGCAACACACACACAAACATATTGTGTGTGTACATATTTACACTGAAGAGTAGACACAGTCCAGCAGCTAACACTTTCCTGTCCAGTCATAATTTAATGCTCCAGTGTGGACGAGCTCTGCAGTTATGTCTAGTTCAACACCAAGGCGTCGTCCACACAGAACCCTGACCCCTATGTTGAGGTCAGCCCCAAAAAAAAGTCTTTCTTCAGATTAACAGAAGATGCACTTCAGTCATGATAAATGTGTGAGAGACAGGAAGCATTCTTACAGCCCACCTAGGGTGGAGGCCACCTTAGTGGGAGGAGACAAGAGACTATGGCGAGGAGGACGGGAGCTTCTGACTGAGCGAAGTGGACACCTGACAGCTGAAGTTGGGGAGAACCAGGATGGTGTTGGTTCAACCATGTCCAACTAATTCATGCATCCTGTGACAGCTTCAACCCCCCTACCCTCCCAGGCTTCTGAGGACAGAGCTCCATTATCTCCATCATCACCTCAAAGATCTCCTCACGGGACACCTCGATGCGACAGTGGCCGGCCTGAGGCTGCTGCTGGGATAACTCCTGACGGAGGATCTTCAGCTTCTGAACCAGATCTCTCTTGTACTTGGGGACAGTGAGACACTCGGCGTCCTCTGGGAATTGACCGGGGGACACCAGAGCCTGCTGGGTCTGATCTTTCAACTGGTTTTGTCGACTGCAGAGAAAAATGGAAAGGGGTTAGTTTTCCACTCGCCAAGCTGTAAATCACAACCACCGAACACGATCAACATGTTGTCTTTTTTTGGCCCTGTCAAACATTAGAGACACCACAGACAGACAACAGACCAGGACATGTAACTACACTGATATATTAAAGGTGCATTAACATTTTTGCAGAATGACAACATACATGGGGTGAAGGATAAAAAAAATTCCCTGACTTGATAAAAGGCAGATGGAAACACAACCACTGATGTCTTTTCCAGACTTTTATCAGATGAAAATTCAGTGGACAGATTCATCTGTGTGCAGTCAGTTTCAAAAATCCAGTCTATTTGAATGGTGTTGGTTAAAGCCAACATTAAAGAGAAAACCCCTTTTTTCTGACTTTGCAAATGTGAAAAAACAAAGACTCAGCATTTAATTATTTCTATAAAATCATCAACTTCATGTGATATTAGTTGGAACCTGGTTCCTTCTCTGAACAGTTTCTCTCCTCATAGAATTCTGTTTTCACACAGCTGGTCTTGATCATCCTGAGAAAATTCCTGCCCTTACTTCAAAAATGGGGCGTGCTAGGCTACATTTTTCAGGATTTTTAAGAGATTAAAAAAACACAATCTTTGAGCCTTCAGAACAGGCAGAAACCTAACTTCCTGCATGGAGAAGGGATGAGGTCAGGCAGAGGGGCCCACCAAAGCCCCCCCTACACTGCGCTGCACCACCTGCGTGTAGCAAAGGCCTGTGGGTAATTCCAGCCATATTGCTGTATTGGATGTTTGAACAGCTGCAGAGTAGAAGAAACTCTTAACACACAGAGTTCATCCATTGACTGGGACTTCAGAACCATGAGTGTGTGTGTGTGTGTGGCTCACCTGACATTCTGACTCTCCGTGGCTCCTCCAGAATCATTAGGACTTGGACTGCAGACACAGAACCACAGGATAAATCTACATGTAGTCGCCGCTCACTTCCTCCCTCTCTGTAGAACTTACTTCAGAACCAGATGCAGGTTGGCAGAGAGACGTGGATCTGTGAACTGCGTTGTACGGTTGTTGTGGTCAACGAAATAAACCCTTCCTGTGGCTGTATTGCGAATTTCCCATCCTGGGGGGAGGGGTCCCAGTTCCTCACAGTTGACGTTGCTCAGATCTCTGACAAAAAACAGACAGACAGTAAAATAGTCAGACGACAGTGCTGACAGCAACAGAAACAGGCCAACAGCTTCAACACCCGGACAGCAGCGTTTGGGAACAGTGCCACGCTCAGAGCACCTCTGTGGTAACTTGGCAGCTTGTGGACTCGAACCTCAAACCTTCTGAACCCAAATCCACTTCCTTAACTACTAATCCGCCACAATACATCAACTCCAATGTAAGTACACCGGACTATGTCACAAATATAGGGGAGGCCATACCTGGGTACTCGAGGGTCATGCCACGTACTGACACCTGTCTGTGTGTGGAGGAAGTACACCTGTCCTTGCTGTGTAGTCCTTTGCTCTGTGCAAAAACAATGAGATCGGTGAAAATATCCATTTTTTTTATTTCTGATAACAGAACATTTTGACTTGAACCTGAGTCAAAAAATAGACAAACAAAGGGATGGTCATCTGTAGGAATTTACCATGACCTGCCACTAGAGTTTCTCTCATTGTAACTCTGACACATTTACTAATGAAGTACAAGTTTTTCTGCTTTCAAAAAAATATTCATGATGTCCACTCCTCACCATAACCCTCAGGAAGATCTGGGGGCATGTGCAGGTGGGTTCTGCTCATGTAATTGCGATGCCTCTGTGAACGGACTCGACGCTCCTGGGCCCGCTGGTCGCCATCACTGGGTGTGAATGCTGTTATGGGCGTGGCACCATTTGTACTGATGGGTGTGTTCTCATCCACGATGCAGCTGAGTGGTCGACCCGGGCTGGAGTACTCTGATGCAGGCCTGATGAGAACAACCATGAGAACACAGGAGGAGCACAGTCTAAATATACATATATACATATATATACATATATATATATACGTATATATATATATATGTCATTACATATATATATATATATATACATGTCATTGATGACTCTGACTGTGAACTAAACCTCATTAAAATCAAGGTTATTGAATAAATTAATATGAATGTTTTAAAGAATGAAACAATTAAAAATGATGAAAATATTTATTTATCACATTCCAACAATAAACAATATCAAGATCAAGTCCAGTGGTGATGAAGTTCAAAGGATCAGAGTAGATCTGAGTCAAACATGTGCTGACAGACTCTAGGAGTGGACTTTTCACCCCCCTCCCCCGGAAATGTCATCATTACACGTTTGTCAAATCTCTGTCTCTCAGATATATTGACGTCCACAGACATGTTCGTACTTTCAGACGAGCCGCGCTTGTTTTTGCTTGTGTCATCATTCACAACTTCCTGTTTTGGCCACGCTGATTTGGTGATAAAAGTCTTTCAGCCGAAAACTGAAAATGTACTTTTGGGCCATTTTTGGCCAAAATATGTCAATGGCTGAATATTCGGTGCATCACTAATAAATATTTATATTTATTTATTTATTTATACATATTTATTTCTTGAACTAATTCATCTACAGTATAAATCATGTTCCATGTCTTCAGGCTGCTGGACGTTGACCACAGAGAGAACACTGGAGCGGCAGAAGAAAAGATGAAGGCTGACACCTCTAACGGAGTGAAACATTGTGTCTGACTGCCCCCTACAGGTTTGGTCAGATAGTGAGGTCAACTGCTTGGACAGGTCTATTCACCTGGTAGGCCTTTCCCACTGTGTGGTTCGTGTGATGTGGTTCAAGTATTGCATCCGTCCAGATGCGGTCCTCCTCTCCTCCCACCTGACGACAGAATCATACACAGACATGAAGTCCTGTTTTTTTCAGATGGTAGGAGACCCCTGCCCCGCCCCCTACCCCACCTATCTCCCCCAGCTCACTCACCCATCTGGAAGATCATTGTCAAACAGACGACTGCAGTCAACCACAGGGCCCCCTGTGCCAATCCGGTCTCTTGACTGCAGGCTCACTACAGTCACACACACACACACACACACACACACACACGCACACAGAGGAGAATTACCAGACAGTTCTATCCTGGACAGAACTTTACTGGAGGAACAGCAAGAAAAGAGCTGCACCGTCCCACCAGCATGAAACTGATTTGGACTTCAGCCCAGATGGGGAGTGCACTCACCCACTATCTGACCCCTGACTGTGTCACTGTCATTGGGGCTCAGCTTGTTCAGGTCTAGTCTTTGGTCTGAGAGTTTGTCAAGGGGGGGGGGGGGGGGCGGGGGGCAGAAAGAGAGAGAGACGGCGGGCAGAGAGAGAGAGAGAGAGAGAGCGAGAGAGAGAGAGAGAGAATAAGCAGGCAGAGCAGAGTTGCCTACAGACATGGGAAATGCCCCCCTCTGCTGTCCCCCCTCTGCTCTCTGATGTCTGGGTGTCATGCAGATCAGTTCAGGATGTCTGTCTAGACTAAACAAGGACCAAAACAGACCACGGTCACATTGGAACAAGGCTGGCCAGAGGTCAGCAGCCACAAAAAAACAGACAGACGCTTTAAAAAAGGACACATTCAAAATATCAAAATACACAGAAGTACATGCACATATATGTGGATACATATACAAAGACAAGAAACACAGAGCACTAAAAGTATCCATTACAGTCACACGGTGTAGTTACATATAAGTGTCAGTTGTCATGTGTTGTCCAAGGACCATGTGTTGTCCAAGGACCATGTGTTGGCCAAGGACCAAAGAGTTACTGCTGCTGAAGACAAACAAGGAAAAAGAAGAAAAAACAACAGGACGACAAACACAACAATCAGACAGACAGTGAAACAGACTGTCTGTCTACATCAACAGACACAGACAGAGTCACTGAGACTGAGGCTACACTTCAAACCACGCAGTGAGGTGGAGGCCAGGGCAGAAAGGAAATGTGGAGGCAAACCGCTCACAGCTGTGGCACAAGGCTTAGGTTTTCTGAGTGCCTCCAGGAAAAACATCACAGACTTCTAGAAAAAACAGCAGTTTGTTTCAGCAGTCTGCAAACCAGTCTGCAAGTGCAGAGAGCAGGTATGGAAAAAAAATACACATTTCTGACATTTTCTCTGATATTGGCTCTTCCTCTTCTGGTGAGTGTTGACCGTCTGCGGCCCACCCCCCGATCTCTATCAGCCCCTCTGAGTCCTCAGAAAGGGCAATAAAAGCTGCTACGTGTTTTATCTTTTAGCTCAGGAAAAGGCCCAGTACCACTAAGCTCCACCCAAAAATCACACAAACACACACACACGGTGTGTAAAGGACATGGAATCAGAACCAACCACATGCTAGCCTTCAGGAGTTCATGCTAGAGAGAGAGAGACAACGAGACAAAGAGAGAGAGAGAGAGACAGACAGACAGGGTGAGAGAAAGGGAGGGAGAGAGAGAGAGAGAGAGAGAGACTACTCACAGCCTGTGTCTTTAAGGCGGTTGATGGCGTTGGACAGAAGGCGGACACAGCCCAGGAAACCAGCTCCTTGCTTCTTGTGAATCTTCTTGTGATTCCACACACTGATGGTGATGGAGTCAGATTTTCCAACGTATCTAAAGAGAGAGAAAAATGTACAAAAAAGTTAAATCAAATGAAATGAAAGAATATGTACTGTGTATGAAGGTCTTTCAACATGTGTTCATTCTACTCTTTATTTTACTGAATTAAACACCATGTAATTAAACTAAAAGGTAAAGCTGTCAAATGATTCAAATTTTATTCTGAAATCTCATGGTAGCTGTTTCTTATGGAAGACAATTGGTACCATAATTCAAATTAAAATGCATTAGCAGAAATTATTTTTTCATCACTCAAAAATGAAATTAATAATAATAATCAATCATCTAAACTATTGGTATAGAACTAAAGGTATCAAAATTCAACTTTGCAATCTGAGGCGGCGCAGGAGAGTGACGTCAGTGGCCGCTCTTTGTCTGGGTTGGTTGGACCTGTGAAGCTGTGGGATGGTCATGCACTTGTAGGATTAAATCAAACTGTGGCTTGTAGTCAAATAAAGTCAGGGCAACGGACCTTCAAAATAAAATAGAATAGAATTCAACTTTATTGTCATTGCACACGAAACGCAGTTTGCATCCATCCAGAAGTGCTTTAGCAAAAGTATATTACAAATGTACATTGTTGTGGGAGATATAAACATGAATATTGTTATGAATATGCTATAACTATAAGGATATACAGACTATAATGTAGTAAATGTACAGACTATGAACAGGTTATACAGGTTATTTGGTTATAAATATGAGGGGCTATAAATATAAGTATATGTCAGATTGTAACAGGGTATAGGTGTGGGTACAAGTATTTATAATTATTGTATACAGCATGATTATCTTTACAGTATTTACAGTAGTGCAGTTGAGATCAAGTAAGATATGTATGAGTAAATAATTATAGAGTAGTGCATTATTGGATGTATTTTACAGTGGTGCAATGAGAGTTGAGAGGAGTTACAGATATAAAGTGGAGGTAGTTCTAAGTGGTGGTTCAGTCAGTGTGATGGTCATGCATTATAGGATTAAATCAAACTGCGGTTTGTAGTCAAATAAAGTCAGGGCAATGGACCTGCAAAATAAAATTAAAAAAACAAAACATTTTTGATTAAATCATGTGTTGAGATGGAGATAATTGACTAGCTATTCTATAAATACATATATTAATTATATATTAATTATATTAACAAGCGCCCAGAGGCAATGTCTCTGTCATAGGTGTGGAACCCCAGGGTTCACCTACCGGGCAAGTTCGAATCCCGGTTAGTGCGGTTGGTACCTGCCAGTGGACTCACCACCCACAGGAAGGATCAGGGGGGTTGGTACGGTGCAGTGTGATCTGGGTGGCGGTCATGGAGACTGCTGCCCCCGCGACCCGGTAACGGTTAAGCGGATGAAATTGAATGGATGGATGGATGGATTAACGAGTCAAGAATCAACAGCAAAAATCAAACATTTTTCCTCCTTTAAACATATACTCCACCAACCCATCAAAGAGGCTTAGATGACACCATAACACGTGACGTATTATAAACCTGTAGATACCTTGGTTACACTGCTGTAGGCCTGGTCTACTGGGAGAACTCCTATGGTGTCAATGGTCTCATTGTCTCCTAGTTTGTCTCCTTCTTCTCTCGGAAGAAGGAGGAACGGCAGGACTCAAAGAAGGGTGCCACAGACTGGTGACCTCTGACCTCCTGGGTCTTGAGGACTCTGGGACTCTGGTTGAAGAGTTCTGTTAGGGAACTGGACTGAAAGGTTCTATTTCTACAGTAATAGAACCTTTTCTTTTCACTCTAACACCAAAGACTTCCAGTACCATATTTCCAGAAATACCCGAACAATACCAGTGAAGTAAGGGACCAGGTGAGGACCTGTAGCTGCTGGGGGAGGGAACACTAGTCCATTCCTGTTCATCCTTCACACTTGTGGTCAGGTCAGCGGCCCATCTTGTGTCAGAGCAGTCTGACTGAGATCAGGACAGTCAGTCAGTCTCTGACTGACACCACAGTCAGATGGTCTGTCCAGGACTGTAGGCTGATTAACATTGTTGAGGACAACCACTGGACTGAAGTCTAGAAAGAATCATGTTCTACCAGACCCGGTCCAGATGGTCAGGGCAGAGGTCATGACTGAAATACACCAACTCTATGAAGATACATTTTCACTCTGACTGTTGGACATTTTTATGGACATTTGTCCTAATAAATAATCCTATCATTTGGATCAGTCACAAATTAAAGCAGTGACCTCTACCTGCTGATGTTGGTACTGTCAGATCCAGTAATTATACATATAAGGGACTAACCTTGACTGTAATGGGTCTCAGTAGTTATTGTTTGTGTTAACAGGTTAGTGTGAACAGGTGTGAAAAGTCATGACATTCCTGTGGAACTCACAGATCATAGTGTTGATTCCACTTGGGGTCAAGTGTGTTCCTCACAGTATCTGTAGAGTGGCATTGCCCTGAACCGTCTACCACCACCTTGGCAAAAGGATCAGGTGAGAGAGAGAGAGAGAGAGAGACTACTCACAGCCTGTGTCTTTAAGGCGGTTGATGGCGTTGGACAGAAGGCGGACACAGCCCAGGAAACCAGCTCCTTGCTTCTTGTGAATCTTCTTGTGATTCCACACACTGATGGTGATGGAGTCAGATTTTCCAACGTATCTAAAGAGAGAGAAAAATGTACAAAAAAGTTAAATCAAATGAAATGAAAGAATATGTACTGTGTATGAAGGTCTTTCAACATGTGTTCATTCTACTCTTTATTTTACTGAATTAAACACCATGTAATTAAACTAAAAGGTAAAGCTGTCAAATGATTCAAATTTTATTCTGAAATCTCATGGTAGCTGTTTCTTATGGAAGACAATTGGTACCATAATTCAAATTAAAATGCATTAGCAGAAATTATTTTTTCATCACTCAAAAATGAAATTAATAATAATAATCAATCATCTAAACTATTGGTATAGAACTAAAGGTATCAAAATTCAACTTTGCAATCTGAGGCGGCGCAGGAGAGTGACGTCAGTGGCCGCTCTTTGTCTGGGTTGGTTGGACCTGTGAAGCTGTGGGATGGTCATGCACTTGTAGGATTAAATCAAACTGTGGCTTGTAGTCAAATAAAGTCAGGGCAACGGACCTTCAAAATAAAATAGAATAGAATTCAACTTTATTGTCATTGCACACGAAACGCAGTTTGCATCCATCCAGAAGTGCTTTAGCAAAAGTATATTACAAATGTACATTGTTGTGGGAGATATAAACATGAATATTGTTATGAATATGCTATAACTATAAGGATATACAGACTATAATGTAGTAAATGTACAGACTATGAACAGGTTATACAGGTTATTTGGTTATAAATATGAGGGGCTATAAATATAAGTATATGTCAGATTGTAACAGGGTATAGGTGTGGGTACAAGTATTTATAATTATTGTATACAGCATGATTATCTTTACAGTATTTACAGTAGTGCAGTTGAGATCAAGTAAGATATGTATGAGTAAATAATTATAGAGTAGTGCATTATTGGATGTATTTTACAGTGGTGCAATGAGAGTTGAGAGGAGTTACAGATATAAAGTGGAGGTAGTTCTAAGTGGTGGTTCAGTCAGTGTGATGGTCATGCATTATAGGATTAAATCAAACTGCGGTTTGTAGTCAAATAAAGTCAGGGCAATGGACCTGCAAAATAAAATTAAAAAAACAAAACATTTTTGATTAAATCATGTGTTGAGATGGAGATAATTGACTAGCTATTCTATAAATACATATATTAATTATATATTAATTATATTAACAAGCGCCCAGAGGCAATGTCTCTGTCATAGGTGTGGAACCCCAGGGTTCACCTACCGGGCAAGTTCGAATCCCGGTTAGTGCGGTTGGTACCTGCCAGTGGACTCACCACCCACAGGAAGGATCAGGGGGGTTGGAGAGAGAGAGAGAGAGAGAGACTACTCACAGCCTGTGTCTTTAAGGCGGTTGATGGCGTTGGACAGAAGGCGGACACAGCCCAGGAAACCAGCTCCTTGCTTCTTGTGAATCTTCTTGTGATTCCACACACTGATGGTGATGGAGTCAGATTTTCCAACGTATCTAAAGAGAGAGAAAAATGTACAAAAAAGTTAAATCAAATGAAATGAAAGAATATGTACTGTGTATGAAGGTCTTTCAACATGTGTTCATTCTACTCTTTATTTTACTGAATTAAACACCATGTAATTAAACTAAAAGGTAAAGCTGTCAAATGATTCAAATTTTATTCTGAAATCTCATGGTAGCTGTTTCTTATGGAAGACAATTGGTACCATAATTCAAATTAAAATGCATTAGCAGAAATTATTTTTTCATCACTCAAAAATGAAATTAATAATAATAATCAATCATCTAAACTATTGGTATAGAACTAAAGGTATCAAAATTCAACTTTGCAATCTGAGGCGGCGCAGGAGAGTGACGTCAGTGGCCGCTCTTTGTCTGGGTTGGTTGGACCTGTGAAGCTGTGGGATGGTCATGCACTTGTAGGATTAAATCAAACTGTGGCTTGTAGTCAAATAAAGTCAGGGCAACGGACCTTCAAAATAAAATAGAATAGAATTCAACTTTATTGTCATTGCACACGAAACGCAGTTTGCATCCATCCAGAAGTGCTTTAGCAAAAGTATATTACAAATGTACATTGTTGTGGGAGATATAAACATGAATATTGTTATGAATATGCTATAACTATAAGGATATACAGACTATAATGTAGTAAATGTACAGACTATGAACAGGTTATACAGGTTATTTGGTTATAAATATGAGGGGCTATAAATATAAGTATATGTCAGATTGTAACAGGGTATAGGTGTGGGTACAAGTATTTATAATTATTGTATACAGCATGATTATCTTTACAGTATTTACAGTAGTGCAGTTGAGATCAAGTAAGATATGTATGAGTAAATAATTATAGAGTAGTGCATTATTGGATGTATTTTACAGTGGTGCAATGAGAGTTGAGAGGAGTTACAGATATAAAGTGGAGGTAGTTCTAAGTGGTGGTTCAGTCAGTGTGATGGTCATGCATTATAGGATTAAATCAAACTGCGGTTTGTAGTCAAATAAAGTCAGGGCAATGGACCTGCAAAATAAAATTAAAAAAACAAAACATTTTTGATTAAATCATGTGTTGAGATGGAGATAATTGACTAGCTATTCTATAAATACATATATTAATTATATATTAATTATATTAACAAGCGCCCAGAGGCAATGTCTCTGTCATAGGTGTGGAACCCCAGGGTTCACCTACCGGGCAAGTTCGAATCCCGGTTAGTGCGGTTGGTACCTGCCAGTGGACTCACCACCCACAGGAAGGATCAGGGGGGTTGGTACGGTGCAGTGTGATCTGGGTGGCGGTCATGGAGACTGCTGCCCCCGCGACCCGGTAACGGTTAAGCGGATGAAATTGAATGGATGGATGGATGGATTAACGAGTCAAGAATCAACAGCAAAAATCAAACATTTTTCCTCCTTTAAACATATACTCCACCAACCCATCAAAGAGGCTTAGATGACACCATAACACGTGACGTATTATAAACCTGTAGATACCTTGGTTACACTGCTGTAGGCCTGGTCTACTGGGAGAACTCCTATGGTGTCAATGGTCTCATTGTCTCCTAGTTTGTCTCCTTCTTCTCTCGGAAGAAGGAGGAACGGCAGGACTCAAAGAAGGGTGCCACAGACTGGTGACCTCTGACCTCCTGGGTCTTGAGGACTCTGGGACTCTGGTTGAAGAGTTCTGTTAGGGAACTGGACTGAAAGGTTCTATTTCTACAGTAATAGAACCTTTTCTTTTCACTCTAACACCAAAGACTTCCAGTACCATATTTCCAGAAATACCCGAACAATACCAGTGAAGTAAGGGACCAGGTGAGGACCTGTAGCTGCTGGGGGAGGGAACACTAGTCCATTCCTGTTCATCCTTCACACTTGTGGTCAGGTCAGCGGCCCATCTTGTGTCAGAGCAGTCTGACTGAGATCAGGACAGTCAGTCAGTCTCTGACTGACACCACAGTCAGATGGTCTGTCCAGGACTGTAGGCTGATTAACATTGTTGAGGACAACCACTGGACTGAAGTCTAGAAAGAATCATGTTCTACCAGACCCGGTCCAGATGGTCAGGGCAGAGGTCATGACTGAAATACACCAACTCTATGAAGATACATTTTCACTCTGACTGTTGGACATTTTTATGGACATTTGTCCTAATAAATAATCCTATCATTTGGATCAGTCACAAATTAAAGCAGTGACCTCTACCTGCTGATGTTGGTACTGTCAGATCCAGTAATTATACATATAAGGGACTAACCTTGACTGTAATGGGTCTCAGTAGTTATTGTTTGTGTTAACAGGTTAGTGTGAACAGGTGTGAAAAGTCATGACATTCCTGTGGAACTCACAGATCATAGTGTTGATTCCACTTGGGGTCAAGTGTGTTCCTCACAGTATCTGTAGAGTGGCATTGCCCTGAACCGTCTACCACCACCTTGGCAAAAGGATCAGGTAGACCTGCAGATAAAAGAAGACAGGGGGTGCTGCACTTAAGACAATGATAAAGAACAATGAGTCAAACAGACTCATATGATGGAACCCTGCCATTTCTAGTTGTAAATTTGTAAACAGATGACACACACACACTAACACACACTAACCCCTGCTTGTACATCACAACATAAAGGGCTGCAACACTTTAATTCATGGCTTCATGCTGCTCTCCACCGGAGTGAACAGAGAACCTTTACCATGACAGCCCGACCCAAACACACCAAAACCCTCTGGTCCTTGTTGCTGTTGGTAAATCATGACATTCAATCAGACTTCAGATCATTGTCAATTTTTTAAATAGTTGGTTTATTCAAATGTGGCTGAAACACATTTTCTCTTTTCAGAACACAATTTCTTTTCCATTTGTCTTTAATCATTTTCACATTTCATGTTGTACTGAGGAATTTCAATTAGTTTTGAGCAAAGACTTGGTCATGTGATTTATTCATTTATCAAAAATACAGATATAAGTACGGTTACTTACGGAAAAAGTCTTTCTTGGCAAGGTTTTTGGCACAGAGGACTGAAAAGGAGAAAGCACCAAGAATAAGTTGACTGTCGTTAAAGTGACAACACATTAACATGACTTCATATTCAGTTAACAATCGACTGCCAACCCTAACCCTAACCCTAACCCACCTGGTCACACTACACAAACAACTACTTCCCTACAGCTTCACTGTAATTCTCTGACACCAAACACTGACAGAGTCCAACTGCAGTGAGTCAATCCTGAACAGGAAGAAGCGCCGTGTGTTGAGGGCACGTGTGAGTATCATCAAATAAGTACATCTAAAGTCCAAATGGCATCAAGTAGAACTGATCGGATCTGAAAAGTATTAATTAAATATATATACATATATTGTAGAGAGAGAGAGAGACGGAAAGAGAGAGACAGCGAGAGAGAGAGAGGGTTAAAGAGCGAGAGGGAGCTGCAGAATTTTCTCAACTTGACCAGCTTCAAACCAACAACCACTGAATGTATCTGATGATATCTAGTCTTAGGTCTTTTCCCATGCCCCGCCCTCTTCTTCCCTGTGATGTGCAAGTGAGGCAGCTCAGACTTTACTTTGCTAACACAAATAGACAAGGGCAAAGCTGTAGCAATAGCCAATCAATGAACAGCCGTTGACTTGTCATCAAGCAACCACACATTCCCAGACAGCCAACCACAGCGTGTGAAATATCACTCTGGGCCCAGTTAAAATAATTGAGCCCACCATGACACCACAGGAGGCGGAGGATGAAAAGGTTCTTCACAGTGGACTGTGGATTAATGACACCAGTGATCAGCTGTGGACATCAAAGTGTGTGAACTACAACTCGAGACTCATACTTAACCACAAGAACACTGTATGGGGAAAAGAGAAGTGAAAACAGACCACAGAATTGGTCACACTTACTCTCAGTCGGGGAGGGACGGGGGGGGCAGAACATGCTCCACAGATGAGGAAGAATTTCTTTCCCCAAACATCCCTGGGAATGTGTTACGTTCCAGTGAAACCCACCTTATCTCTAAAACATCTGGGACGTACTGCTGTTAGTCAAACTCTTTCTGAACACACAGACACACACACACACAGGAACAGGTGACAGTCTTTTTTGATCATGCCTCTGAGAACATGCAACTTCCATCATGTGAAAAAGTCAAAAATCAAAATAAAAGACTCAAGTAGAAGTTTTGACAACATATTCAAAAGGTTAAACGGTTTAGAAACTCTGTTCTTTAAATCTTTGAGGGACAGTGAGGACAGACCCACAACAGACCCCAGGACCCCCTGGGAAAGAGCCATAGCATGAAAGCAACCCTATTTATACACTTGTGTGTACAGACTCCTTAGAAAAACATGGGGGAAGAATGGGGGGACGGGGGGAGGGTTACAGCTAAAAACAGAAAATGTACAGAAAACCACTGGAATCGCAGATACCAGAGAGACAATGTTGGTCAGCGTGTGAGTGTGTGACTGTGTGAGTGTGTGTATTCAGTTCCTATAAAATAATTTTTTTTCTGCATCTAATTTAAAAAAACTCAGGTGTCGGACTATATTATATATTATATTAGAATATAAGTGATATATTTGATTAAATATTTCAGAATTGTCTTCTTCATTAATTTATGACAAGTTCTACTTTATTTAACATTTAGGTTCTGGTCTTTTTTACTTTTATAATATACTGCATTACCATGAAATCCCGGTCCATCCTCCGTTGTCATGGCAGCACAGAGATAAGTGTGAGAGAAGGGTTGCTCTGTGTTGTCTGTGATTCTGATTCCTGTCGCACCGCCTCACCACACAGCCAGAGAGTGCAGTACAGACTGGTGGGCAGGAGGAGCAGGAGGAGCAGGAGGAGTAGATACCCCAGAAACTCAGAGCAGAAATAATAAAAATCCAGTCAAACATGATCATTTACCGTTTGGGCAGCTTGAATCCTAACCCTGACAGAGTTGTTGCAGTGGAACTCTCTGCCTCATAAAAACTAGGAATTCTGAATAACCACAGTCCTGACCATTGAGTCGGCATGAAGCTGTGACAGCAGCACATTGGTCTCATGTTGGCTTTCTGCATTAGAAGGCCAAACAGTACCAGACAAGACAAGCTAGGCTAACACCACCAGGTGTTAGCTAGTCTTAGTTTGGCTACATCCTGCTAAGCACAAGAACAACAACAACAACAACACTAAATGAAACCAAGTCCTCGTCCCACCTGTGACCAGACGACAACCAGAGTTTCTCACAGGCCGGGACTCAAAGAGCTCCACTGTGCAGGCCAATCAATGGGGTTCACTACACTCAAGCCAAACACCTGGAGAGGGAGGGATCATGTGATGTCTATGGAAGGAAGGGTGAGTATGTCACTATAGTAACAGTCACTGGCAGTGAGACAAAATACAAACGGAGATCTACCTGCAGTTCTTCAATCGATGTCTGACTGAAAACCTGGAGTGTCAACAGTGTCAACAGCGTCAACAGCGACAACAGCAGCATTCCCTAAACGTACCTTAGGAATATAGGAAGTTTTTAATACACACGCAAATATTTGCAGTTGTTAATCGTTATTGCAACAGTGGACGAATATGACCCAGAATATAATCCAGAATAATCTCAGAGGTATAGTCAGTTCTCACTGACCATCATGCTTTAGCTAACAACGCATGGAGTCAAAGTCAA
>NC_024323.1:15454063-15470379 GCF_000523025.1 Cynoglossus semilaevis
TACACGACATATGGCACAAAGAAATCACAGTCCCCTCAGACCACGGTCCAAAATGGCAAGAATATAATAAAGAAGATATTTACAAGGGAAAGGGATATAAACTAACAATATATGTACAATGTACAAAGAAACACACTCGTGAGAATATATCCCGAAAAACGTGCTGTGACATCACTCATGTGGGAAATCAATGAAGACAGTTTAATCAGTCGAGGGTGAGGTAGTACAGGGGATAGGGCAATATGTTAATGAGGATCAACAGCCTTTTTATTCATATAGTGCATCTAATTGAATAGTAAAAATGAGTAGAAGAGAGGCTGTGTGTGAGGGATGGGGAGGATAGGAGGGGCACAGTAGAGTCTATGTGTGACAGGGGAGGCGGAGGGGGGAGGGAGGGCAGAGCAGGTAGGGAGTTTAGTCTCATCACAGCCTGATCTGTCTTTGAGCCTGCTGGTTCTGGCTCGGAGACTCCGCAGTCTCCTACCTGATGGCAGTAGGAGGCTGTGAGCTGGGTGGGAGGGGTCACCTCTAATCTTGATGGACTTGTGGGTGAGGCGGGGGTTGTACGTAGATGTCCTGAAGAGAGGGGAGAGAGGCACCAGTGATCCTCTCAGCTGCTCTCACAATGCGTTGTAGGGTCTTGAGGCAAGACATGGTGAAGCACCATACCACACAGTGATGCAGTTGGTCAGGATGCTCTGGATGGTGCCCCCTATAGAATGTCTGCATGATGGGGGCCGGTGCTCTTGCTCTTCTAAGTTTGTGGAGGAAGTACAGGCGCTGTGTTTTAGGGTGTTTTAAGGTGCAGGTGTCTTAAGCGATGGTATTCTGAAGCATGCTAACTTAAATTAAAGACCGTGGTTTTAAATTCATTCTTCATTTCTCAATGATTGTGTGTGGCACAATAATTATCAACAGTTCAAATGATCACTAACGCTACACCCACTAACACATTAGTGTTAATGCTAACATTAATGCTAACAGGTTCTTTTCTCCAGTTCAGTGGTTCAGAAGATTCATTATGTCATCTCAGCAATCATTAAGCAGTTTGATGTTGTTTTGTCTGCAGACAACTGACACATACAGTAGCAACACACACACACTGACAGACAACTGACACATATAGTAGCAACACAGACTCACTGACAGCACTGGTTTAGTCACACTGACATCACATCAGTGTCTACCTGAAGACAGGGGAGGGGAACAGGGCAAGGGGGCAGATCCAGCTGCTCTGCCTGTCTGTCTGCCCTTTTTTTTCACACCAGACCCGGGACAGTTCACTCTCACAAGCCCCCTCCACACCTCTCTCACCTCTAGGGGCACTAAAGGGAGGCTGGATTATGAGGGCTGTGCCCTGCAGCTCTGAGCTCCTCCTAATCAGTCTGCCCTGGCAGGATGTTGGCTAATGTTTAGTCTTGAACGCTGCCTCACAGAGCATGTCAATGAGACTGCAGTGGAAGGAGGCTGATATCAGGTTGGAGCTGGAGTGAACATTCAATCTAAGACAGGAAGGAAAAAAGGCGCAGCTCATTGGAAGTAAGTCCAAGTGAAAGGCTTGATATGTGACCGACTGAGTGTGAAACAATGAGTAAAACTTCTGTGTAGAAAAATATATTGACTAGAGTTGATAATGTATAAGCAGACTTCACTTCATGCAACTTTTGCACCGTTGAGCTATAAAATAGACTTAGTTCTCTCAGGTTGAAAAACAATTAAAGTTTGAATCTGATTAATTCAAAGGCAGCTGCAGAGTAATAACGATTAATCATTAAGACAAAAGAGAAATCAACATGACTAAATATATAAAACTTTATTTCTGTATGTACACTGCTGACCCAGACACTACCAACATCAGCAGGTAGAGGTCAGTGTTTCTCACCTGTTCTGTGACTAATCCAAAATGATGGGATTATTAATCTGGACAAATGTCCAACAGGCTGAGTGAAAATGTCTCTTGTGTGTGTGCACCGACACTGCTGCTATATTTTATCAGGACCAGAATAAAAAAATAGGAGGCACGGGCTAAGGTAACCCAGCAGGTGGCACTCTCTGGTACATTGTGAGCCTGTCTGATTTTACTACTGTGAGGTGCAGCTGTCATCCAGACGGAGCGCCTGGAGGAGACGGTCAAATTCTCCAAGCTCAGTCCTTGTCATTAACTCAGACATGGCTTCGGCGAGTGGTTTTCCGGTGCTTCTGGTACAGTGCTACTGGGAGGTACCGCCACTTCCCCTGAAAAACATCTAGGGGTGAGACAAACGAATGAGTGGCGCAATACAGACAGCTCTAGTCTTCACCCACACTGCAGCAGCTTTTTCTTTTCCTTTATCTCAACCAATCTGTTGTTTGAAAGTGTGAACAGCATTTCTTCATGACCCAGAACCACGAAACAACAAAGAACAAAGAAATGTCTATGTCTGCAGACTCTGATCCAGGACCAGTTTTAACTGTGAACTGTTCTCTGGATGAGACCTACAGTATGGAGTGATCAGTCAAGGAGATGACAGTGATGTTTTTCAGACAATAAAAACCCCTGCTCTACAAGGCCTATATTTTTGGATTAAAAGACCTGGAGGATTGAGAACCTACATAACCTACCTACAGACACCTATTCAAAGGTTGAGTTGATGCTTCCACAGATCTTCAGGTCAAGAAGTATGAAGGATTCTTCTCCATCTGAGAAACAAAAGCTCCTTTGTTGAAATATCACATCTTCTCTCTGCTTTGCTCGTCCAGAGATCTGTGAAGTGTTTGTTTAACTTCAGCTTTGATGCCATTTGTTGTGATCCAACATAAACATCTCTCTTCTGATTCCTCAGAGGACAGAAGGGGCTCAACCTGAGGCCCAGGCACAGACAGACACATCCAGTCACCTGTTGGCATCTGGTGGCTTCGGTAACCCCCGCCCCATACAAAACACTTACACACACATATACACATACTAAGGACTTGTGAAACACCCAGCTGCTTGAGGCTGGTCAGAGTTAAGTCACGTCTTCTTGAAATAGAAAATGGGCCGGTTGAAGTTTGACCCTTACTCCGACAACAACCCTCACCCTTGGGAGCGTTGCCCTGGTTGTTCTAGCTCCACCACTCACTGTAGATAATACTCTCCATCCACAGTGACAGAGGAACACAATTATCTATGGACTTCAGTCTGACCACAGCAGCCAGGTTTACAGATGTGTTTTCCCCCAGACCATGACGCCAGTAAGACCAAATCCCAGACCAACAAAAAAAAACGGTCTGAACTATTTGGAACTAAAACCACTGACTAATATGAATAATGGCTGTATAAATTAAAAAACATTAGATTAAAGTATTAATTTCATTAATGTTGCTGCAAATAAACATGGTTTCATTCAGACTTGTTGTACGACACAAACCAGGATCAAACAAAGACCATGGAGCAAAGCTCAGAACACAGACCAACTTTTTTTTTTTTTCATTTGTTCTGGTTCTCAAGTAAAAAAAAAAGTTTACATTTTTTATTAATCTTTATCCATTACAATAATCATGATCAAAGACAAATGAGGAACACTGCAGTGTGCTCATTGTGTAAGATGTACAGATTAATGTACACACCAACATGTAAAACATCGAAGGAGTACATTTAAACAACTAATTAGGGGAGCAGAGAATACTGACTTTATTGTATTCATTGGCTGAAACATCAACCAGTGGCTGCCAAATGATTACATTTAGCATTGAAAATAGGATGAGGGACTGCCATCAACATACAGCAGACTGTACTGATGACTGAGAGTAGACTGAGGCACAGACTGTACTGGATTACAGTATTCTGTATAAAGCGGTAAGTTTCTTTTTTTTCCTGTTGAGTGGTTGGTGAAAATCTTTTAGCAAACATTGTCTGATTTTTCAAGTTTTCATTTCTCCTTTTATTTTTTGTTTTATGGGCTCGACTTTTTCCCCATGTCTGCTCAAACTATGCAGCCATGACTCTAAAGTAGACTCAACAGTTTACCACATGCAGCTAATCACTGTGTATTTACAACCTCTCCTGTCTGAACACCCAGATGAACCCAAATGACTTCCACACAGACGCTCCGGCTGAGACCACATGACTCAGACCACATTAAAACTGTGTTGATCATCATCGCTCGTCTGTAGAGGTTTCTTCTTCAGTTGTCATTGGTCTAAACATCATGGTCTGTTTTAGGCTACAATTAGGACAAGAGCACAACAAACATGGAACATTAGCTTTTCACTTTCAACCACAATGGAGAGTGTGTTAGTCCTGGGCAAATGTTGCACCTTCATAAGGGATGTACAGTGGAATTTCCTTGTTGTCGAACGCTTCTCTTTATGAACAATTCCGTTCACGAACAAAATCTTTAATCAAAAATTGCCCTTGGTGTGGTACAATAACTCGGTTGCCAAACAAGCCAACAATAGCAGGTGAGCAGCAGTGATAACTGAGTGACTGCGGCCTCAGTCCACCTCAAGATATACACACTAAAAACTGTTGGTTCTGGTTTTGACAGTATTCATTGCGCTGTTCTATTTCTTCTAAATCTTTTTTCCATAAATCACCATGAGAAAGAAAAAGAGTGAGAAGAACAGTAGAGATGAAGAAAGATTGGAGGAATTTGGATGTGGATTTGTAGCATTGTATCATTAAGAAGAAGAATAAATAAAAGAAGCTCAAGTTCAAATGAGTGACTGTGATCACCAAGAAAAGATCAGAGACAGTAGAAGAAGTGGAAAAGTTGACACTGATCTGGATCAACCACTAACAGTCGGACGACCACAGGATTTCAGAGACAATCATTAGTAAGAAAGTGAAGTGAACATTGTCCAATCAGGACTCCTCAGCGGCCGTAAGGACCAAGAAATGACCTCTTCTATTTATAGCGTCATTCTTTATTCACTTGTGTTGATCTTGATCTTTTTTGCTAATTATTTTCACTGGTTTACTGTTTGAACCTGTTTGCAAAATACTGTTGAAAAAGTCTGAATCAACAATCATCCAGGAACCAGGAACCGATTCATCCATGTGACATTGATGAACTATGAAGAAGGAAATGGTTCCAGCTTTTGAAATTTTCAGGAACAAATGAGGTTCTAAAACCAAGGTTCCACTGTGCTTTTTTTAGGCAGCGTCGGTGCTAAGGAGAGAACATTAAAAAGTAATCTCCTGCAGCACCATTAAAAACACATCACACCAACAGAGAGAGAGAGCATTAAACAGGCTGAGGTTGAGAAAATAAAGGTGGGATTGAAATATTATTTGACGGGGAAGAACTCAACTGTCGGAAAGAACGGGAATGACTCAGAGAGGAAGGGGTGGAATTGTGAATGGAGAATTCTAGGGAATCCCACTGAGATAGCACTCCTGGCTGCTCTGCATTGTGCCAAAGAATTCAGATGAACAAACCATATGTCTAACAAGTCAGACTTCAAATCTTAGCAAAGAGAAAAATGGAAATAAATTGGAACAGTCATGCACACACCACTCTATTTGGAAGTTCAATGCAAACATTTGTGAGAAGTAATCAGACTGGGGGGGCGAAGACTGAGACATGTCTTCAGGGAGAAGAGTTGAAGATTAGTGGGACGGATGCTCTATGGAGTCATACTGGAGCCAAATGATGCCATGAGCACCATCTGCTGACAGGAATCAGGAATGATCTGACAGGTAATGAGTCGTGTCTTCATTAAATTATTAATGGCTCCACTGACGTTGTTGTGAGTATCAATATAGCAGTGATCAGCTGTGGGGAATAATGTAAATTTACCCCATCTATTCAAGGGGCAATTCGTACCACTAGTGTTAGTTTTAGCAGTTTGCTTGACATGTTTTTTCACTTCAGTTGCAGGGAAACATCTGCTACATCTGGTTCAAATGGACGAGGGCTTGTCATAGAGGAGAGACGGCCACAGCACAGGCGGCTACAGGTCTGTTAAAAGACAGCCAACCATCACAGTGTCAAAACTCATCTCCAGTACAGACCATCACCTGCAGCAACAACGTCAGATAAGAGTATAAAAACAGGTCATACCGGCAGTTCATAGCAGTGGTCTTACTGGTGCTGGACCATGTAGACCAGGGGTCTCCAACCTTTTGTTCTCCAAGAGCCACTTTTATAAAATAAAAATGGCTGAGAGCTACTAATGGAACATTTATTTTCATAGCTCAATTCCAACAAACAAACTCAATAAACTTTCTTTGCCTAAAAATTAACAATGTTACTGTGGCCACATCACATTTTTATTAAAACATCAACAAAGTATTATTATTTTTATTGTTATCAATAACAATAATAATGATGGTGTTTCTCTATTTTGACCAAATAAGCCGTTTTTTATTTTTTTATTTTATTTTCTGAAGAATGTCGCCGTCTACTGGCCAAAAATAGCACGATAAAACATTAAAACAGCTTAATTGGTCAACATTTTAAAAAATATTTATTTATTTATTTTATGGTCTGTATTGACATTGTACCACTTGGATACAGGAGACACTATCAAACCCCCGATTCTTCACTGAGAAAACTCTCTCTTAGCACAATTACATTGTCACTAATGATTTGTCAAAACAATGAAATGAGTAAAATGTTACACAGTTTAGTTTTGATCATTTCCTTTATTCAAGTTATTTTTCCACACAACTGGATCCCAAAAAATGTATTTCTCACATACAACACAAATCATCAACAAAAATGAAACTAATTTTGCACCTGTATAATATTCAAAATTCTTCAACACACTTCAAAACAAAAATGATACATAATATGCACTTGTGTAATATTTGCACTAACCCGCCTCCCAAAGAACTACACATTTTGAAAATGAAATTACATTTATTCAAAACAATTACTGATTGGTTTGAGAATGTGCTATTGTTTAACTTGATTGTACATAAAAACTGACTAAAATAAATAAAAGTCTAGTTACTGTTTGGGTTATTGCCAACATTGTTCCTGAAATGGTGGTGTTCTCCTGTACATTATTATATTTGGTCCAGTTCTTCTCATGCAGTCGTTGGGTTTTGACATGCACTGTGGCCAACAACAGCGTCTATTGGTTTGGACACATGCCACGACTCCAGCTCATCTCACGTCACCACCGACTCATCAAGAGTAACAGCAGCACAAGTTTTGATAGATAGCTGAATGGCAAACAAACACTTTGTTTCAGAAGGGGGCGGGACAACTGTCTATTTTGACTGGATGAAGCAGACTTGCTGAGCGACCACTTAAGTTGTCTATGTTTGTTTGATTCATTAGTCCTTTGGTGAGCTCCTTGGCAAGGGGCGACGAGCTACTGGTAGCTTAAAAGTGACGCGGTGGAGACCCCTGACAAAGACTAAAGGGTAGAAGCAAGACGGAGTCAAATGGGGACGTCTTTCGGGTTAAACAACTGCCTTTCTGACAAAGCATCTGTATAGAGAACAACAGAACAACACACGGCAAAAAGACAAAGAGACATTTGTAGCAGTGTCGCAAAAAGGAAAACTACAAGATGCAGAAAGAGGGTCTGACAAACATTTTCATGGAATTCCATTGTTGGCAACAGGAGTGTTTTTATCCTGCCAGGCTGAACAGAGCTGCTTAGGTCTTCCAGGTCCTGCTTTCACCATTTTTCACTGTGGATTCACATTCTTTGGATTCCACCAGGAAACCGCTGCAGTCTGTCTCTAACCGTGGCGGTAAGAGCCATTCATGACATGGATAGAGTGACATCGCTGACAGACAGCAGCGAAAATCATCACGATGCCTTAGTGACTTCCAGCTACACATTCAGAAGTAATGGTTTACTGTCAGAAAAATGATTTATTTCTGGGTTAAATATAAAAAATGTCACAAGAGCTTAAATAGTACACGTTATGATGACATAAGGTTCTCTGCCAGAAATCAGCTACGTTTAGGAAAAGTTCACTACATTAACATGGTCCACCACTGTTTAAAGTAAGGTGTAAAAGAACAGTACCAGTGGTGAAAATGGTACTCCAGGTTGGTGGTTCTTAAAGCCCTTGCTGGTGCAGGTCCCCCAGAACCTTGGGGGAGAGAGAGAGAGAGAGTGAGGAAGGAAGAGAGAGAGGGGGAGGGAGAGAGAGAGAGAGAGGGAAGGAGAGAGATAGTGATCCAACCAAGACCTCTTCAAGTCTTTACAGGAACCCTAACCCTCTGAGGAGACCTGCACCCCAGGTTTTATACAGACACTAAGATTTGTCTTAAACTTGAGATGATCCATGTTTGAAATGGGATGAATGATCGTCCAACCATCAGTGTCCAACCATCGTCAGTGGTCAAAGAAAATGTGTACATGAGGCCACACTCTTTGGATATGGGTCTGACCTTGTGACCTTGTCACAGTGTGCTGGATTATGAGTTGCTCAAATTACAATGTCATATTTAAGTGACCAATCACACAAATGACAGAGTGCAGAGGGTAAAAGGAGCGACAATGGAAAAAAGTTAAGATGAAAGGCTCAACCACTGATCAACAACTCACAGACCACACCCACAGCAACACCCTCTCTATACAACATTAGCCTGCAAGTAACTGTCCATTTCCTATATACACACTATTCTTCCAAAAGACCAGAGGAATGTTGGCTGCATTTTGTTTTTAATGGCATTAACAGTGCTGCCTGACCACAGAACCCTCTCACGCTGCTGCCAGTGGTTCTGTGCAGTACCCTGCAGCATGGATGTCACCCTTGTACTGTCCCCCCCTTTGACCCACACTCACAATACCCCGAAGGAAAGCAAGCCGAAGCCTGGCTGCCATCAGTTCTGCCATCCTTCATTTATTGATCGATAGAACTTTTTCGATCCCTGGGGTTGACTGCACCAGTCGGAGACTCGCAGACAATCAAGCACGGAACCCAGGCCCGGAACAGTAGCACTCACACTAGCCCTAGAATCCAGACTTTATGAGGCTAACTTAGTGTCAAGCATAGCATCTGGTCTGAAGTGCAGTTAAAACACTGCACCAACAGGAACAACACTTAAAGTTGCCAATCCTACCAGTTAAAGCGCAGGTGACCCAGGGTGGTGCTAGTAATATTAACTTTACAAAAGAAATGGTGTTGTCTTTTTTAATATTTCTGATTAGTTCTAAATCATACTTTTGTCTGTGGTGGCACATGGTTCATATAATGTACGGTCCTTAATTTCCTGACGAGACCAATAGAGGATTAGGGTTAGTTAGGTAGTCTGTGAAAATGCCTGTCAGCTCAGTTCTGGAACACAGGTTTGCTGTAGCTAACTGACAGCCTGTGTGCTAAGCTAACCTCTGTTCTGCACCTTTCTACGTCTACTTAATGCATATTTAAACCACACGAATTCATTTTGTGTTGACACGGCATTTTTTAGAGCAAATACTAACATTACGGTACAACATGAAGCTACATCGATTAGCGTCCGGCCACAGGTTAAAGACTGGTGAGGTAGCTGTAGCTGGCGACAGTCACACGGTCTGATCTCCAAGAGCAGTGATATTGAAACCCGCTCTGAGAAAACTCAGTTATTATTACCATATTAGCATTTAAAGAGCTCTGTAATGCCTTGTTTGCCATGTTTGTAATCACATCCAACAAATACACCGAGACCAGTGTGTGTGTGGAACAGAGTGTGTTGTGTGAGAGAAAGAGAGAGAGTGTGTGTGTGTGTGTGTGTGTGTGTGTGTGTGTGTGTGTGTGTGAGAGAGAGAGAGAGAGAAAGAGAGAGAGAAGAGTGTGTGTGTGTGTGTGTGTGTGCAGTCGGGGTTTTTAAAGGCTTGTTAGCTACCTGTTAGTCGCAGCTTCACCGGCCCATTCCGACGCACTCCTTGGTTCGACATGTCCTTTCAGTCCCAGTCTTCAACGCACTTCATAAGGTCTGTCTGTGTCGCTAAAATTGAAATTAAAATAAAGCTTATCATCAACCGCTCCGCCAGCTTCGGACAATAATGGAGTCAAAGCATTGTGGCCCGGATGTGGACTCGAAAGCCACTGCGATAGCTCACGAATACGACAGAAAATGTGGGGGGATAAAGCGATTGGAGAACCGCTGCAGAGTGCATTTACTGGAAACGCTGACTTCCGCCCAGAGGAAAAGTGCAGCTACGCAGAGACGCTGTTACGCGGTGCTTGCCGTCACATCTTCGGGAAGGAGGCTCGTCTGCCCCGGACTGAGCCCTGCTCCTCTCTACGCTCGGTCAGAGCTCAACTGTGGAGAAGCTTCGGTTTTAGATCCCTCCTCAGGATCCTGCTGGTAGGAGCTGACCAGTGACGACAACAGGCTCTGGGGGGAGTCAGACAGAGTCTCCAGCATGTGGCACCTGATCGTTATAACACACACTTCAGAGTGCGAATGCGTGTCCTAAAGTACCGACAGTTCTCGGCTCTGATTACGTGGGTTCGCCTCTAACAAATGTAGCCAGATCCCGTCACGAACAGTTACAACTGTAAGAAACTGGAGGTGTTTTCTTAGTTCAGGAGAAAAAAAAAGATGTACATGGTTGGAATTTAGTGAAATTGACTAAATCTGATTGAGGTTCTAGGCTCAGCTCCAGTCAGATGTTTCACTGAACAGTTCATGTAGAATACTCCTCACGATACTGTATAATACCATGGATCATAGATAGAACACACCGTTCCTTAGCAGGTACAGTAGCCATTACCAGTTTGGTAGTTTTCTGATTTGAAATATTTACTTAGTCCGAGTTTGTAGACTGTCCTGTCTGTAGACTGTCCGGTCATGTCCCAGCTCTATTTTTGCCTTGTCCATAACCACACACTCAAATAATAACCTTAGAAATCTGACACACCTTCAAATGTACAACTGTCAGTGATAGTTTAACATAGTGGAAAAAAACAAACCACATTATCTGACACCTTTATTTACAGTCATGTTTTTCAGTCACAATAAAAAATGTACAGTACATACAAGGAAACAGAAAGAACAGAACAAAGACAGAGCAGAGTACAGTCTGGAGTAAAGAAAAAACATTTAGAAATTGAAAGTGCTTTGGTTTTCATTGATTTGAAAAGCATAACCATCAGTGGTGGCTTCTGGAACTACACAGTGCACCTCCACCTCCTAAAAACAAACAAAGCATAATCATAAAGTGATCACAACACCATTCTAAAATCAGTGCAGACATTTAAAGGCCTACCTCCTCTGAGAAGTACTTTTCAATCAGATTGAGCGCTGCCTTGTACACCATCTCGTTCTCATGCGACTGCAGGCCTTCAATCTTGTCCAGTCCTCCGCATTCTTCAACCATGAGACTTAGCTTGTCCGACTCCCCAATTTTATCTCCAGCCTTGAACAGGCAAGAACCATTATTTTAATTTATTTTATAAATTAAGGAAGCGGCAAATACAATCGTAAGACGACAGCACTGACCATGAAGATGTTGGTGATGGCATCTAAGATGACAAGGATGGTTTTGCTGTCTTTGGACAAAAGTAGGTTGAGTAGAGGCTCTAGCACATTAGCTTGAACGCGATAAACCAACTGCTGAACAGTGCCCCCGCTGGTGAAGTTAGTAACAGCCCACACAGCTTCTTTTTGTGTTTTGTAGTCTCCCTGCACATAAACACAACCATGTAGATGATTTTCAAAAAGCTCAAACAAATGTGAGTTCAGTTGGAAAAAGGCAAAAATAAATAAATAAAAACTTACATGTACAAGAGTTTCAATCAGATAAGGAACAAGGCCAGTGTCTATGACTTCCTGGATTTGTGCGTCTCTCCCTGCAGTGATGTTGGACAACGTCCACGCTGCCTCCTTCTGGATGTTAGCTTTCTTGTGGCGCAGTAGACGCGAGAATTTGGACAGAGCCCCCGCATTGAGAACAGCCTGAGTCTGTTCATCTGTCCCAGTCACAATGTTGCCAATGGCCCGCAGTACGGGGGTCTACATGTCACAAGGAAGTGTGAGATTAAACAGTATGAGATGAGGTAAAGAGTTGAAGAAAGGCAAAGACAATGTGATGTATACATACAATGATTGACAGCTCGTCATAGCCAAGCAGCTTAACAAGATGAGGAATGATGCCAGTTTGGACCACCACCTCAATGCGATCATTCGACCCGTCCGTCAGGTAAGAAATTGCCCAACAAGCATCGGCCAAGACTTCCAGGTCATCATGGTGCAGAAGACGAATGAGAGCAGGCAAGATCTGCTGTACGGCATTCAGAGGTGGAGAGGGGTTCTTGTTGCGGCAGAGGTTCGATAGAGTCCACGTCACGTTTCTCACATAGCCAGTCTGTGGAGCAATCAGGTGACAAGGCGCAATGGGCATTAGACAGGCAATGTTGTTTGGCACCCTCTTGTGGATAACAGAACATGTTGTAGTGTACCATTCAAACCATATCTAGCAATAACTTACATTGAACACAGACAAATCTGGGACGGCCATTAGACTGAGCAGAGGTGCGATAGCTCCATGTTTGATGACCATGTCTCTGAGAGATGATCCATCACCTGATAAAAATAAAATATACTCTCTTTAGCTTGTAAGTCATTATTTTATGTTCTATTTACAAATTGACATATTTTTGGTCATTTACCAGCAATGTTTCCCAGTGCCCAGACGGCCTGTTCGCTGATATGCTGGTGAGGGGATATGATCAGATTGACAAAGGCAGGAATGGCTCCACCCTCCACGACAGCAGCTGTTTGATCAGATGTCCCAGAGGCAATGTTGGTCAAAGCCCAGGAAGCTTCAAATTGGATTGGTGGACACTCTGACAGCCCCAGGAATGCAACGAACTTGGGGATCAGACCAGCACTGATCATCTGGTCAATGGGGGGGTGCTTGTCCCGAGACAGCAGCTTCCTGTTTTTCATCAGTGTGCAGTAGAAATGAGTCACAGTGGAGGTTGTGAGCCAATCTACATTTATACATTTTTACAGAAGTACTGCTATTACCGGGCAGCCTGCGTAGCCTGGAGCTGGGACTCCGTATTACCATTCAGAACTCCAGCAACGATCTCCTCCACTGTCCACTGCCTGGTTGACTGCAATGTGTTCACACCATTAGCAACATTTTCGATGCAAACACAGAAAAGAAGGAAAGTGTATTTGCTGCAGAGACACAAGAGTACCGGTACTAATGCCTTTAATGGACAATTCATTTCAATATAGAATGTTCTCTGTACCACTGACTGGACGTAGTTCACAACAATTACATGGTTAATAGCTGGATCATTTCAAATAAATACCTGCTCCTAACCCTTTAACACTTGGGTAAGAATTTTTAACTGTGAAACGTTGTGAAACGATATCACCAAATCTTATATGCAACCTTAAAATGTGCAGACCATATACTACTCAAGTTGTAGGGCGACACCCAGAGGTTAAAAAAAGAACAGAAAAGAAGCCTATTAAAAAAAATGAAACCAAATACAAGTGCAACCGATATAATGATTTTTAAAATCTGACAGACTCGTTAACATCAGGAACGAGGTGTGGACTTTCCTGCTGCTCGCGTCTGTGTACATATAGTCTAATATAGTGAAGAAAAGTGTGAAGTATAGATTACAGTACAAATACTACCGTGAACTTTGTTTTCACTTAAAAGCCCAAGAGAAGTTTGTCAGTAATCGTCATGGATTTCCGTAAGAACCCGGAGTTTATTTGCATTGGACGCTGGTTCCGAGATGACTAACACATTTCAGGCTGTTTTCAGCCTCTTCGTAGTCATACATACCTGACAGTTCTGGCTCCTTTCTTGGAGAGGAGACGTGGCCTCGTCAGGAAATGCGGCCACATTCCTTCTTTTAAACATCTGATCATCTTTCTTGGCTTTACGGAGCTCCACGTTCACTTCAACTCTCCTGCGTCGAAGCTCCTACGTATTTTAAGAACCAAACGGTTCAAACAATAACTTTCATCATGTTTTAAAACTATCGTTTTTGTTTAAAAAAAGAAATACTCACATTTGCGTCCTTGCCTTTGTTCTTAAACTTGTTCAGACGAGCACAATTCTCAGACATTTTCGGTAAAGCGACAGAAAAGTCGTTTAACAATAGAAGTTAGATGTAATGCTTGATATTTCCTGCGAAAAGAAATAAAAATGAGAATAAATGCCACCCTCAGGAATACCTCGTGTTCCTGAATCCAGGCAAACGACTAACACGCACATTGAAAACGGCATGTGCTCTTAGAGACACAGTTACCAAACTATGGATGGAAATACAGAACAAAACGGACATTGTGTCAAAACGTATCCTTAATTAAAAACACATCACTGAGAAAAGTTCAGACTGGTTCCCTTACCTTCTGTTGAAGCAGAGCTTGTAACCTCTGGGAAGTGCCGCACAGACCTTTAAACTCGTAGAACCAAGACTCCTGATTGGGCTGTTCGAGCTAAAGCATCGCGCGACACACTTTATTGGGCTGTTTAAAAAATACAGACGCTTACCGGAAATGACGTCGGGCACTAAACATCGCGAGAAGTCACTCGGCCCTTTTAAATCCTCAGCTTCAGAAGAAAAGTCTCCAATGAAAATTACAGTTATACTGTTGAGATTCAAAGAAAATTAACGCATGTAACGTTTCTGTTTGAGGTAAATCCAAATACTATATTACATTTTACCGATGATTTAATGGCCGGACTAAAGTGAAGTTGCTGTCATTCCCAAATATAGATGGTCTCGTCTTCTGTACGTGGCCGCCATGATGATTTAAATGTTTCCGACTTAAACACAGACTTACTTTAAATCTTCACCATTAATTTATTTATGTATTTAACAGTATTCAAATGCTACAAAAGTTTCAATTTCTTGTTTATAAAACAATTGTAAAGAAAGACACCTTCAGCTACGTTGAGTTCACTTCTGGTCATTTAGCACTGCAAAACTTGAAAATGACGGTAACCCCAAATGAAATGCATTGACTGAGATCTAAGGGCAGTGTTGCAAGATACCAAAAATGAGGATAACTATTTTGCTCAGGGGAAATTAGGGGAGTTGGATTTGTTTGTCAATTAAAAGTCAAAAAGTTGTCCAATCCAAAAACATCTATATCCACCAAGTGAGTGAGATTTTGGCAGTACATTCCCACACGTTTGTAATCCACTACCACTTACTGTAAAAAAATGTGATTGGTTCAAGGCATGTCTACGGATTTATTTAATTTCCAATATAATTTATTTATTGTACTGGAAATTGGTCTTAGTTTATGTTATAGTTTAAATAAACAGTGTGTTTTAAACTGACCTAGGACATTTTATCTATCCCTTTAATTAGAAAAATCACATATGTTAGTTAGTGATACCAGAATTAGCTGTTAATTTACAAGATGATGAAATCAGCATTTGTTTTATTTATTAAGTTCCATATACATCAATATTTCTTCAACTGTAATACAAAAAAATGAATATCAAGTGGAAATCTGACACTTTTTTCTTTTCTTTCTTTTTTCTACAAAGGAGGCGGGAAACTTCAAATACACGGTTTCATCCTTCTTAGTCACTCACTACTGCAAAGTAACTCATTTACAATAGCTTATAACCATACTGTCAGTAGGTTCCAGAAGTTTAACCAAGCAGACGGCTGATGTCCAGGTGTTTAGCAGTTTCTTACACCACTTCAGACTCAGTTAGTGGAAATGGAAGAAAACATGTTGGTTTCACTGTGAGAACAACTTTAGACACAAAGGTCTCCATACATTATGTTGTTATGATATATTTTCCTTTTCTTGGACATGATGACCACAAGGACGGCCTGAGAGATCAATGACAATGAAAAAACCTTTAAAAAAATCAGAAATAAAGAACATAGAAACATGAGAGCTCTTTAAGAGTCTTATCTCTGAGGTAAACCTTCTTCTGAAAATGTTCCTCAGTACAGTCCCACTGATGACAGTCCACAGAAGGGGAAGCCTCGCCTGAACAGTGCTGGAAAAGCAGCACTGTCGGCCGCACCAACAGTCAGAGGAGCGAATCCCAAACAAGTCCGACACAGTTACAGTTCAGAAAAGCCATATTCTTGGTAAGTGCATTTAATTTGAAAAGTGTGTGATGCTGTTTAAGAGGCTGAAGAAGACTGAAGCTTGTTGTTATGAGACCTACAGAACGTGGAGAGAGGGAAAGTTAAGAGCTCTTCACACTGGATTAACATCATAGAAAACAACAACAACAACGTAATGGAATGGACAGATGATCCTGCAGCCATGTTGATGTCATTTACAGGGAATGCCTTTATTTGTGAGAATATCTTCTGCTGGGTCACAGTATGAAGTGAGAAGAAGAAAGGTGTGAAGTTCCTTAGTTTTAGTTGTACTTTTCTGTCTTTTAAAAATATACAAGGGCTCCACATGAGATCTATTCACAACCTCTGTACATAAATA
>NC_024323.1:15470409-15472389 GCF_000523025.1 Cynoglossus semilaevis
ATGTTATGGTCAACAAATCATATTCAACATAGAGATGTCAAGAATATAAATAAAAAGTAAGAACAAAACTGCATTAAAAATGTTTTATCATCTCAGCTGATGACAGATTGTTAAAAAACAGTGCTGTGATTAGAAGAGAGCATTTCCCTCCATAACATGACATTACATCTGTCAACATGGCTGCCATTCTGTTACCATGACAAAAGGATGATGGGAAATGTATGTGTGTGCGCGTCCTCGTGCTACTGTTAATAATGGACAGTTTCTGACTTTGCAAGACATTATTATGAGAAAGCCAATATTCCAGTCCAGAATCCAACTGAACTGGGCCACTTAAGAATCTGACAATCTGCAAGAAAGAAGAGAATGGGATGGCATAAATCAAAAAGACATGCAGCAAAAAGAACAGACACAAATCCAGGATGACACAGGACACAGATGGCGCTAACGTTTGTTAGTGTTTTCTGCAGTCACACATGCACTGAGGTCCAGACGTGGAGGAGACGAGCATCCATGTACCAAACAATGTCTGACCAGGACCATGGTCACTGCCTTCAATAAAGTTAAATCTAATCCAGGGGTGGCCAAACCTTTGACTCACAGGCCACATTGGGCTCTGAAGTGTGACAGTGGGCGGGGCTAGGACAACAATAATAAGAATATCCACACAAGAATACTTTTAGCCTTTGAGTGACGCTGTATTCTTCTACCGCAAGAGTTTCTTGGCGTATCGGACGTACAGTCGTTGGTCGGACTGCAGTGAAAACCGACGTACTTTGTCGTCCACTCCTTATTAGATACTCGCCACTCACTGTCCACTTGTCTTTTCTTTGACCACTCGTTTTTACTGCATGGTTGCAAGTCCAAACAAAGTGAAACACTGAAGTCCAGAGTAATACTGTACACCTCACCTCTCAAACGCATCATCTATTGGGGAAACACAGGCATTGCAGGGAAAAGACAAAATGGCAGAAGTCTAATGATAATATGATTTAATCATGTAATTTGGACAAGTCTACAGAGTGGATTTTTACTTTGATTATATCCAATAATTCCACCTCTCATTGCTCTAATACAAAGTCAATCCTTGTGTTATTTTACACTCTGTAGGAAAGGGTTTCACTGAATCTCCTGGATCTTAACATCCCATCATCAAGTCATCATGCATTTATGGAGGTTCAACCTCAGGTCAGTGGCTTGGCTTGGGTCAGCGCAGCCTGACCGAGGTCAGAACAGGAGAAGCTGTTTTTGGTCATATTTATGAATGTAGTCGTGATTAATCGTGATTAATCGTAACTGTAATTATTTGCTGTGAAACCTGTGAAAGGCTTAATTTTCTGCTGTACCGAAGTGGCCAATGAAATGAGGCAAGTGGTACTGCACCTGGTACTGCAGTTCAGTTTATAGTCAGGACTTTATTGAGATGTTGGTCTGACCACAGTTATAATGTGCTGAAGTACTAATCTAAAAGAAGAGCGCCTTCTCCCACCAAAAACCGTCACTGCAGATATGCTAGAAAAACAAGTTCAAACCATTAACAGGATCATGAGGAAAAGCAGGAAAAGAAAAGATGAAACGAACACCAGGGTCAAAGAGGTCAGAGGACAAACTATTAAGAACAGAGAAGAGAAAAATCCTCCAGGTGTGTGTGTGTGTGTTATTTTTTTTCAGGGTGTGTAGTTTGGCTCTCCCACTCTCACCTGCTCGCTTTGAATCCTTTGAGCTTCTGTACAAAGAAAGCTTCCAGCACCTCAGCACACTGAAAGAAGGGCGTGTCGTTGGGGTTGTAGTATCGGCAGTTGTCGAAGATTTTGGTCACATCGGCCACGAACTCTGTGAGCTTGTGGTAATGTCGCTTTTGCAATCGCGTTTCCATTGTGGAGAAGTCTACAAGGGATGAGAGGAGCGTCAAACATCAGTGTGTCCTGACTAAGACAGTTAGGGTTAGGCTATTGCTAATGCTGCCTCTTACCCATTGGC
>NC_024323.1:15472418-15473985 GCF_000523025.1 Cynoglossus semilaevis
GGGATCCACGGGTTCCAGAAAAGGCCAGGCCATTTTGTGAGACTGTTTTACAAAAAGATCAGACTCTTAATAATTAATCTGATTAATTAGCTGTGGCACGTCCAATGTTAATGATGATGAATCATGGTCCCAATTTGTCCCCATTAATCATGACGTTCAATAACACTTTTCACAAATCTGTCTGGACCCCGGCTACGCACCCCGGCTACAGACAGGTTAGAGAGTTGAAAGATGCACTTCCCAAAAAAAGTCCTGAAAAAAGTTGTTTTGAATCATTTAGAAGTCAAATAAAGGAAGGAAAGTGAACTAGTTGTCATTGTGACAGAACACACCACTGCACCAAATCAAATGTGACCTCTGCTTTTAACCCATCACCACAGCCAGCAGGGGGCAGCGTTAACACCCGTGGAGCAGTGTGTGAGGACGGTGCCACATTCAGAGCACCTCAGTGGTAACTTGGCAGATGGTGGACTCGAACCTGAAACCTTCCGGACCCACGTCCGCTTCCTTAACAACTATGCCACCCACCTAAAACTGTCTGAACCGAGTCATGTGACACAGACCAACAAGTAAACGTGCAAAGATTGAAAACACTCTTCACCTGTAGGGAGCGTAATATTCTCTTTATCCCCTCGTAGTCCTTATCCGTCAGAGGCGTGAGGACCGTCATGGCGTCTTCGGTCGACTGACACTGCGGACACACGTACACGTCTATGTGATTGGCCTCGCTCTGCAGGATGCCCACACAGCGCCCGTGGTACCAGTTTTGGCAACGATCGCAGCCAATGTAAAACCTAAAGGAGAAATTGTGATGCATCATGGGAAAAGAGTCAGGCTATGAAAGTTCAAAGGATTCTTAAGATATTCCATGTGACATACTGTGACTCGTCGTACGGTGTCCGACAGATGCAGTACAGTTCCTCGTTACTTTCTCCTTCCTGTCCACGTTTACAGTCATTACAAACAAAGTCCTCCAGCTTCTTGGCTTCCTTCTCGGTGATTCCGACACAGGCGCCATGAAACCAGTTGGAACACAAGTCACAGCCGATGTAAAACCTAGAGAGAGAAGGTCCAATTAAAGCTGCGTTCACTCCTGATGGACAACCAATCAGCTGACAGAGCTTACTTTGATTCGTCATAAGGAGTTTTGCAGATGCAGTACAGCTTGGTGTCCCTGTGATCCCCGGAGGAAGAGGATAACTTCTTCTTCTTCTTGTGTTTGGATGCACTGGAATCTCTGTCCTTGTCTTTGTCTTTGTCCTGATCCCTGGCCTTGTCTTTGTCCCGATGTTTGTCCCGCTCTCGGTTTCTCTCCTTGTCTCTATCCCTGTCTCTGTCTTTGTCCCGCTCTCGTTTCTTGTCCTTGTCCTGGCGTCGCTCACTCTCCCTGTTCCTGTCTTTTTCCTTCTCCTCTTCTCTGTTGCGTTTGTAAAATGACTGAGGTGAGGTTACTGTGCGGCTACTGTGAGAGGAATGTGTTGAGTGAGGGTGAGGGATGGGGGAGTGTGAAGAAGTGGAAGCTGCTTTGGCAGGTGGAGCAGCAGCAGCGGCAGCAGGCGCAGCAGCA
>NC_024323.1:15474481-15477294 GCF_000523025.1 Cynoglossus semilaevis
GAGGGGAGGGAGTGGGGCGCTGCTTGGGCAGTGGCAGCAGCAACAGCAGCAGCAGCAGCAGCAGCAGCAGCCTGGGTGATGGCTGCTCTGGCCTTCTCCTTTTCCCTCTGCAGTCTGCCAATGTCTCGCCTCAGCTCGTCCTGAGGAGCAGAGCAGTAGAACCAAAAACAAACATTTACAGAAGTCTTCATCTGTCACATCTTCATCCTTCTTCTATTTGACCAGCTACCTTTTATTTTGACATTTTATTTTGTTTTGACAGCAGTTAATACTGTTAAATATTTGCCCCTGGTCTCTCTTCTCATTTCTCTACCTCACCCCCTTCCTTTTCCTCACTTTACACCCCAACAGTCCCTATCCAGTGAATGAAGGCAGAAAGGCATGCTAACACACATGCTAACCTGTACTTGCAGCTGAAGCTCCTTGTCCAACAGCGCCCTCTTCTTCAGGATCTCGGCCTTCAGCTGTTCTTTGTGTTTGTACAGCAGAGCCGTCAGTTTGGAGGCGTTCTGCTTAGAACGTTTCTGCTCAACCACTTCCTCCTTCTTCCGCTTTTTAGCTGCCTGTTTCTCATCCTTGTCAATCTTGTCAAGAATGAACTTCATCACCTGGTTACACACCATCATCCTGAGGCCAATGAGAGAGAGACGTTTACAGTGACTTCCCTCAGAGTTTTACTACAATGATAAAAATAAAGAGATTTGAACCTGTGGTTCTCTTCTCGCTCTGCTGCAGCCAAACTCTTCTTCTGTTTCAGCTGGTCAGCTGTAGAATTCTGTTTGGCCGGTGTCTGACAAATGGAAAAAAGGACATTTTTACTTTACATATTGTGGACATTCATTTCAAACACAGAAGGGTTTCAGTTTTCAACATCAGTTCTGTGTTCCACCTGTTTCTGTGTGCCGTCTCCTGCTGCCGGAACATTCTGCTCTTTCTGTTCTCGTTTAGACTCATGCTGTTTCTTCTTCTTTGGATGCTGCTGCTGAAGTTGCTGCTGCTGCTGAAGTTGCTGCTGCTGCTGAAGCCTCTGAAGTTGCTCCTGGACACCTGCTGGTGCCTGTATGGTAACCATATTTGGAATCTGGTGGGTTGTAATCTGCCCCCCTGTCTGTTGGATCTGGATGGGCAGCTGAAGTTTGATCTGCTGTGGGACTGTACCACTGTGGTGCTGCTGGGCCTGGGCCTGGATCTGGGCTTGGATTTGAGCAGCAACGTGTGGTGGCAGAGCTGAGAGAAGCTGCACTGGCTGCTGCAGACCAGGAACAGTGATGAGCTGATGCCTGACTGGAGACTGTACCTGAAGCTGAGGCTGAGGTGTTTGGACTTGATTCTGGTTCTGTGGCTGGAACTGAACTTGAACATGCGTCTGCCCTTTGACTTGTAGTGGCTGCTGGACATGAAACTGTTGCTGTGGCTGCACCTGTGTTTGGACCTGGGGGGGCTGCGAGGCCTGATTTGGAATCTGGTTCTGTTGTTGGAACCGCACCTGAACCTGGTGATGAGGTTGACTTTGGACCTGAGACTGAACCTGAGGCTGAGGGAGGACCTGGGGCTGAGTCTGTGGCTGAGTTTGAACCTCTGGCTGCTGGTACTGGAGTTGAGCCCTAGGCTGGAGTTTGGGCTGGGGTGAAGTTTGGACCTGGGGCAAGACTTGCTTTTGGGACTGGAATTGCACCTGAGGTTGGGTTTGAGTTAGAGGTGGGACTTGTGCAGCATGTGGCTGGAACTGAACCCGGACCTGCTGCTGGATTTGTGCCTGTGCTTTGGACTGAACATGGGTTTGGGACTGAAGTTGAGGTCCGAAGGACTGGACTTGAATCTGTGCACGAATAAGACATTGGGGCTGGGGTGGAGGATGAGAAATGTTTTGGGTTTGGACTAGGGGCTGAGGAGGTCTAACAGTGGTCACAACAGGAGACGCAGCTAGTCCCTTCATTTGGACCTGTACCGCTGAGACTGGCACCGGAGAGCCCTGCTGCACAGACACGACAGCCGCTCGCTCAACCTGTGCTGGAGACTGTGGAGCAACGGGTGGATGGGTTGAGGTTGCAGAGTAAGAGGTCGGTACCATCACAGATGCCTGAACAGGAGCGGCAGCCGGCTGAAGTGACATCTGGGTCTGAGAAGCAGCTGGAGTCCAAAGCTGCAGCTGAGCTGCTGTGTGTTCTGTCGGAGCTACAGAGAAAAGAGAGAAAAGTACAGCTTCATGTCAGTCTTTCATTCATTTATTCTTCATATTGAAATGTGAACTGTTGTTACAGACTTGGAGTATCACGCAGTACCTGGAACCGATGGTGTGGTGGAGGTTGCTGTTACTGCTGTGACAACAGCGTTGGTCACAGGAGCTGGTGCTGCCATTTGGGTCAAAGCAGTTCCTGGCGACGGGGCGGGGGTCTGAGAGGACACGGCGGCTACGACAGGAGCACGAGCGGCGGTTGGAACAGGAACAGCTGAAGGAAGAGAGGAAGGAGCCTGACACTGGGCTGAGGTAGTGTCTGCTGCCTTGACTGAAACGGGGGCTACAGCCCGGGACGGAGCAGCCACGTGCATGTGGACAGCGGGGGCGGTGCAACTCAGGGAAGGACTGGGAGTTTGGTTCTGAAGCTTGGCTGAAACCTGTACTGGGACAGGGTGGGAGGCTGTGGGGAGAGAGTTGTGGGTGTGTACCAGGACTGGGGCTTCAGTTCTGTGTTGGGCCACAGCTGGATGTCCCGGTACCTGGGCTTCCGTGGCAAGATTTGCTTGTGTTGAGGAGAAAAACTGGGCTGCAGCCTGTGGCAGGGGGGGGCCGGGGGGGGGGGGGGGGGTGTGGG
>NC_024323.1:15477643-15481240 GCF_000523025.1 Cynoglossus semilaevis
TGTGGGATGTCCGGGTACGGGGGGTTCGGTGGGAAGATTTGCTTGTGTTGGGGAGAAAAACTGGGCTGCAGCCTGTGGCAGGGCAGGACCGGGGGAGAGGGAGGGCATCTGGACTGATGGTTGGGCAACAGTGGAAACTGCTGTTTGTAGTAAGGTTTGAGCTGCAGCTGGTGCAGGAGCAGACATGGAGGCTGCAACCGGGTTTTGCACTGGAGCAGAAGCTATGGTGTGGCCCAGAGTTGGCATTTGTATGGGGGCAGGTAGAGGGGCTGCCATCCGTGTCTGGGCAAAGGTCGAGGGCGTCGTCTGGACCTGTGCGGGGGTTCCGGCTTGAGCTGGAGTGGATACTGGGCTTTGAGGAGTCTGAGGTAGGACGGGCTTCGTAGAGGGAGCAGAATTAGGAGCTGAGGTGGTGGAGGAGGGGACCACGGCAGTAAACAGGAAGCGCTGCACTTGGCCATTGGGCATGGCTGCCTGCATTAGCTGCTGACCAGGACCAGGGATGACCGTGACGCCCTGTGGGATAATTTGTAGCTGCCCCTGGGTCTGATCTTGGCCCTGTATGACCACGGTCAGACCTGGGTTTCCTGCCTGAAAAAGGGCAAACAACAAAACAGCATTTTAAGCAGCTTATTAATAGTTAAAGTTAAAGTTATTAGTTAAAGTTATTAGTTAAAGTTAAAGTTATTAGTTAAAGTTATTAGTTAAAGTCAAAGTTATTAGTTAAAGTTAAAGTTATTAGTTAAAGTCAAAGTTATTAGTTAAAGTTAAAGTTATTAGTTAAAGTTATTAGTTAAAGTTATTAGTTAAAGTTATTAGTTAAAGTTAAAGTTATTAGTTAAAGTCAAAGTTATTAGTTAAAGTTAAAGTTATTAGTTAAAGTTAAAGTTATTAGTTAAAGTCAAAGTTATTAGTTAAAGTTAAAGTTATTAGTTAAAGTTATTAGTTAAAGTTAAAGTTATTAGTTAAAGTCAAAGTTATTAGTTAAAGTTAAAGTTATTAGTTAAAGTTATTAGTTAAAGTCAAAGTTATTAGTTAAAGTTAAAGTTATTAGTTAAAGTTATTAGTTAAAGTTATTAGTTAAAGTTATTAGTTAAAGTCAAAGTTATTAGTTAAAGTTAAAGTTATTAGTTAAAGTTAATAGTTAAAGTTATTAATAATTACATTTATTGTGTTAACAGTAAAAGGTTTAGTTGGTTGAGAGTTTATTAATATTAAGCAGGACTCACCTGAGCACTCTGCGTCAGCTGGAGGAGCTGAGCCATCGTTAGCTTAACTTGGCCCTGCTGTGGTCTGGCGGTCTGACTGGGGGCTGCAGGAGACTGTCCATGAGGTGATGGTGCTGGAGCCACCGCCCTCTGCGCCGCAGCCATAGCCACGGGCGTAGAACCAGCAACGGCTGTGGCTGCAGACTGCACCCGGCCTATTTGACTCACAGCCAGGTGAGGTTGGCCTGGAAGACATGGACATTAATATCCCTAATATCTCTTTATCCTTTTACCTGGACACGCAGTGAGACACGGTACCTTGTTGTGCTATTGCTGAATTTCTGACCACTGTGCCAACAGAGGTAGAGAGGGTTGATGACTGACATGTTGTTTGTGTTCCAGCTGTAGTGGCCTAAAAAAAGAACACACACTTTGATTTTCAAGAACTCAGTCTTAAAGTTTCTGTTTCAAATTGAAAAAACATAGAGGTTAGATGGAGACCTGTTGTTGGTGAGGGGTGGAAACAGAGGAGGTCGCTCTGAGGTTGATGTTGCCAGTGGTGGGATGTAGTGTGCTGTATGTCCTAAGGTTTGCGGGGGGACCGGAGGGGAAAATGCTCAGGACTTTCTGTTGGACGCCTGTTGATGAAAAGACTCAAATAAGGACAAACAAAAACATGTAAAAGTATAAATGACAAATGTAGCCACAGTCAATGGGAAATCGTGCACTGTTTTTTTAAATATGATCAGCAACCCAAAAAGATCCTCAGAAAAAAAAGACAACTTAAGAAATGAAAGAGCAGAACAAAACAAAAGCAATCGGTCGATGCAAAAAGAAAAGACAAAAACCTCTGGGCATCATTCATAGAAAACACTGATCACTGGGCAGATGCCTGCTGTTCATCCATGTGGGGAATGGAAGCTGAAGAAGGAATGGATGACTTTGGTGCTCGGTACCTCCTTGATTAGTGGGCAGGTTGACTGCAACCATCTTGTTGTTAGTGGGCAGCGGGAGTTTGGCCGTGAAAATCTGACCAGCCACAGTCACTGAGCTGCAGGACACCTGGAAGGATTGCTCTGTGGAGGTTGTAGTGGTTGTGCTAGTGTTAGCCACGGTGGCCAGGGAGCCAGGGGGCGCTGTAAGACACACCAGGCCACCTACTGTCACACATACCCACAAGCCACTACAAATGCTGTGGTGTTGACTGGAGTTTATTTGTTCATAAAGTTGGATGGAATCAATAATGTCCACCTGTCCATTCCATGTTATACAGTTCTACAACTCAACTCTGTGAACCAGGGATGTCCCTACAGTCACAGAGATGTTGATGATGAATCATTCTCATTCCTGTTTACACCTGCCTACCTGAGCTGCTGCTGCTGCTGCTCTGTCCCTGCTTGACCCACGAAGCAAATGACTGGTGGAAGTTTTTGTCTTGCTGGAAAGAAACTGGAGATCCCAGTTTAGATGCGAGGACCATCTTGGTTCCAGGTGTGACTGGACCTGTCCTGTGGACGGCAGATGAAGGAGTGGTGGGGGCGCTGGCCGAGGAGCTGCTGGACGTAGGAGTGGTAAAAGAGGACGCAGTGCTCAGCCTTTGCTGATCCAGACGTTTCTAGGAAACAAAAACCAAAATTTTACCTTGTCTGTGTGACAGTGGAACACCAACGATAACAGAGTACTGAACATGGATGGTCATGTTGTGTCAAAGACAGGTGAGGGACACAGACCTGCTGAGCAGCCAGTCTGGCCTGTTTTAGCTGGTTTTCTAGATGAGTCTTCACTTCCTCCGCCGTCTTCAGAGTGCTCCCAATCTTTGAAGGATCTCCACCCTGAATCTTCTCTTTCTCTAGTCTGCAAACCAAATTAGACAGTGCTGTGAGACAGGGATCAACCAAAGAAATGATAATATTCAAGTTATAGGTTGGTAGAGACCAAGTCCAGACGACCAAACCAGAACCCCCGCACAGGTCCAAACCACGGCCTCATCCGTGAGGAGTTATTTTATTTACCCTAATATATGAACTTTTCTGGAGAAAAAACATTTGTCAAGATCTGAATATTACCACGATATTAATCACTCTACGATATGGTCAATAACTAACTAACTGAGAAGTGAATTAATTACTAATAATACTCAACGGTTTCCTTTTAGCCAACTTCATCTAATTTCAATATCACAAACCTGTTACAGTAAAACATGACAAAGACTGAATGAAAGTTCACCGCTCTGTGAAGGCTCTGATCTCCCACAGCTCCAGCTCCTCTTCAGGAACCCACGTCTCCACGGCCACTGGACCAGTCAGTTTGGTTGGTTCCGGCTTCTTGGGCCTCAGTGCACTAGAACGCAGGCCTTTCCTTTGTGGAGTTGGTGTTTCTATCGGTATAA
>NC_024323.1:15481405-15484036 GCF_000523025.1 Cynoglossus semilaevis
AGCCTTTTCTTTGGGGGGATGGGGTTTCTAAAAGGAAAAAAAAGAAAAAAAAAAAAAAAAAAATAGATGACCTAATAATCTTATATATTATCAATGTGCCTCTGATCTGCCCAACCGCCCTGGTTACCTTTGGGAACGTCTTTGTTCCCCAGGGGGCAGATGATTTTCCTGATGCAGTATTCTGAGCGGATGCCATACGGCCCCACGTCTCTGCGTTTGATAATCTCTGTAGTAATGATGTCCGTCTCTGTAGTTTCTTTACCACATGTCAGAACAGCATGGTTATCTAGTGGCAGAGCCCAATGGTGACAGTGAAATTATGGGATGTATGCAACTGTAATCAGCTCCGGACCTCACCTTTCCGAGTCGTACCAACGGTGGATGATGGTTTTACAGCCATGTCGTCCCACCTCAGGGAGGCCCACAGCAGCCTCAACATGAGGCTGACCCCTGCTAGAGATCGCACAGTCTGGAGACGGTACCTGAAGGCAGCACCAACAGAGACAACAGGCACCACATCCTAGTTAAGTTGAAATAAACTGAAGAGTTTGATCTCAAACAAAGTCCGCTTAAACCAGGGTTTCACTGACAGAGGAGCACAGACTGGGGAGCACAGTGACAGTGGGAGGAGGGGGAGAAACACTGTGACAGACACTGAAGGTGTCATTTCTAAATATGACACTAACCTCCAGGTGATTCCAAACGTGGGTCGAGGTGATGGGTATGGCCAAATGTCCAGGGCAGGTTTGGCATTGTAGTTAAAGATGGGCACCTCCCTGATGCCTGCCCTCCTGGCCATCCTCTTCAGGTCATCATTAGGAAGGACAAAGATGCTCTTCTTGCTGCTCTTGGTGACAAATTTGCGGTAGGAAGGCAGAGCGGTGCCCGAGCGTGCCTTCTTGGACTTGGAGAACCTCAGAAGGCTGACTCTGTCCCTGGTGGAGGACTCCTTACTGATGGCGTTGGACGTGCTGCTCTTGTTGTCAGTACTGCGAGTGCTTGTCTTCTGACAGACACGTGGTGCTGCTGCTGTTGTTGTTGTTGTTGTTGTTGTTGTTGTTGTGCTGCTCTGAATGTTGGTGACACAGCTGTCAGGTGTTGGCTGGTGTTGACCTTCAGCTACAAGTGTGTTAGTGTTGATGGAGGTTTTCACACACACAGGGAGAAGATCAGCAGATAAGGTTTCCTTCTTGTCCTTGGTCTCAGTCTTATCCACAGCCTCATCTCTATGGGTCACATGGTTCTCCAGCTTAGGGACCTTCAGAGGAGGTGGATAACATTCACCTCCATTTAACAGAGACTTCACGCCCCCCCTGTTCTCACCCTGGAGTGGACTGTGAGGGTCTGACTGGTTGTTGGTTTCTCCATTGACCTTTGTTTCTTGTTGCCCCACGCTTTCTGCACCACCCACTTTACTATCCTGCTCCATCTCTTCATGGCCACGTTTTCTGCTATTTTCTGGAACTAACTCTGGCTTCTGTGTTTTGTCGTTAAGGTCCAGGGTCTGTGAAACACAACTTATTTTGCCGTTGGACTCAGGGCTGGTTAAGGATTCTCCATTCACCTCCTTATGGGCTCCTCCTCCACCTGGTAGGTTTGCCTCCTTCTTGCTGTCAGCTGGTGCTGTAGCCTCAGCTTTGACATTTGAACTCTCCGTTTTTGCCTCCTGCTCAAAGTCCAGCTTTTTAACCACACAGTCTTTAAAACTATGTTCCTTCACCTCAGCTTTAATGCTACAGAGGGCCACAGCTGGCCCTTCAGTCTTCATCTTTGCAGCTGCCAGTTTTGACTGAAGTAGCGCCTGTCTCATCCTCTCTAGCCTCTGCTTTTCCTCCAGGGTGAACTGCTTCACCCGCCGCTCCAGGAGTCCGTCCAGTTTAGAAGGCTTAACCTTCTTCTTGTAGGCTGTCCTCAGCTGGAAGCCCTGGCTTACGTTGACCACATCACTGAAGAGATGTGACACTGCACTTTCCTCCGTCTTTGCCTGAACTGCAGCCTGGCTTGATTCTTCTGTCACTGGCTCTTCAGCGGAGGGGGTGGAGTCTTTCTGCTCATTTTTTGCTGCAACAAAAAGTGAAATCAGTGACAGTGGAGGGACAAATGTGACAGGTTGGACAATTCATTTTAGCCATTTTAGTTCAAAGTGACCTTTCACCTTCATCATCACACGTAGCTGCGGTTTGGTGACAGGAGTCAACCTCCATTTCCTCCTGGGAGCCCTGAGGTCTGCAGTCATCTGATGATGAAAGCTCCTGAGCTGACTCACTCAGAGACACTCGTTCCTTGTCCTCGTCCACTTGATTTCTCTTCTCAGTTTCCTCCAACTTTTTCTGTTTTTTTGTGCAAACTACTGTATTTTGCGTCCTTAATTTCGCTGCATAGGGGGAAAAAAACAAGAAAAAACACCAAAAACTCAGGGCCAAATTCAGCAGCAGTTACAGAAATCTGTAGCAAAAATGAATAAACAAACTGCTACCCTCCAGCTGTTGGCGGTAGTTGACGTTTGTGTTGCCTGGTAGCCGTGGGACAAAACGTGGAACGTGTGTTTTACTGACCCAACTCCAGCCTCCATATCCGGTCACTCTGTACTCCTCCCCCTTCTGCTTCCACACCTACAGGAGGGACAAAACA
>NC_024323.1:15484063-15498914 GCF_000523025.1 Cynoglossus semilaevis
GGAAAAATCTGTCAGAAAATAATGTTTGATTACAAATGTTGAAGAAAGAACAACAACCAAAAAACCATGCAGTTTCACCTGGTGTTTGATGGGGATGGTGTACTTCACCCATGTGGCCTGCTGCAAAGTTTCCTCATCTTCAAGTTTTTTCTCTCGTTTTTTCAGCTTCTCTTTCTCCTCCCTCTCCATGGATGTCATTCGATGAAGCCTGAAACAAAGGAAAAAGTACAATATAAGACCTTTTCCACTCCAGGATTCACAGGTCACTGTTTGTAGATGAGAGTGGTGTTGAAACGCCTTCTTCACCTTGTGTGGCCCAGAGAATCTCTCCACACGGGCAGCATGACCACAGGTTTGATGGCACACTCCAGGATGGCCAAGGCCAAAGCAAACTCTCGGGCCTTGCTGCACATTTGCACTGCTTTGTTCCAGTTGGTTCTAGGCAAAGAAATGCACAACCACCCACTGAATGAGCTCCAAACTGATGGTTCCCAAAGTAAGGGGCATGTTTATACAGTACTGTGGGAGGGATGCCAAAGAATATACTGATACCCACAGTTACACATAAAGGTCTGTAGTACATGACTGGCTGAAGGAGTCAGCCCCAGACATACACTGGTATGTAACACTGGTTTAAGATTGGGCTCAGAATTTTACAAACACCTCTTGTTTCTGTCATCAGTAACCTGTGTCAGTGCTGTCACTCATGGTCAACAGCAAGTACTTTTTTTCCTTCCTAAAAAATAACTTTATCGTTTACTGTGTGTTATTTACTCCTTTCTTTTCATTACATTATTATTTGTTTTTTATCAAATAAAATTATTATTTTAATTTTACCTGTGTGACGCCCAGTTAGGATGCATAAAAGGTCCAGGTACATTTGTTTCCAGTTGGATGATGGTGAGTCGGAGGGTGGAGACCGTCAGGCTCCGTGAGCCATAGATTGAGCCGTTCCATTTAAACTCGGCGGCGGTGGTCAGGCTGAACTTGTGCGACAGGTGTCGTCTCTTGTCATGGTCCTCGCGGTGCTGATGTTTGTTGAGTGCCAGGACATTGGTGCTGTACTGGTTGTGGTAAACTCTGTACTTTCCCTCCTGGCCCAGTTTGAACAGGCTGTTCAGATTCAATGCCAGCTCTTTTTTCAAGATGCTGAGTCGCAGAGGGTCGCCCCCCTCTGAACGTAGAGGAGAAGACTAACCAGGGGTTAAACAAACGCCAAGTAAGAAAAGTTTTAAACTAACAAAATACACAGTAGAAAAATGTAGATATTTTGGAAAAAGTCTTACCTCTCTGCTACCTCTAGGTATCTGAATATTTAAACCTAGCTCTGGTGCTCTCATGACATCACTCGTCATCCGTTCAGTATGGTCCTCTATAGTTCACAAAGCAGAGAACACCATTGGTACAATTCAACTCAACACACTGACTTGAATCCATGTTTTGCCTCCTCCCGCCTCCTGTTCACCTGTTGCATCCTGGCTGGTAAAGGAGGACCAGGAGGATCGATCCACCAGGTCCGGAGGTTCTGGTCTCCTGATGTTCTCACTCCAACCACAACTGGTGTCACTCTGAGACTGCTGCTGCTGTGGCTGAGCCAGGGTTTTGACCCCAGAGTCTTCAGGATGCAGGACTTTTCCATTCTCACCTGAGGAGACGGTCGGCATCAAAAACACATTAATATTCAAGATGCTGCAGTGAATTGAATGACAATCTTTTAGTCAAAAACAACACCAAATAAAACGTTCTATTTGTTGCAGGAATAACATTTTTAAAAGCCATCTACAGAACCCAACAAAACAAAGTTGTCTGATCAAAGTGAGCACTTCACCTGAAATTAGCCAAAATGAAATAGCCAAACCAAAATTGGCTTCGCTCTTGAGATGCAACAGAAAGCACGACCACAGGAGAGAACAAACAACAGACACCTATATACAGTGGTCCCTCTCCTATCACGGTAGTTCTGTTCTAAGACCCACCGCGAAAGGGAAAATCCACAAAGTAGAGGTGAGATAGTTAATATATTATAGACGTATATATTAACCCTTTACGAACCTCCCCCACACTGTTATCAACCCTCCGTAGACTGTATCACCCCCTCCCCCCCACAGTTATATTCACAGTACAGTTGTAGAATGGAAATATAAGAAACATATGACGTCAATAAATTAAATACATGACGCAACGGAGGTTAGCGCTCAGCTGCAGGAGGGAGAGCACGGGAGTGGTGACGGAGGTGAGGGCAGTTGGAGTAATCTGCTCCTCTCCTCATATCAGGAGGAGCCGGGACCAAGGAGAGAGGAGAGTGAACAGAGGAGAGACACTGGCCAAGATGGACGGACCGTAGATGAAGGCCGGGCACAGGCAGGAGCGGACATTATTGTTAACTGTCATCTGTGTCAGCGTCTTGGTTTGGACTTGGTAACAGAAGTGGGAGAAGATGATCGGAGGGGTTTAGGAGACATCGTAGGACGTTAGATTAGGGTCAACTTTCAGCTAACTTTACAGCAACGAACTGTAGTGGAGGACAGACAAGGGGAGATGAAGGAGCCAATCAGAGTGAGGGACAGGAGAATGAACGCTCAACTAGCCAATAGAATCTCGTCAGGTAAACAAAGCAATTTTTTAAGCCAATATTTATTATTAATTTAGTATTTATAATTATTTTATAATGTCTTTTAGGTTATTTATGCTATATTTCTACTGTTTAATTGTTTTAGGTTAGAAAATGTTTTGTATCACAAAATTAATGAAAGTATTGGAAATTAAAATATATACAGTATATATATAAATATATTTTATATATTTATATAAAAAATAAATATATAAAAAATGCAATATAGCAAAACTTCCGCGGAATGGATTAAAATAAATCTGTAATGTACTGAGGGAGCGAAAGGAGAACTGCGATATAGAGAGGGAACACTGTAATTCAGATTAATTTCTGCCTTTGTGATTTTCTATGGTTATAATCTCTAAAGATGATAAAAAGTAATAAATAATAATAATAAGACTAATAATAGATTCAACATTTAAGTTTTTTTATGATGCCACTCTAAAACCGTTCACAGTCAAATGTTGGACAATTTAGGACCTGGACACATCACTGTGTCAGATGACATGAAGACATGAAGTGACTCAAGAGTGGACAAAGTCAGACATAGAACTACAGACCTTAAAGTTAAATACAACTGACGACACAGTCAGTGGACCGCCATCATCCTAAGTCAAATTTACATGTGCTTCGTTGGAGGAGGAGAAGGGTTAGGGTTAGGTCCAATCAGATGTAGCTGAGGTTCCAGTAGAAAAGTAGGAGGTGGACAGTCAGACATTTGTCACCTGTCTTTTCCTGCTCTTCCCCCGCTGTTGCCGCCTCACTGTCCTGACTGGTGTCCATTTTCTCAATTGTCTCGCCAGCCACTGTTTTGAGTGGGGTGGAATCCTGGGGGTCTGGGACAGGATCAGACACAGAGCTGTCCTCTGCATCAGCTGCTGAGACATGACAAAAATACACGACAGCCGACTTCAAACATATTCTAAAGGCACATTCAAGAAATAATGAAGATTATTTTCACCTTCAGAAGTGGCCTCTCCGGGGGGTCTGGACTCTGGTTCTTTGTCCTGGTTGGTACCCAGCTGGGACATGGACGCAGCAGTGTCTTCTGCTGCTTTGACCTCCATCCTGACCTTCAGATGTCCCATGATGTAATCTGTGTAACAATTGACAAATATCATTCATTTAGTGATTGTTAAATGAAATGCTGCACCATGTTTAGTAACAACAGTTACATAATGATGATGATAAACAAAGGAAGACAGATCCATGTCGAATCTATGATGGACACAAAAGAACACAGCAGAGAGCAGAGGGTTTTAAAAAATGCCACATCTTCAATATGAAAGAACGTATAGGTTTCTGTTGACGACACCAGAGTCCACACCAAGGTCCAGGAGAACTGACCGACTCTAAAGTAACAAAACAGACGTAGTGAAAATAAAAATAATTCAGTTCATTGAAAGAAAAAAGAGAATACCAAAGAGAGGGCAGCAGACCACGGGTCACCGACCTTTGTGAAACTCCAGGACACTTAGTAATATAAAAAACTTACTTACTTCCCAAACAATGTAATAACGATTAAAAAGAAAACTAATTCTGGGACAGACAACAGCAGACACTTCTCTTTCCGTCGTCATTTAAACGTCACTGACAGTGTGATTCAAAAAGCACAGGAACACCACCACCTTAGGCAGTCCACGGGGGCTACCAAGTGCCCCCCCACCAGCACCACGTTGGTGACCCCTGCTGTAGATTGTACAACCTTGAAAGACGGACACCCTACCTTTGAGAGCGGTGAGGTAGGCTTTGTTTGTTCCTCTGGCCTTGTTGGTGAGCTCCTCTGTAACTGCCATGTGAGTGTGCACCTCCTCCTTCATCTCCTCCAGTGTGGTGTACAGGTCCATCTCCCAGTACTCCTTATCCAATCGCTCCATCAGCTCCTCCAGCTGCACCTGAATGCTAAAGTACCAGATCTTTTTCTTCTGGTGCTCACCGTCCTCCTCGCTAAGGAATAAGGACATGACAGGTGTTTAGATGAAACCACTGACACCGACGTGTCCGAGAGGTTGATGTACAGTTGCTGTGACATAAACTCGTCACAGAAACCTTACAGGAAATACATTCAGATGACAAACTGCAAACAGGAAGTGGAATATAGACGTCTGGTCTCAGTGAAAGTTGGCTCCGGACTTACAACTTACTTTAAACTACATTATCAAAATACAGGTGGCGCTAGATAAGCATGCAGCATCCTGTTTCAAGGGTTAGGTGTAGTTATGAGGTTCAGTACATGTTCAGTCACATGATCTAAATTTTTGCAATGACGTCATTCTCTTGTGTAAAAAGGTTAAAAGAATAACTTTAACAGGATTGAAATTAATCAAAAGAATCAGAACTGGAAATATTACAATTCAAAAGACACCCACAAGAAATGAACACAGTGGAACCACACCGAGTCATTTTCTGATTTGGCGTGAACCCCAGGTTTGAACTATTTTTCATTTGTATTTTACTTACACTATAATCCTTCTGTTGAGGAACCAGTATTTCCTCTGGTGGCGATCGTAGCCGATGGGCTCCTGGCGAATGTACGGCTTGTTCTTCTGTGCCTCGGAGACACAGTCTGTCACACCAGGAACCTTGTGTGCCACACAGATCTCACACTGCCAGTCGTCCTCTGGAACTGCCTCCAGTGGTGGTTTCACACACTCCAGGTGGTAAACAGCGGGGCAGGTCTCACAGCACAGCAGGTCACCCAGGCGGTGACACACACGACAGTGATCGTCATAGTGCGTGCTACCATCCGACATGAGCTCCTCACGAGCAATGTTGGTGGTGAGAAACTGGTCCACCAGGAACTGCAGCACCTTAATCTTTCCTTCCAGATGTCCGTAAGGATACTCATCCACCTCCAAATGTGGAAGAACATGATGGTACTCCTTGTCACTTTCACAGTACGCGCGCAAAACTTCAGGCCATGTCATGCCGTCAATAAAATACAGAGTGGAATGGACACTGTCCTTGAGGTCAGCAGGACCAAAGGTAGTGTTGGAGGAGTCTTCTTCACGTAAAATGGCCTTCAAAAGAGAAGTGTGGGTCTCTGCTATTAAAGTGCACTGCTCCTGACCCACAAGGGCGGCACAGAAGTCCTCAAAACGGAAGGGCGAGAGACGCAGCACAGTGCTAAAGTTTCGTAGCACCTCGTAGATTGAGATGACGTTAAGCAGCTCCTCGTTAGGTACCAGAAGATCCTTGGCACTGTCAGGAAGCTCAAGAGGTGGAATCTCCTTCTCCTCCAGAATGGGAGTCCGAGGTCGGGGAGCTCGGATTTTTTTCTTTCCTGTAGAATAGAGATACATCAGACATGTATCACTTGAGAAACATTCTGCAGTGTAATCCCAACACTGTTAACAATGTTACCACCTGTTTTACAGGCACTGCCTTAACACCGACCTGTTTCCTCTGTCTTACTGTTGATCAAGCTGTCACAAACTACTGAGGACAACATGATGACATTTTCACTTTCTTTTAGCTCTGTCTTAAACAGAACAGATAATCTTCAGCATTTTCTAATTTCTAAAAATCCGTCTTTTTCATTGTCTTTCGCGTTTTTAATGAGTAAAAACAACATTTTGTCTGTAAATGTTAACTCACTCTTATGGACGGTAGCAAACACAAACACGTGCTTATTTAGCTGAGTCGGCGTAAGCCGTGACATTAGGCATGTTTTTGAATGGACGTAAACACTAGCTGTCCGGCTAATTACATTGCAGAGAGAACAATTAAACACAAACGCTGGAGTTCTACATTAAACGACGCAGAACATCCGTTGTTCTGCGTCGGGTTTTTTATGGAACATTTTAAGTTAAATACTAATGAAGTAAAGGTTTAGTTAAGCCAAAACATTGACAGGTCTAGTACTTTACAAGCTAACTAGGCTAGCTCTCTGTTTTCCCTATCTGAAGAATTAACTTTAATAAACAGACAATACTGATCGAATTGGCGCCTAATGTAGTCTTCGCCACATAAAGAAGGAGCAAACAAACGTGAATGAGTCTTAATGACAGCAGCAACACTGGTCGATGTCACCTGCTAGCTTTAGCTTTAGCATTTGATGCTGCTACCCAGACACGAGTATGGGGCAATACAGGGCCATATAGTTAAATTTTAATGTCAATATGTGGATTATTACAACGGGGTGCGAAGTGTATTTTAAAAGATGACGCCGGCGATATGTTGTGCTGATGATAAACGGATCCATCTACAAGAGCAGCAGCAATTCTGCGGCCTGTGTTGATGCAGTGTGCCTTCTCCATTTTGAACAATAACCTCACAGCTCCCTCCACTGATAATAAAAGCAACGGAAGAAAACACATGTGTACATCTAAGGTCCAGCACAGCATGTTGAGACGCTGCTGCCACCGCAACCACACTCGTATTTACCCGGAGTGCTGGCGTGTGTGCTCTGGCTCCGAAAGCTACTCTCCGTACAGTAACTGGCATCATCATCCTCCAGCTCCTCCACCTCCTCGTCCAGAACATCATCATCGAGGCAATCGGACTCCTCTTTGAGGGCCTCGTCCTCCTCCGACGGCAGATCCTCTTCAATGTACTCGTCCTCCTCCGACCTTAAACTGACAGCATCGTCCTCCTCGTCGCTTTCGTGGTCATCGTAAACCACAGTTATGGGTGCAGCCGTCCGCCTTCCTCCACGACCCCCTCTGCCTCCTCTACCGCCACCTCTGCCTCGTCCCCTACCCCGCGTAGAAGAGCCAGGTCCCCCTCTCTTCTTCTTGGCCGGCTTAGTGATCTCCCTCGTGGGGCTCTCTTCGTCTCCACTGTCTCGCGGCCGAGGCTTTATGTTCCTCCGGGGTCGCAAGCCCCGGGCCGTAGCAGGAGCAGAAGCAGAAGCAGGGGACGACTCCTCGGTTGGCAGGGGTTTAGGCGGCCTGCCTCTTTTTCCTCGCATGATAAGCTAAACTTGTTATTTTACAAACGCTATTTTTGCGTATATTTTCCTACACTAATATAAACAATAGCAGCAATGCGACAATGCGGGACTGGTGGGGTCTTAGACGGCGTAGGACCCCCGTGGTTACTCCGTCTATCATAAGATGTAAGAGCTCAAAACGTTAGCCCGGCGTCCCGCTTTGGTTCGCTTAGAGCCGCCATCTTTCTTCTCTGCCGCTGTGGCTGAACAAACAGCAGGCCCTCCTCACAGTGGACGAGTCACGTGGTCCCACAGCACTGTAGCAACAATGAGCCCTAACGACTAATTCTAACAAATACATCCATGTTTTCAAGGGAAACATTTTTTAACATTAAAATGTTTCGACCCAGGTATAAATTTACACGGACATATGCATATAATAATAACACAAATTAAATATTGTTGTTATTAACTATTCTTCCTATAATACATTACTTTGTTAATCTAAAACCTGCAACTTCCATTTTGTCTCAGTTCATCGTTGTTTTAGTCCAATGTGGTTGACGCAAAGCGTTGCTATAGAGATTAAAGGAAAAAGTTTACAGCACAAACCACTGTGTTTCTTTTACTACTTATACTGTGAGAAACGAACCAATTCTACACAGACTTGTCCTGGTGTTTGCAACGTTTACCTATGACAACAAACTTGTGGGGAATGGTTAATTGTCTCTTCACATGTCAATGCGTATATAGATATGTATATATGTATGTTTATTCATACAGTGTCTGTTTACAGAAATATATGTGTGTGTGTGTGTGTGTGTGTGTGTGTGTGTGTGTGTCCTAGCAGTCTATTATGCGATGGACTAGAACTCTATCGGGGTCTCCCCGGCGGGTCCCCGCGCATGTTCGAATCCTGCCGTAGTATTATAAGAAACATATTGTCATTATAATTAATGTACACTGTTGAGAATGTTATGAAGACATTTCTCTATAGCCTATATTAAATTGCATCAACGGTGGTTATTATTTCTTGTCGCTGTCACGTCATTTTAATTATCGATAAGGCTAAAATAAAATACCACCTACTTGGATGACGACTCAGTGTTAGGAACTTCACCCATCATTGTGGAGGTTTATTTTCGAATCCTCTACTAAAACAGTCTTATATTAAAAACTTTTATATGAAATTTATAAGCCTTTCATTTTCTTTTCTTTTTTTTTTTTTTTTTTTTTTGCGTGTGTGTAAAATAAATCTCCATTTAATATCGAGTAAAATAGCTTTTGGAAATCAGCCACTAGGTGGAAGCATAACCATAAAATCAAAAACAGGGTGGCTTTAGAACAAGTCTTGCAAGTCCTGCAGATGTTCAGTAATGTGAAGTCGAGGAGTAGAGGTCTTTCCTTTCCACCACCAGCGTCCATCAAAGAGGATCATGATCATCCACCTCCACCACAGCCCCCATCATCCCCTGTTTTGTACAGTTGACCTCTGGTGTCCAGCTGCTTTGACTGCTTCACCTTCGTCAGGTACTTCAGACAGCAGCGTCAAGCCTGATTACTGAACAAAGACCTCTGTTGTGACACCAAGTTGCTACTCTCCACACTTGGAACTCCATCTGCCCACCACAGATGTGTGTTTTTTCAAACCCCAAACAGATTCACTCAACTTATTTGAACCATCTCATATTTGATGTGACTCCACAGGAAAGTGTGTCTGTCTAGACTGCACTGCAAACATAAGAATGCCAGCATGTATAATTAGGATGCTGAGGGACGTGTGCAAACAGGACGATGACTATAATCTTTTCAACTGTCCACCAAAATGTCCTCACAAATCCTCTGATCATCTCCCAATGTCCAAACACTGACAAACAGCTTTGAGGTTTAAATGCAGGAACAACTCTTCTTCCACCACCAGGGCGGCACCATACGGCAAATGCCCTTTCAATCTTAACAAAAGCACTTGAGCAGTTATTATGCTACAGCCTACATCAGGAAGGGTTTTTTATACGCTTTGAGGTTTTTTGTGTGAAAAGTCATAGTTTTCTGCGGGGAAGGTCAAAAATGCACTAAAGACAACAAACATGACAAACGTCAAAGTGTTTGAATACATACAAGACGAATAAGAGGAGATGGGGGGATAAGAGGGGGGATTATAGAGAGGCTGAGAAAAACAGAAAGACAGGGAGAAGATAGAGGAGGTGAAGGAAAAACCACGACTGAACTGCAGCTTCCTCCTCACTGCCTCCAATGATCATGTGACACAGGCACATGACCCACACATGCATAAGTTCACACATACGGACACAGGGATGAGCACTTGCTTCTTAAAGAAATGTGACTGTACACAGTGAGCTGGAGCTGACACCACTTCCTGACTCACCGTCACTTCTCTCTGCTCTTTGTCACATTTCCAGAAAACTCTTTTGACTCAGAAAAAACACGATAAATGAAGTGAAATGATATAATGGGAAATCTGCAGCAGGTTCCAAGTTTAAATGTACAGCATACACAGAGAGCAGAGATTTTTAAAAAGTTCACTTAATTGTAGTAAAAAGTAATTCAAACAAACCAAAAGTGTAGCTCTTTTTGGATGATTTCAATTAAATTAATTTGAAATAACTCAAAAACACAACCATAACCTCAGAGGTGTGGCCCCTCCTCCAATCACCTGAGAAACCTTCCACACTGATATGTCAATGACCGTTTCTCTCTCCTGTGGCGCCATCCTCAGGCAGTTATTAAGTTACCAAATACAATTAAGTTTGTCTTTTAGGCCTTGGATAAAGGTGAATGTAGAATATTCTAGCACCAACCTTTGTTTCTCTTATCAAAGGAAACAGGACAAAGTTCTCCTTTTTTAATAATTGCATTTTATTAATTGGAAAACAAAACAAAAAATAAACAAAAATGCAAATAAAAAAGAGCAAAAAAAAAAAAACCGTATCCGTATTAGGTAAAACAAGGCGAGCAACATTAAATAAGTAGAAGAAGAGTTCCACATGGGGGAGGACGATGAGGCACAGAGGAGGAATGAAAGGGTAAGACAGGTGGGATTTTTTTCACTGCACAGAACTGGAAAACCCCATGAGGGGGGGGGGGGGTGGGGGGGGGGGGGCTCAACGTAGCAGGTGAGAGACACTGAAACACTAGAGAGAAAGGCACTATCCAGAGAGAACCAGAAACAGAACCAAGAACACGGTAGGTACTCACACACACGCGCATGCACGCACACACATACACAGGACCAGAAATAAAATGTTGGACCAAAAAGTGCTGGAGCACACACCACGCTGGACAAGGATCAGGCTGAGAGGAGAAAAAGCCAAGGAGAGAAAAACAGATGTCCATCAGAAAGCACTGTGACATGGTTGAAGCTCTCACACCTCATCATTCTTACACTGTGATTATCCAAAGTCGGCACCCACGCCACCTGCTGGTGTAACGTGGGGAAGAGTGTCTGCATGCATGCATGTAATGACTGTAATGACTGTAATGGCTGTGCTCCACCTGACCACGTGACTCCTTGGTGTAAAAGTCTATGCTCTGGGCTACATCCACAGCCCAAGACACAAGGCCGCAACTCACGTCACCTCATGTTGACTTTTTATATTTCTCTCTGCAGCTTTCATGGCTCCACCTGCTGGTCATCAACAGCTGCACGTCATTCATTTGAACCTTTTCATATGAAACTAATGGATCCTCAGGAGGGACAAACTTGTCAATCTCCAGGTTTCAACAGCCTGTGGAGCTACATGGTCTCATCCAGACAGACACAGACGTAGGAGAGGAAAAACAGACACACACATACAAATATATAATATATATTCTTAAAAATGGATTCTCTCTATAGTTGATTTATTTATACAGCCGTCGGCTGATGTACAACGCTCACGTGCCAATGAGGAGAACAACATGGAAACTTGTGCTGCACTATCAATGGCATCATCTCCATCCTCTGGTCTTTTTTTGCACATTATTTAAAAATCATTCTTTTTTTTTTCTTTTTTTTAACTTATTTTGTCTTTAAAACAGCGTTAAGATTTAATGGGTCGGCATTTCATTTAGGAGATGGAACACCATGCGCCAAAAGGAGAAAACAATCAAAATAAAAAATAGAAAAAAGAAAACGGCAGAATGTTAGGAAGTTTGAGGAGGAGGAGGAGGAGACAGAAGCTGCTGAGAATCTTCATGGTCACTGCGTTACACTTTACTTTCTGATCTCACTCACACACAGTTGAATCCTCAGAGGTGTTCATCACTGGTGGGTGGGTGAGTGTCAGGGGGGAGGAGGGGTGTCACCCACCCAGAACCATCCTGTCTCTTCTCTTTTAGTTTTGCTGCATTCCTCCCATCTGCCCTTATTATCATGGAATGGCCAAGAGGGACGGGGGGGTGGGGGGTCATGGAGGTGGGGGGAGGCTAATGAAGATCGAACGATAATCATGATGGCGATGATGGTAGTGATGGTCGCTGTGTTGTTCTGGTTTCACATGGTTCTGACTGTTTACATGCTCCGATTGACAGGGGTGACGTAGTTGCGGGGGAACATGCCCGTTAGGCCGTGGCAGCCGCCTTTCCACCAGTTGGGGTCAGAGTTGTCAAGGACTTGGATCACGTCACCACGTCGGAAACCCAGCTCTCCTTCCTCCTGTGGGGCGAAGTCGAAGAGCGCCTGCACGTACGTGGGATGCTGTGAGTGTGAGAGGAAGACGACAAACATCAAAGTCTGGTTCAAATGCACCAGGATAGGTCAAAGGTCAATTGGTGTTTCCATCCTCTGGTGTCTGTACCAGGACTGTTGGAGCTAATGTTGATAATTGAGTCACAAAGGGCTCGCAATAAAAATCATTTTTGTGCGTGCATTAGTGTTACGGATGTGCCTGATGAGAATCATAGATTTTTATAACAAGTTAACAAGATTGAAGTGTCAGCTCGGTGTCATGAGTCTGTTTTTTTACCTGGTGGGCCGGGTGGACCTGCTCAATGTCTCGAAGAAAGATCTGCTGATTGCGTGAGACGGAGGTGGTGCGGTGGTATTCCACCAGCTCGTTGAGAGAGTTAAACTTCACCACCCAAAGGAAATACTTTCCAGCCCCATCACGAAGGACTTTGAAGTGCTGGACATCATTTCCAAACCTGGAAAAAGTCATGGTGAGACATTGGTAAGGATTTTATTTACAGAATCATAAAATGTAATTGCAATAAAGGATGGAGAAAAAACAAATTCAAAAACGTTTTCCTTGTCTTAGTGAAGTGACGTAACTCAGAATGAAAAAAAAAAAAAAAAAAAAAAAAGAGGAAATGGAAAAAAAAAAACTGCAAAAAAACAATCCAACAGTTTGAGATCATCATAAAAGACCATACATGGTCAGGAGAGGGCAGCACTGAGACTTCCAAAGAATAAGGAAGTGGTTTTGCTAATTACGCCTCTCTCCAGGTTTGTGGAAACTGGTGGACGTGATCAGTCATAAACAAATGTCCAGTGATGTATCCAGTGTGACATGTGCTGCTCACTTCACAGACAGGGAGAAGTCTCCGGGGGCGCTCTCGCTCTCTCTGATGAGGAAAGCTCCATCATGCCTCTGTTTGTTTAGCATCTCCTCAGCTTTGGCACGAGGAATCTTCCCGAAGAACCACCTGAAGAAAGACAGACAGGAAGTGTGTTTGTCAGAGAGGCACATGTGACAGAAATAAAAAGAGAAACAGGAAACAACTGGAACTATTCAAATACTGGAGCCTCATTTGGGTGTCTCCATGGTCTGTTTATCACTTGATCAGCAACATTTGTTTATAATGAAAATGCTCATTCAAAAGGGAGGAATGAGGAGGAGGGACAAAGGTACAGACAGACAGACGGACAGATAGACAGATGGACGGATGAACAGACGGACAGATAGACAGACAGACAGATGGACGGATGAACAGACGGACACAGAGAGAGAGAGAGAGAGACTGAAACTTGTTTCTTACGAAGTAACAAACTAAATGACACTCATTATATTTTAGTGAAGAAATAATAATGAATGACATCATTACTGGGGATGCACAGAATATTCGGCTACCAAAAATTTCCATCCAAAAATGGCCCAAAAGTGCATTTTCAGTTCTCGGCTGAGAGACTTTTATCACAAATCAACGCGGCCGAAACAGGAAGTTATGATGACACAAGCAAAAACCGTGACGAGCACAGCTCGTCTGAAAGTACCAACATGTCTGTGGACGTCAATATATCTGAGAAAGACCCACAGACAGAGATATGACAAACGTGTAATGATCCTAGTCTGTCAGCACACGTTTGATCTGTTCTGTTTGACTCTGATCTACATCACCACTTTACTTGATCCACGATAGAAACATCATTCCTGGGATGAGGGAATAAAGCAGCACAGACAAGAACTGAACTGCCGCGATGGACGTGGAGAACCTGCTTGGAGACGGAGAAGATCACAGAGCAGCACCCTGATTGTCTGATATGTTCTGTGAGTTCCTCAAACAATAATAATAACAGGTAGACTGTTCTGTTCTGACTTCCTGTCTGACTATCAGCTGATTTGATTTCTCTGCTCGACATTTGACAGTGAATTATTTTGACAATTATTCATTTATTATTCTTTTATTCAATCACAGTGCCTTGATTTTATTGAGGTTCAGTTCACAGTCATCAATGACATCAATGACATCAAAGACATCAATGACATGGTACTAATAATTATAGAATCAGTTCTTTAAACTGATTCAGTTTTCAGCCTTGGTTTCCTTATTTTCGTTTGGGTTTCGGCCAAGAATTCTGTTTCTGATGCATCACTAATCATAAGTCAATGAAAACGTATGATTGGCTTCATCGTCAATCATGTCAGAACCCAAGAGGAACACAGGGAACAACCAGGTAAATATTGGTTTCACATAAACACAGTCAAGACCACAGCACTTACAACGCACGCACACACACACACACACACACACACACACACAGGTGTCAGACTTACGGATGGGCTCTCATCTCAATGTAATTCTTGGGAATGAATCCGTCTTTTCCGTTAAGCTCTGCCTTGTACCAGTTCTGATCACACTCTTCATTTAATACCTGGTGTTGACAAGGGACAGAGAAGAGAACCAGGTGAGAAGAGAACCAGGTGAGAAGAGAACCAGGTGAGTGCTACACACATGTCAGTGACAGTTGCCTAGGTTAAATGGAGGAGGAACTTGGTTTAAAAAAGCTCCTCCTCCTCCTTCTTCTTCTTGATGGAGAGAATACCAGGTGTCTTTGGCCTCACTCTTCTGATCACCCTGCACTACACCAGTGTTCATGTGGGAGGATGGGGGGGGGGGGGGGACACTGGGGGCTCACACACTCCTCGAAG
>NC_024323.1:15499019-15502577 GCF_000523025.1 Cynoglossus semilaevis
TACAAGTTGATGGCAACAATGAGAATGAAAATCTATTTGTCCTGGTAACTGTTCTATACATATCTATCCAATCTATCGATACAAGTCGTTAAAAGAAATTGATATTCTCAGGTCAAAAATATGGCCAAGGCCGAGGACGTACTGTAACGTGTGTTCTCCGTCTTCAAGTTCACAAAATTAGCATCAGTTACAGTAGAACAAAGCAAAATGAAAACTGTAATCAAATAATTTTCTAATATTTCATTAACTGCTCCAGCTGTGACTTCATCGTTCAAGTTTCTACACTGAGCCGTCTGTCTCCTGATGTTCCAGTTCATGAATGTTTGACAGAGCAGAAAAACAGAAAAATAAAAAAAAGTTTTACTTCATGAAAGTCACTTTCACCTTGTCATATATACATATATCCTTCCATATACATGAGTTCATCAAAGACTGGAGGCTCAGGGTTAGGGTTAGGAGGAGTTGCAGTAACTGCTGACTCACAGGAAAGCTCATTTTGAGACGTTAAATCAACGCCCAGAGCTCACAGTCATGTGAACACGTGACAGTGGGAGTGACCTGCAGTATGTGCTATATCCAAGTGGACTGGAGTTGAACACATTCAAAGAATCTGGCTCACTGCACAGCACGCCTGGCCACAGGGCTCGTTGGCAGGAGTGAATGGAAAGAAAAGGTGCTGTGAGGAGTAAGTCAGGGAGAATGGGAGAGACTTTTCTTTAAAAAAAAAAAAAAAACACAAACAGCAGGTCCACAAGTTACTTAAAGTCAGTAAAGTACCAGGACAATAGAGTACCAGGTCAGTACTGCACCGGGTCAGTAAAGTACCTGGACAGTAAAGTACCAGGACAGTACTGCAACAGGTCAGTTCTGTCATGGGCAGTGGTGGCTTAGTGGTTAAGGAAGCGGACATGAGTCCAGAAGGTTTCAGGTTCGAGTCCACCAGCTGCCAAGTTACCTACTACGACACTGATACGTGGACATCTATTTGAATGGACACCTTTATGACACTGACTGGTCATTGTATTGACTGTATGTTTATTTATAATTACCGCCCCCCCCCCATTTTTGTTTATATGACATTTACATGTCATACAGACACAGCTCAGTCAGATAAACACTGTTTCAGACACAGTTCCTTCTTGACATTTGGCCGTTTGTTTGCAGAACACACTGAGAGGAACGGCCACAGAAGTGCAGGATTTGCTTGTCCAGCAGTTTTTCATCCGTACACAGAGGACAAAACCACAGCATTGTGAGAAACTGGGCTCAGTGTCTTTGTTCAAAGCTGAGCCTGCATCATTGTGTTACTGCACTTCTGGGGATGATGGACATTCTTCCACTCTCTCCCCTCCTCCATTTCTTCAATCTGATTAAAACCACAATAGTTGTAATAGTTGTTTATTTGGAGGCTATGGTCGAGATGAGGGATTATCTCCTCCACAGCTGTCAGTGCTGACCCCCTCCATTCTTAAACGCCTGTATCTGAAACAATAGTTCAGTCAAAAACCATGAAGAGAAAATATATATCCACCACCAAAACCCATTACCATGATATGTCAGATCAGTTCAAGGAGCCGACAACTGCATATAATGTGTTCCAGTCGAGTTCATGTTCTTAATGAACTCAACACAGACACACTGATATATAAAGACGTCCACAGAAAAAACAAGAGGCTGCAGAGAAATCAAGGACTGTAATAAACCAGGGATTATTCTGGAGTTCCAGTTAATCCCAGCATGCATCAGGTCGGACAGATCTGCTGGACTGACAGGTTTCATAAACTGTGTCAAACAAATCTGTGACATTACAGAGGGGTGTCTGCACAGACTGTCCAGCTGAACTGTTTTTCATTTACCCTTCTGTTTGACTACACGTTTGGGGCAAAAACAGCAGTATAGTTTGTATTGGGGTGGGTATCTAAGGGCAGTGGTGGCTTGGTGGTTAAGGAAGCAGACGCAGGCCTACAATGTTAAATGATCTCATGGACTTGTTAACTTTGAACAACTTCCTTCAATGTATTTATAGCACAGAGAACCAGGCATCGGTGAGAACGGTGGAAAAAAGCTTAGTGCCAAAACACTCTCCTCCATGACTGAGCTGAGGTTCCATTAGATCTGCAAACAGCACAACAGGAAAATGTTGCCATGCATGAAAAGGACTCAAACAGAACAAAGACATGATGGAGCACAATTTATAATGAATTCTGTTTTTTAAGAACTGTGTGCGTTACATTATTAATCAAAATCTTAAAGATAATAAGTTCATAACAGTAATGGTAGGGTTAGTACTTCTTCATGAAAATTAACATTTATGTTTGGCATTTGTTCCTGACAAAATGTAACTGCATTAAAACATAACTGCATTCACACAGAATAAAGATTGAAATGAAGATGAGATTACATTTGTCTAACCTGCAATTAACAATATCTGCAAATTATTTTAATTCACTCATTTTAAAGACAGACAGTCTGAGTCTGTCTCAGAAGGCAATAAACTGATGTTCCAAATGTTTTTTGTCTCATAATATACAGTAATATGTTGTAGAAATGAGTTGATTTGATGAGATGCAGATAAGAATGAGAGTAAGTTAAAAAAATGCTTAACTTTGCCTCTTTTCTTGAGACTCATCGCTTATAAAAAAAAAAAACGGTCCAACACAAATGTCAAATGTGCTTGATGCTAGAAAATCTAAGGATTAAAGACGTTAGCAAGCCTTTCCTAAGCCTTTCCCAAGTCCTGAAGGTATGTTGAGAATAAACTTTCAAAAAAGGATGAGTCATCAAACAGCAGTTCGTTGACCAGTCACTGGAGCCTTAAATGTTTGAGAAGGATATGAATCCAAAAGCATTTTTTAAATGTTTCAGAGCTGACAGAGCAGCACTGACACAGGTACATGACCACTCGTCAGTGGTTATATAGACTAACCCTAACCCAGTACAACAGGAAAGGAAATCAATACCCTGCACACTAAAGGGCCGATGAGGGAGCCATTAATCAGGGGGAGGGGCTGGACCTACACAGATTGTGTTGAAGTGAGTGGCTAAAAGCTTCGACCTCTATGATGTCATCCCCAGAGATGTACAACAAGATGTTTATCATGGGCTGATTTAAAATTCATTTTGTTTTTTTGATGAAGGGAAATAATTAATGTCTGACAGTTTCACTGCTCTCCTGTGGTAGATCAAGCCCTGCTAGAGTTTGCTGTGAAGACACAGGAAGTTGCCAGGGGTTGGAACAGATGTCATACAGGATGTGAAAAAAGCTGGGCTTCAAAGTGCATAAAAGAAGAGTTGGTTGCAGAATAACCATGACCTGCGTAGACCACCAGCAGGTTAGGCTGTGACCACTGAGGTTCCATGGTGAACAGCTGGTTCTGACATCATCCAGCAGGGTGAGAGTTGAACGCCCTCCTGACGGGATCTCACCCGGCAGCATGCAGGGCCGTTAATCTTTATTTATTTAAGAAGGAAATGAAAATAAGCCTGGTGCTCATGGCGACGGTAAACCAAGACTGAGGTCTTCACACTGTTACTGCTGCTGTTACTGCTGTTACTGTT
>NC_024323.1:15503145-15505236 GCF_000523025.1 Cynoglossus semilaevis
TACAGAAACTGGCTGAACTACAGTCGACCAGTGCAGCGTGTTCAGAACAACCAGCAGAAATGATAGGAATGATTTGGATTCACCCCGGTGTGTTGAGACTTGGATCTGCGTTTGTCGTGGATGTGATGAAGGATAGCGGTTTACTGTGTTTCACATCCCCATCTTGTTCTCTTCAAGTACTGAAATCACTGGCTGTGTGCCAAAGAAGAAAAAGTTAAAAGAAATATTCCCTAATTTATAAAAAAAAAGATGCTGCTACACATAAGAAATACTCTTCTAACCACCAGTAAATTCTTCCACTTTTTGAAAATGCATGCTGGGAAATCACATTATGAAACTAGACATCTTGATGCAAATGTGTCATGGGTCAACAATTCTTGACTGAATATTTGACCAAAGATCCCTCTTCTTTTTTGCCCAACATTGATGTGAACACAAGATGTGTGCAAGAATGAAGAAAGTTGAAACAGTTTAGAACTGGATTATGGTGATAAAAAAAGGAAGCTTATTGCAGTACTGTGTGCAACCAGCTGATAAGGGGTGAAAGTCATATGTGGAACATGGTGTTAAAGTACAATAATAGCAGCATACAGTCAGTCTGACTGACACAACAGATGGAGCGTTCAGGACTGTAGACAGTAAATACCTGTCCATGTAGCAGTTCTTTGTTTTGTGTTGTAGCACTGACCAAGACAACAAGGTGCCCTATCTTTGTCTGTAACTCTGACGCTAATACCATAGCAACAAATCATCTTCATGCAAATGCGTAACCACATCAAGAGGAAACAACAGCTTTTTACTATTTACTAACGCTCTGTGTTTTGAAAGGACACGTCGTTGTCATTCACAATTAAGTGAAACATCTTTAAAAACTGGTCATTTTTCGGCTCACCATGACAACAAGTGGTGCCACAGCCACGGTCTCACACCCATGACACCAAGAACAGTGAGAAGTAAAGGATGCTACGCACAAGTGAAGCCTGAACAGCAGCTGCTGTGTCATGAGAGGGACTCTTTGTGCTAAAAGCAGAGCTGCTTAGTATTAGCATCAGTCGACAGATAAAAGTGGTGCTGCTAGAGCAAAGGACACATAAGGAACATCTTTCTTTTGGACATACTCTGCTAACTGCTGGTAGGTAGCATGTTGTACAGGCCTGAGTATAGAAACATTAATGACGTCATTAATGAGAAATGAAAGAGTGCTATCTTCTTATCTTCAGAGGATCGTTGGCAGCTGAGAGAGAGCTTATTTAGTAATGTAGTGCTGCAGGATATGTTATGTAACATAACCAAGTGCTCTAAAAACTGGTGCCAAGAGCAGGGGAAGATACAGGGACAGTGAGAATTAAATTGTAGTACCATTTCTACAGTGTTCTTTTGTGTGAAATGTTCATGAAAACAGCGCTGATATCAGTGAAAACCACCAGGCAAAATCTGAGGATCTGAGAATTCATCATCTGATGTTGAGTATGACAGAACTGACACTCATGGTGGGATCGTATCGTGGTCTAAACCTGTGGTTCCCAAACTTTTTTGTACCAAAGATCGGTTGTGCCGGTATCGGATCGAATACCATGCCACCATTGAAGGATCACTAAATTTTGGAAAATGTAAAGGGATATGACTGTATTCTTTTTTCAATGAAGTAAATTAGTAAAAATAAAGCACATTTTTTTCCACTGTGTCCCACTGCGGCCTGGTACCAAATGACCTACGGACCGTCACCGGTTCCTAGAGCGGGGTTTGGGGACCCCTGGTCTAAACCAGTAAGAGGCAGAGCATGGACGGGCCTTGGTCTCCAATTGGCTGTGCACCTGTTCACCACACTAAGTTGTTTGTGTTGAGTGTCAGAGTAGCCGAAAAAGACAATAAACGTGACAAAATGAGAGAAATAAAGAGAGGTAGAACAATTGAACGTTTCTTTTCTTAAGAAAACCAGCCCCACATAGCCCCACATCCAGCGCTACATCCAGCTCCACATCCAGCTCCACATCCAGCTCGACCTCCAGCTCTACATCCAGCACCACAACCAGCCCCACATCCAGCCCTTCATCCAGCTCCACATCCAGCTCGACCTCCAGCTCTACATCC
>NC_024323.1:15505337-15523267 GCF_000523025.1 Cynoglossus semilaevis
ACATCCAGCTCCACATCCAGCTCCACATCCAGCCCCACATCCAGCTCTACATCCAGCTCCACATCCAGCCTTAACCACTGCTGAGAGTCCACTCAGCCCAGACACCAAGCTCTCCATCCTTGGTAATATGCCAAGCCCCGGTTCTTCTGCGACAGCATCGGACTCTGAACAGGGGACAACCAAGTCTGAGACGGAGCCTAGCCCCAAGACTCAAAATAAAAGCCAAAAATGTATTCCTTCAGACAGACCTGGCTAAAACTATTTCCATGGCTGAGGTACGACAAAGGACGTAACACAACGCACTGCGTTTACTGTCAGGACTGCAGTCTGAATATGGCCAGCAGTAGTGCATTTATAAGCAGGTCAACAACTTGTCCTATAGAAACTTATAGCAAGTTGCCTTGCTCTGGAAATGCTAATCATTTCAACTCTGAGTTGCCGATCACTAAATTCAAATCAGAAACCCACCTCATGGAGAAAAACTTGTGCTTCAAATAGAGACACACATATTCTTGTTGTTAAATCATTCACATTATATCAGACTTATGGAGAGCAGTAAAAAGGCGACCCGATGATGTTAAAGGCCATACAATTAAAAATTTGGGTGCATCCAAAAAAAGTGCAATCAATGCAAAAAAGTTAGTGTGGATCCCTGAAAGGATTGGTTTATCAATCAAGAACAACAGAGTTCCTCAAACCAACCAAGAGAAGTATATGATACCAAAGAGCAGAACGCCCTGTTTCAGTTTCCCTGAGAGAGGATTATTCTCTGGAATATTCTCTGGTTTGTTCCATTAACGTCTGAGTAGGAACGTTTCAATCTGAGAAAATGTTTGAGGTTTTCTGCCAGAGAACACCAGGCTATGAAAGCACAGTTCTTATGACTTCACGTGAAAAAAAAAATCAATAACCGGTCAGTAGGATTTCCAGCTCTTCTTCTCCCAGACCGTCCACAGTGAAATGTTTGGGTTTTTTTTAAACAACTCTGTTTGTATAACTGCTGTCTGCTTTCAGAAGACCTCTTAATTTCAATGCTGCTCATTGCTAATTAATGCAACCAATATTAAAGTCAGAACATATATGCAGTATACACACACCTATCACGCTAATGACAGGAGCAGCTGAGCCAAAAACATGTCCTGGTTATGAACACACACACACACACACACATCAGCCTTCCGTGGTGAGGAACATGGGTATTACAGTGATTTGAAAAATCCCAACACAGGGAAACGTTTCATAACTTTTTTCACTTCCCATTTGGGACGAAACGGTTGAACAATGAATGGAATCGTGTTTTAAAATAAAAGTCTCAGATCAGAGGACATGGACTGGGATTATACAGACTGAACCTCAAATAAAGGACGTGAATCCAAACAAACACCTCACAGATGATGACTGTCTTCCACCTGTGTCTCCTCCTACTGTAGCTCTGTTCCTTTTATGCACTTTAGTATTATTCACTGGGCTAAAGGTTCTGTTGTTCTAATGCCCCACATTAACTGGTCACATGATCACATGACACAGCAGCACTGTGAATATTAGAAATAGAAAACATCTTAAGAAAGATGGACTGTTTAATCCACATTTGGCTACATCTACACCTGGACGTTGTAAGATCCATATTTTGTTGAGTTTTTGGTACATAGATGATACTGGGCAATGATAACAATTTTGCAATCAATCTAATGTATTTGTACTGTTAAGCATAAATCTGAATGATTAAGTGAAATGAACTAATATAAATAAACTGAAATACAGCAACGTACTGCTTGTCTATATTAGAAAATTTAATCCGATTATTCACACGATAGGGTTAGAGTTTTACAACACTCCCAAAATGTAAAAGTATGCAGAAAGAAAGAACAGCAGATAGAGGTAAAAAGTATAACTGAAAATATGAAGTCATTGCACTCAACAATATCAATCAGCCTACAGTACTGAACAGTCCATCTGACTGTTGTGTCTGTCAGACTGTCAGTCGTAGACTGATTGGCTGTCCTGATCTCAGTCAGGCTGCTCTGACACAAGCGCCCAACTTGGGGCAGGGCTGCTGACCAGAGGTTGAAGCACTTTTTCCCCACAGTGTGTGTGTGTGTATACTAAACCATGGATAAGTGGAAGGACCATGAAATAATTGGTTATTCTTGTTATTTTGATTATGCATTGAAATGTATATAAATTAAATCTGACTAATTTGACAAACTTTACCGTGTTGATTTTGTGGGCTGTTCAATAAAAGGGCAGCACTGGTGCATGAAGCTGCCACTGTAACTGTGCACACTCACTTGTTGTCACAGTAGTGTAATGTGAGTTTCCATTAATCTCCTGACTTTGACAAGTATTTAGGTGCAAAGATTTGGGAACAATTATTTGCCCAAGGTCATGCTTGAAGTCACATCTCAAACACCTCCTTGTGATGCATGCCTTAGTCAACGACTGTGGAGGAAAGGCTGCAAAAGAATCTGTCTACTCATTACTTACAGTGAAATTATTAAAAGCATATTAAAGTTTTAATAAATAAATAAATACAGACAAACCCTGTTTTGGAAAAGTTCCTACTTACTTTAAGGATTTCTCCACGCTTGAACGTGAGTTCGTCGTCAGCAGTGGCGTTGAAATCATATTTGGCAATGGCCTCCATGGTGATGGCGGTTTGGTGGAAAACAGTTGGCTGTTTCAGGGACTTAATAAAAAACTAAAAGAAAGTATCCAAGCCTTTGAAAACAGATGCTTTCCTCCGAGTCTCTCCTCCCGTCTGTGACCCGTTTGGTCAGGGCTTAGACCTCACATAAAGAACACAGGACGGCACCTGCAAACAGAACACAGGAATCAGTTCCAAGTGTCATCATTTGAACAGAGCATTTATCACCATGGCAGCTTTGTCTAGGAAGCATATTCTACAACATTATTTTACTACATCGCTGCCACCCAACATAACTAGGTCCCTGTTCTCTGGTACTTCTATATAATACTGCAGTAGTATTACCAATTATTCTCTGGTGCAACTCTCATGGCCCTTTGGAGTTCATCATCTTCTGGTCTAGACACTTGTTTTCGGGTCAGTCTTCTTCAGCCAAAATAATGTATGATTCAAGTATTTAAAAATGCTTTATTTCATTATTATTATTGTTATCTTTTCAGTTTACTTCTCCTCCTTCACAACATTCCTTCCCCTGCCACTGGACCATGTTGTCAGTAATAACCATATGGGTGAAAGTATGGGGCCAGGGATCTTAAGGTGATATGACTCTCTGCAGAGACATTCTCTACAGTCCAAGTTCTATTTTACTTTGTTGAAAAAATGTGTGTTTTAAAACTTTAAACTGTCAAGAGCTACAAGTAGTTCTAGTCTAACCTGACATTCATGTCCATGATCTTCCTTTCAAACACTGTGTCCATCTATTTACACCTCTTGACAACATGGCTTCCTCCAGTTTTCATCATTTGAAAATGTTGTCCAACATTTTTATGTTATTTTATTTCCTTGTGAGCATCAACGATTCTCTTTTAAAAATTTAAATTTATTTTTTTCCATCGTGACAGCCCAAACCCTGCACAACGCTTTTGTTTTTGCTTCTCTGAGAACAAGGCCATTGGACCCCACTATAATCTGCGGACTGTGTTGACAAACAGACACCTGGTCCGACCACAGACCAGTCAGTTATCCACGGGCTAGAAACTGCATTTACAGAGTTAAACGGATGATGCCGTGTTATCCCATTATGTTGTTTGTTGATATGCTGCCGTACAGCTCTGATGGCTTCACCCTAATGACCAGTTAAGCAATTAAATCCGACAGCCATCCAGATGACAGCCAAAGACCGACTAACAGATTCCTTGTGTACAACACACAGACCACCACGGTTCATAACGACGAAGCCTGCACCGTGACTGTGGCCCATATTTAGAGAAAAACAAAACATTCAAACCCATGACCGTAACAGTTCCAGAAAACAGACGAAATAAAGCGCGTCACCGATAGATACGACAGAGACAATGAAAGAGGAAAAGGGGAAGCTCGAGCCTGAGAGGTGGAGCAGGCTGACATTTAGAAACCATTGAGCCGTTTTGTCATGGTTTAAAATGAGATTTTTCTTAACGGCTGTACGACCGACATTTCATTACCAGAGCTGCATTTTTAACCATTTTCACCCACGGCGTGACGCCGTTCAGGAGAACAGACTGTGCCTAGTGGAGCTAGCATGCCGGCTAAAGGTCGGCTAACAATAACTGCGATGCAGCGCCAATATCCAACTTGAACGATCATATGTGTCACAAAGCTGAGAACATGGTGACATTATATCAAAAATAAACATGCTCGGATAAGCGACATACTTCTATCGCTCTCGGAGACCCAGTCGATTATTTTGTCAAATGTGGAATAGAAAAGAAATCAGCTTTTTTCCCCAAAGCGCAGGCTGTTGTTGCTCTGCTAACGGTGCTCGGCTACGCTGAGTCTGCGACGCGAAAGAAAAAACAGCAAACAACTTTGCGTGTAGGAAAACGACGAGTAAACTCACCACTCGATATAAATACCGTTGGAACACCGCCACCGAACCGTAACGGGTAATTAACCCAGCCCGTGTTTCCTCTGGAGAGGGGAGAAACAGCTTATGTCTTGCTGTCGTTTTCAGCCCGTCCTCGGAGCCTGAACCGAGCTACTAGCATACGGTTTATTTCCGCTTCCTCCTCAAGCGTTGGGAGGGTCTGACTGTTAATGCTGCTGTTGCTGAGAGACTGACTCAGCTGCTTATTTGTCTAGATATGTCTGTCTGTCTATATATATGTATGTCTGTCCGTCTATCTGTCTGTCTATATTTTGACAGCCTTACCAACATGCAGAACCAGATCACACCACTTCTACATCAAACGTATGTAAACCAAAGGTCTGAAGGTGCTGAAGAAGCAGTTTTATTTCTCAATTTACACACGCACGCACGTCCTCTTCAAGCAACCCATGTGTGAAAGGGGAAAAGTGGGCAACATCTCTCCAGTAATTGTGCTTGCTCAATGCATTATCTGGGATTCGAACAGGTACCTTCCTTCTAGAAGCCCATTCCTCTAACTACCTGTGCCATGACTCATCCTGCAGTGACAGATTTTCCCATCAAATGTAACAAACTTACGGGTAAATAAAAATTTTTTAAATAAAAATATTTAATAAAAAAGATTACCAAATTGACTTAACACTTAACTTTTAGAATTTTATTTTTACTAACTGAATATGCTTCCAGATTATTTTGTTTTTTCTTCCTATTTGTCCAAATTCTGAGCGGATTATACTCACTAAGATATCCGACTTTAGTCAGTACTCACTACATAAATAAGAATGCAACTGACAGGTCTGTAGAGCGGTGACAATGTCTGTTCTCACAGCTACAGTTGAACAGAAAACGACTTATAGACAGAACAAACAATCGGTTTAACGGTTATCGTCTGTCAAACAATCGCCTGTCTTCATTTTTGATGAAATAGAACTGTAACTAATATGTTCACACAGACACAGGATCAGAAAGACTGGATCGAAACTCAGTCACTCTACCCAAACCGTGGTTTATCAAATATGTTGGATTTTTCGGACTTTGCTCCCCGTGTTTTCCTTTCTTTTCCCTTCGTGAACATCTGTTTTTGATTCTGACCTACAGTGACCGAAACGTTTGTAGAGTAAAAGCGTCACAATGCTGACACCTAGTGTTTCATTTTATTATAACTGTCTTCTTTGTTATAACTTCTTCTGAAGGACATCTTTGAAGAGGACACGGTACCAAGACTCTTCTGTCAACTGTTCAACTCTCATCCATAATGTCTGAAAACACTGACGAGAAGACGGTGACCACCAACCAGAGACCAGAGCAAATGTTTCCAGAACTACTTGGATTTTCACAGATGCAACAATGCATTGGCAGCCAAAGACCAGGACATAAGTCCCTGTCAGTGGTACCAGAGCTTGGTACCAGGGCTTGGTACCAGGGCTGGGTACCAGGGCTGGGTGAGTGGGTAAATGGGATGAAAAGATAGAGCAGGGGACTTTCCCAGGGAAGATCTGAAGACCTGGAGCAGTTACAGACCACAACATTAGACTGCAGGTTACCTGTGTATAATTAAGCTGATGACGAGCTTACTACATCATATCATCATCATCATCATCATCATCATCATCAATCAAGTCTCTTCTCTGCCTCTGTTTGTGTGTTGTTTTGTTGTCTGTTGTCTACAACATTGTTTAGATAATAAATATAAACCAATTTACATAAAAATCTTCAAAATGCTCTAGAAACCTCAACTGAAGAACAGACTTGGGGATTTGACACAGTGCCATTGCATCCAATGCTTTTTCGTCCTTTTTTCTCCATTCTGTGGACTGTTCCAGAACCTTTCATCTTTAGTGCAGGAAGTCAACGACGTTTGTAACTTGTTTGGCGTCTCTTGTAGTGCCCCCATTTTTATCTGTGGAGTTGGTTTTTTAAAAAAACCCAAAACGTCACCTCCTGGAGAAGAGAAATGTGGATCTACTTGACCCGCAGGGACAGAATGTAAGGGGGTTCGATTCTTGATGCTGTGATCCGCTGGAGGCAGAGTGTTTCCACTCTTCTTCTCTAGAAGACAATGATAGTCTGTAGAGTATCCTTGTAAATACAGAAGGACTGCAGTGTTGTGTCTTTACATTTCTTTGAGATGATTTCTGTTGCTGGACCTAATTAGACATAGAAAGAGTAACAATAAGACAATAATCACAAGGGCCAACCAGAAACTATGGATGAACAAGGAGGTGCGCAGGAGACTGAGGAAGCGTAATACTGCCTTCAAATCAGGTGAGGTGGTGGCACTCAGATCAGCGAGGACCAATTAGAACCGTGCCGTCAGGGATGCAAAACGTGTCCACAGTCTGAAGGTGCAGGGTTTCTTCCATGACCGCAGCAACACCAGACAACTGTGGCAGGGAATCCAGTCTGTCACAGACTACGAAGCCACACCCTCATCCTGCCAAGACAACATCAGCTTCCTCAGTGAGCTCAACAACTTCTTTGGAAGATTTGAACCTCTGAACAACACACCAGCAAGGTAAGCTTCTCCCCGATGATCAGGTCCTCAGGCTCAAAACCACTTATGTACAGAGAGCTCTGAGAAAGGTCGCCGCACGGAAAGTTGCAGGTCCTGACAACATCCCAGGACGTGCGATCAAGGAGTGTGCAGACCGGCTGGTCCACGTGCTCACTGACATCTTCTGTCGTCTCCTCGTGCTTCAAGTCAGACACCATCATTTCAGTGCCAAAGAAATCAACCATCTCATGCCCTGTTGCACTAACACCCACCATCATGAAGTGCTTCGAGCTGGTTGTTAAGGACCACATCATCTCCATACTGCCCCCGTCATTCGACCTGTTCCAGTTTGTATACCAGCCTAACCACCTCCACTGCTCTCCACCTGAGCCTGGAGCTCTTGGAGGGAAAGAACACCCACGTGAGGAGGCTGTTTCTGGACTTGAGCTTAGCATTCAACATGATCCTCCTCCAGGACCTGGTATGCAAATTGTTAACGGTCATATTGTTGGGGTCCATGACAACTTCACTCAGCATCACACCACCCTCTTGGGGTGGATAGATACCGGGAAACTCCCCACCAGAAAAATACAAGTGAAGAAGCCTCTTGAGGTGAGTCCAGGTGACTACTCTGAATTACTTTGAGATCATTCTGATGACCTGGAGGACTGAGAACATCCACAAATGCAGGAGGTTCAGTAGACCTGCTGGTAACGAATGACTGAATGGATCACCAAGAGAGTCTACAGACCAGACTATCATCCAGGTCTACAGACTGATTTTAAATGATTATTTATTTTTTAACATAAACCTGATCTTTTAACTTTGCTGCTAGACTTTTGTCACAAATCAGATTTGTCTAAATGACACCAGTGTCTGAGGTCGTTCTGATCCACGTCATCAGTTAAAACGGCAGAAGCAGTACTCTGGCCGATCACGTAGTACTTTAATGTACTATAGTTGACAGAGCACAGTAACATATCAAATCTATAAAAACAGGTACTTTTTTGACATTGTAAAAGAAGGAAATATAAAGAGTTGAATATGTTTTAGAGATGTTGAGGTGAATCCATGTCATCATCCTGTACATTAGAATAAAAAGTCATTAGAAGACAGACACACACACACACACACACACACAGAGTCCAAGTCATTATAAAAGCACAGAATCATCACTCATTCAGGTCAGGACACGTCCAGCCAGACAACAACAGACAGGTCAGGTCAGTACAGTACAGTACAGAGAGAAAGACTTCATCTAAAAATGTACAAAGTCCATATTAAAAGTATGAGCTTTTAAAAAAAAAGACATTTCTTTTAAAAATGATCAACATTAAAAATATCCAGAGATTTTTGAATGCCAGAAAGTGGCTATAATCACAGTCTAGAGGTGGCGCTGATCATCATCATTATCCCTTTGATCACAGTCCAGGCATGATGTAGGCAATGTTGTCCAGTGTATTGGACTGGAATGAAGAGAAAGAACTGGGTTAGAACACAGGTTCAAATAAAAGTACTGTCAAAATTACCAAAGAAAAGGCAAAGAAGAAGGAGGAGGAGGAAGAGGAGGAAGAGGAAGAGGAGGACCAGTGTCTACTTTACCAGGACATTTCGAGGACATCCGTTCAACTGTGGTATCTGTGCAGTGAGACAGGTCAGTGGGCCCAGGGCACACAGGATGGAGTCCAGCAGGACAGACAGGCTCCCAGACACAGCAACCATGCCCTACACCACACACACACACACACACACACACACACACACACACACACACACACACTTTGTTTTTTAATACAGTGACAAGAGGGGGGTGTTAGTATGAAGGGCAGTGTTTGAATTCAAAGTGTAAAGTCTTACTTCAGTTTCCTGTAGTCTGTGTCCAATCAGAGACAGCGATTCTCCCAGCAGCTGCAGATGAGCTGCTGCATCGATGGGATCAACATCTGGGACTCGTGCAGGTGACAAAGACAAGGTTCCTGGGGCTCGGCTGGGCGACACCACGGCAGTTCCTGTGGCTATGACTTAGATGACAAAAACAGAATTATGGTAAGAGTGTGAGGACAGACCATGGAGACTTGGCGTGAAGATACCTTTGCTCTTGTTCTCCGTGGAGCTCTTCTGTTTGATGGTGGTGGCCTCGGCCTTGTTCTGTTTGTGCTGTAGATGCTGAGCCTTCTGCCTCCAAAGCTGACCAGACCAGCACACAACACATTTATATATAACACAAAATGAAAAGAAAGGCTTTCCAAAATTACATTGTAATTGTAATATATATGTATACATACATACACTATATGACCAAAAGTATTCGCTCACCTGCCTCGACTCATGCTATGAACTGAAGTGCCATCCCATTCCTAACCCAGAGTTCAATATGATGTCGGTCCACCTTTTGCAGCTATTGCAGCTTTTTTGTAATTGTCCAAAATGTTTTGGTATCCTGAAGCCTTCAAAGTTCCTTTCACTGGAACTAAGGGGCCAAGCCCAGCTCCTGAAAAAAAGAAAATTCCATGCTCCCAACCTTGTGGGAACAGTTTGGAGCGGGCCCCTTCCTCTTCCAACATGACTGTGCACCAGTGCACAAAGCAAGGTCCATAAAGACATGGATGACAGAGTCTGGTGTGGATGAACTTGACTGGCCTGCACAGAGTCCTGACCTGAACCCGACAGAACACCTTTGGGATGAATTAGAGCGGAGACTGAGAGCCAGGCCTTCTCCACCAACATCAGTGTGTGACCTCACCAATGCGCTTTTGGAAGAATGGTCAAAAATTCCTATAAACACTCTCCTCAACCTTGTGGACAGTCTTCCCAGAAGAGTTGAAGCTGTAATAGCTGCAAAAGGGGGAGCGACATCATATTCCCTGTTTCTGTTTACCTCTGCTGTGGACCAGCACCAAGTGAAGGGAGCAGCATGCAGTGCTGTGTTCAATCTCCTCCAGATAAACAAAGCTACCAGCCATGTCTTTTAGTTTATTTTTTTGCTATATTTTTACTGTATCAAATTTTTTTATCACAAAAATAATGATAATATAGAAAATATTTACCGTAAAATACCAGGATATAGTGAAACTCTCACGAGATTGGAATAAAAAATATTTCTGCGATGTACTGAGGGAGTGAAAAGAGAACCGCGATATAGAAAGGAAACACTGTATATATACACATACAGTGCTTATCATAGGTATTCACCTCTCTGGATGTTTTACTTTTATTGCTTTCATAAATTCAATCATGGTCAATAAATTTGGCTTTTTTCCACACAAAAATGTATTACTCTTTAAGTGAAAAGAGTTCTATAAAGTAATGTTAATGAAATTTTTTTCCAATTTTTTCCAAGCCAAATTTATTGACCAAATAAAAAAGCCAAAAAAGACAAATTTAGCAAGATATATATATATACACACATGTATGCATATACATATACAAGTATATATGTATACATACTGTATATATGTGTGTGTATATACTGTATATATATATATACACACACACAGACATATATATACATATATACACACACACATATATACACACAGACACACACACATATACATATATATATATACACACACACACACACATATATATATAGATAGATAGATAGATATATTTGGTGTGAGAACTGACCAGCTTGTCTTTCTCAGGCATCGTTTTCCACACTTCTGCCAACCGTTTGCTCAGCTCACCAAAGTCTGTCAATCAGCAACAGAACATTGTTATGCTCTTTGATTCACTGGACAATATACACACACACATACATGTTTGTGTGCACACAGTGAATAACAGACCTAGTCCTGGCTGCTCTGCATTGATGTTCACCCTGTACTCCTTACAGAACACCTGGTATGCCGTTGTCTTTTTGGGCTAAATAAGTGAGGAAACCAAAGACAGCACATTAACGCTACAGTATTAGCGACAACAATCTCCCTTGTGGACTGTGTGGAGTCAATGTTGGCTTTCTATAAGCAACAAAGTTGTAAAAATGTGACCTTGTCTTTGTCAGATTTTTCTCGATCCTTCTCTTCTTTTCTTTTCTTCTTCTCAGTTGTATATTCACTGCTATGCTGCTGCTGCTGCTGCTGGTATGACAGCGGTGTACCCATGGCATACATTGGACCAACAGCACTGTGGGTGACAGTGGGGTGGGAGTGGCTGTGGCCTTTTGATGTATCTAAAAAAGACAGCAGAACAATACATAGACCTGTCAATCATTTATCAAATACATGAACGACTGCTGACACTTTGAGCCAATGGTTTAGTAGAACAGCCACACATACAGTACCTTTTACTACTTTAATTCAAGGCCAATATTGTCAAAAGGACTGAAAACAGACTGGACTTCAAAATTAACTTGATATTTACACGATTTAATGGCAGTGAATGCACCACTTTGTGTTGCTGCTCCTGTCACACTTGTCCAGTAGAAAGATTTTTGTCTAACCCTAACCTTTATTTGACATGTTTTGTTTTTTATTTCTCACCTCCATTTCCTTTGCTGTGCTTCTTGTCTTTCCCACTTTTCTCCTTGTCTCTGTCTTTTTCCTTGTCTTTTTTCTTCTTGCTCTTTTTACTCTTCTTTTTCTTTTTAGACAGATGTGTGAATGAATCATCAATGACTAGTTCTCCAGCCTCCAGCTCTACTCCAGAAGAAGCACTGTCATCTCCCATCACACCTCCAAAATGTCCTGGTGAAGAAGAAGGAATGAAGTATGTTTGACCCAGGTATTTGGACTTTGTCTTATGTTAGGAATCATGACCATTCAACAGTTTTTTATTAAAAACCCTTTGTTCTCTATAAAAGCACAACCTTCAGGGCTTCAGGTCTGGGAGTGGGGTTGGGGGGGTGACGCTGAACTTGCCAAAGTCAGCTTCACATTGGTGCCATCTGACACTCTGTGTCAAACAAAATGATTGAACTACAACAGGCTTACATTTAAAGGGATCATGGACAGTCATGATGTCATCAATGTTGTGGTCACATGATGAACACACCTCTCTAAAACAGAACTGACTTCATGGCAGAGAAGGTTCTTTGTTCTACCTGTGGGTGACCTGTCGTGTTTTACCCCAGCGCCTCTCTCACCTTCGACTTCCACTTCCTTCCCCACGACAGGAAGTGGATCTTGACTCTGTTGCAGCTTCCTCTTGGGAGTCTTTGAAGTCATCTTGTCTCTGTCCTTGTCTTTCTTGGTGACTCCCTTTGATGAGTGTGCTGTGATTGGGAAGCTCTCACTTTCCTCTTTCTCTGGTGACATGATGAGCTTCATTTTCAGCCCGTCGGCCTCACGCAGCGTCAACGGCTCCTCTTTAGAAGTTCCCCCGTGGAAGAGAGAGGATTTTGACGAGGCGGAGGAGTGTTTCTTGGAGGAGGTTGACGACGTAGGTCGAGACTGACAGAAAGAATGGCTGCCTTTGCTTCCACCGCCACTGCTATGTTCACGTTTGCGATCCTTGGAGGAATGTGAAGAAAAAGAGGGGTAGGAGGGTTTCTTTAGGAAATGGGGACCGGGGTCTGAACCCGTAGCTAGAGGAGATGTAATGGCTTGTAAAAGGCCCATAGCTGTGTCCGTTGAGTGTGAGGACGGGGGGGGAGACATATGTGAGGAGCGGTCTGCAGATTTGTGCTTTTTCTTATGTGGAGCTGGTCCTGAACCCTCATGGTCTAACATAGTAAAGAATCAATGGACAGTTAGTTTCATTATAACCAATCAGGAAACAGAAACAATGATTAAAAAATAGACAAACTTCTCACCTCTGTGATAATAGTCATCACTATGTTTCTTCTTTTTCTTGTGTAACTCCCCTCCCAACATAAAAAGCTCTGAATCCTGTTTTAAAAAAGGACACCATGACTTCCAGAAGACTGGATGATGATTTAGTGGCACTCCCAAAAGTATTAAAATTCCCAATTGTACATTGAAGAGACATATTGAAATTTAAATGAATAAACCAGTTCCAAAAACAACTAACCTTGGTCCTCTTCTTGGAGGACTTCCGGACCTGAGCAGCAATCTCCTCCTCTTCTCTGAGAAGATCTTTGTACGATCTCCTCTTTTCTCTCTGGCTTCGACCGGCAACAAGGCTGCGGTCTCCGTCCAGTACCATGTCTGAATTACAATTAAATGGTGTCATTGGCAGGACTTTACAGGAGGAAAATCTCAAAGCAGAGTAAAACAATAGCAGTATGTTGTATAGCAATAATAAGTGAACAAAATACAACACTGATACCACCTTAGATGCAACAAAGATTTGAAAATCCTACTTCCATGGTGTGATATCATAAACTTATTAAAGATCATTGTTAAAATTTCAATTATAAGACCATTACATCAAGAAGCAGTGTTTACACCAGTCTGTGGGAGAGACTGCTGCACAAGAACATCCAAGAGTAGGTACAGATAACAGCAGCACGACAAGTCAAGTAGTCAAGGATCAAAATTCTTCTTTACAGTTGACGACAACAAAGTCATACAAACATTAAATATTTGAACCACACACATATTTAATTATTATTATTATTATTGTAGTACATTTAGGCCTCTTTACCCTTTATCTCCTCATAAGCCATGGTTCCACCCTTGAGAAGACGTTTACTGGCCACAGGACGTTACTAACACCAGGAAAAACAGGGGATTACCTGTGCAATAAACACAGAAAACAATTAAAACACATCAAGTTAAACATGAATATACTTGTACTATTGCCATAATTCGCATAAGAGCGTGCAACACGAGTATGTCTGAAAGTTTATCTATGACATAAAGAAAGAATTGGAGGTACATTTGAATGGGTGTACGTTGTCCTCCAGTCCCGGCGGTTTCTCTACTGCTCGGCCCAGAGAAAAGGTCAAAACTAACTGAAAAACGCATTTGGAGAAGTATTAACGTTCCTATTCTGCATGTAAGCTTTAAAAACCATAAAAGGTGGCGTTAAGATTTCCCGCCTACTTTGGCAAAGACACAAACACACCCCCCTGTCCAGCTTGTTTCGCTGTCACAACCCCTTCCCAGTGGTTCCAGCAGCTAAATCCCTCCCGCCGATTCTATTTCGCGGTGTTCAGTACAAGTTGCAAAGGCAAGTCCGAGGCTTCCACACAGAACTAGGCCGCGGTTCCGTCAGTGGGAAAACAGCAGTTTGAACATGCATATAACTTTACTCGTGGTTTCTTACGCTGCCGTGTGATATCATATGCAGTGCATAAACATCAGGGGTGAGGAAAATATGTCATTACAAATGAAACTACCTTGTAAGATGTCCAATTTACGGGGGCCGTACCGCCATCTTTGTTCTTAGAAAACAATACGTGTTGGCCGAGGGTGGGGCTTCGACAATTCAGCCAATCAGAGTGAAGGGAAGTAGCCCTATTGGCGATGTACTGTTATGCTGTCATATAGCATAACCCTTGAATTCTGCTCAAGTATTACACAATTAATACAGATTTTTTTATCAATATACTGTATACAAACCTACTGATTTATTTAATTACGTACACAGATTTCCAAACAGCCACATAAAAAAATGCAACATGGGGAAAACCCATTGCGAATCCAAAATGATAAAGAAAAAAGTAACATGACATACCAATAATGAATTGTTCAAATACTCCATACCATTTACATAACAGAATGATTTTAAAACTTGAAAGAAACATGTACACACACACACACCTGAGCCAAGGGCCAATTTTACTCCTTTATTCTGCCAGTCTTTATACAAAATGTACTTTTCACCTCAGACTTTTTCATCTGTCTTATAGATAGATCTGCACTAAAGGGCATGGCATACACGAATTTCCTATATACATTATAGATCCGTTTAGTACAGATTCTATCGGTAATTGTCAGTGGTGGCGTTCTCCTGAGATAACCCTGCTGTTTACTATTACTTTCTATGTAGTGCCCTCTTCAGGGGAAGGGCGAGCGCTACACGATCTAGGCCTGACAAACAGAACAAAACAGTTTGCATACTATACCTTTGAGTATATGATTAAAAAAAACCTACAATCCTAAATGTTTAAACAAAATAACAATTTAAAAATTATCCAACACACAAACATTTGCTTTGTTGAACAGTCATTGTTAAAAGTACTGTGATAAATCTTTGTTTGAAAATAGAGAAAGAAATTCACAACAGCAGGTGTGTTTGTGTGTGAAGGACAGGTTGGACACAGTCTTCTACCTGTCCCCCAGATTCTGTTTTTGTAGACTGAGTGATGTAAAACTGGCCAGCAAATCAGTCACTTCATCTACCTGAAAGGTACACAACAAAGCCACAGAGTTGTAGTTAAAGTCAGAGTTTAGTTCACACTTCAATTCAATTCACTAATTCTGGTTGTGTGTAACCACAAATCTGACTGAACGTTGTTCTCACCTGTTCCTTGGTGCGTGTATGCTGCAACTGTGTGGAAATATGTTCCAGTCTCTCTTTAGCCTCACTCTGGCCCAACACGTTCAAGTATTCCCTCAGCATTTGAATGATCTAGAAGGCACATTGTCCATGATTAATCTGTCCTAAGGCTCAGATGTGGAGAAGAGCTGCTGCGCTCCATCTGTACCTGGGTCACCTCCCCCCTGAGGGTCTCTAAGCTGCCAGAATCTCCCTCCTGGAGGATGTTGAGCTTGGAGCGTGCCAGATGCAGCGGTGTCCTGCCGGCCCGGTCCAGAGCATCCACTCGAGCTCCTACACAGAGACGACAAGCACAGAAATATTACACACGCAGGTAAACTTGTCTGACTAGTCAGAAATCAGCGTTTCCCAACAGTGTGGACACAGCGGTGGCGGCGGCCTGACCTCCTCTCAGCAGTGTAGTGATGACAGGCACATGGTTGGTACAGGCCGCTGCAGGAAAACACACGGAAAAAACACATGAAGAACACACACCTTTTATTGCGTACATTTTACTGCTGTTTCAAGTATTACAATGTTTCCACACCACGGATACTGCATACAGTAAGTACTCCCAGAGTTCAGCTTCAACACTATTTCAAACCAAATGTTTGTGTAGTACAGAGTATTTAAGTCTGGTAGTACTGTAGGTCTTCAGCATCACAGTTCTTTTCCCTTACCCAGATGGAGGGGGGTGTTTCCCAGGCTGTCTTGCTGGTTGGGGTCAGCACCATGGCTCAGCAACAATTGGACTTGGTGGACAAAGGAAAAACATGCAAATAGTACAAGGCTTGTCAACAGGTACTCTGCACCAAAACAATATAGAAATGAAGAACAAGAAAAGAAAATAATGTCTATCATATACATATATAACAGAAGAAGAAGCAGACGCAGACACACACACACGTAAACAGCATATTTTCTTGAACTGTTCTTTGTTTTGGACCCGAGTTCTTCGACTGTTCCACACCGCTCATGGATGTAGTTGTTTGTATATTTAATTATAGATTAATATTTAGTTTGGTAGGAAAGGATGCCAGGGTTAGGGTTAGACTTCAGTAGTCTGGTCTGTGTGAAGAGTGGATCTGTGGGTTCACGGTATCTGACCTGGTCAACAGGAAGTGACTGTGCTGAGGTTCAATAATTCACCTCATGTGGTCATGTGGTCCAGGTCAATTGTGATCCAGTCATTGTTTGGCTTGGTGTATGACCACAATGGTTCCTGAAACTTTGGACAACTCAGCCTTTCAATTTACCCCCATCTATTTCTATTTACACCTTTCTGTTCACTGGGTTTTTGTCCAATCACATCAACGTAGTCTGACATGATCATTTATTCCAGTCAAACCACAGTTTCATTTCCGCATTTATAACCGTCTTTTCTTTTCAACTGAACCAAAATATTGGTTTTATGTGATTTTAATATTAATTTTAATGAATACTTGTTTTTATAAGAAAACCTACATTACTGTATAAAATGCTACTATAATGTAATAAATACACACACACATACATATATATATATCAACAAAAAAACTTGACAAATCAGAATCGTGGTCAAACCAGAACATATGGACCAGTACATGGACCAGTACATGGACTGGGTGATTACAGGGATATAAGGGCGAACCCTAACTCACCGATGCTCTGGTTGCCATTGCAGGAGGAGAAGTGCAGAGCTGTCCTTCCCTTGTCGTCCGCTGCACACGGGTCAATGTGGTCCTGCAGGAGCTTTCGCACTGAGTGAACACAACTTTATTAGAAGATTCTTATTTTTGGACGCGGCTCTGTTACTGGATCAGCCAGAGTGTTTACCTGTGTCGATGTCGTTGCTGTTCGCTGCCTCCCTCAGTCTTTTCACAGCTGTACAGGTACAGAAATGATGGGATGCTGGCGTCACACTGATGACGTCATGCTGTATTTATTGTACTGGAGCTGATACTTGACATCATATCAATGAATTCTTGTCATATAAATTTACAGGCTCGTTTCTTTTTGGTATTTCCTATTGACTTTTCTAACGGTGCATTAAATATGATTTACCGCCACCTTGTGGTGATGTTGCCTTTTCATATTCCTCCAAAACAAAAATTATGTCCAATGTCATACAATTTATTTATTACTTACGTTAATAAAACTTTTTTAATGAACTTCATGACATAATTACACATTCAACTGTAACTGTAATAAGTATCGGTTGGCTGTTTAAACCAGTTCTTTTACCAGAATTGACAGTGACTTTTAATTCTAACGTAACCAGAACTTCAATAAAGGTACGTATCATAATTTAAGACAAGTCGTCCACAATTCAGGGTTTTACCAGTAAATGTCAACTTACCATAGATATCTTTACCAATTGGACCCAGGCAGCGCACGGCTCGGTGGTGGCGCCTGGCCCTCGTTCCTGTCATCTTCCCCAGCCTGCTAGCCACTCCTGCTGCGGGGCCACCGCCGATCTCCGCTCCCCCCGGCTCCCACAACACGTGCAGGCACTTGAG
>NC_024323.1:15523380-15530921 GCF_000523025.1 Cynoglossus semilaevis
TCTTGCCTCCCTCCTCCCCCCGCCTGCTGCCCCCCCCGGCGGCGGGGCCCCCGCCGATCTCCGCTCCCCTCGGTTCCCACAACAGGTGCAGGTACTTGAGCTCTTTGTCGTCTCTGTGTCCGACGGGGATGTCACTTATCCCCAAGCCCAAGCCCACACCCACGGTACCCACGGTGCCCCCGCCGTCCAAGCTTCCCTCCACGGTACCCAGCGGTGCCCTGTGCGGCGCCCCCTGGATTTCGTCGTCGTGTCCGTGCTCCACTATGTACTCACCCTCGGAGCTGGAAGGCTCATGATCCGAGGCAGCCGCTACTGTGGGGTTCCATCCGTCCATAGTTTAGCTTGACATTAACCGTGGAGGCTGTGCTCACAGTCCTGTGGAAAAGGAAACGGTCCCGGCAAATATCAGGAGAAAACTTTGTTTATGGCATTAAATACGTCAGCTGCGCCTACGGCCATCGCACGACACCTTGACGTTACTTCTGTTTTAATGACGTGTTTTGAATCCTTGAAGAATTTGATAGGAACATGTTAACAGAAGACGCTTCTCCTTCGACACCACTGAAATGTCCCCGTTTTCACTTTCTCCATTTCTTCTGCTAGAGCCAGTAAGAAACACGTTTACTCACAACTGTTGACCAATCACTTGTCCTCTTGTTCATTTGCTCCTGTCCAATAGAAGCCGCGCAAACACACAGCCAATCCGAGTTCTGGGCCTACGCATGCGTACATGGAACAGGGTTGTTTTCATATTGTCCGATACAACAGGCCTCGTTAATGATTGACAGACGGCCACAGCACCGTCTTCATAAAATGAATCACAGTCATATTTTATTAAAACGTTTGCAATGTGTACATGAACGTACAGTAGAATATAGCCCCAGCAGAGGGCGCCAACGATCCATTATGAGAAACCAACGGTGACTTTTATACATGAATATCATGAACACTTTGTTATACACTGAATATACAGTAGTGCTTGTCCAATGAAGTGACATCAGGACCATTTCAATTACAGAACATTACAGAACTGCCCTGCTGTGCAGCGTCGAGCTTTGAAACAAACTGAGGTAATAAACGGTTAACAGAACATTAACAGAACTTCAAAGGATGAATCTCAGCTGTGGTTCTCCACAGAATTTTAATTTCAAAATGTTTTATTAATTTCGGGGTTTAAATCTAACTTACGACTTAGACTTGATTTGGCTCAGCAAATTCATCAAGACTTTGGTGGTTCTGATGAAAGAGGCGTAGAGTTTAGAACCAAAACCAAACACTGAATCAAAGGTCCAGTCTCAGTCCTGGAGACACAGGTGTCCCAGCCTGGGCCAGGAAGTTGGCTAATGCTGGGTCAGGTCCCGATGAGACTCCATCCTGCTTGGTGGGCATCAATCCGGAGAACTGTACACGTTCAATAGGCCGAGCCACATGTTGAATACCCTGCTGCTTTAAGTATCCTTGCTGGCAGAAGAGGGGGGGCCTCCGGTGTGTGAGGGAGGACTGAAAACACGATTCTGAAAGATAAGAGTGTCAAACGGCAACCAGTGTGATGTCAGCAGTCCATAGTCCAACACATGGTAAATATAGATTTTAACATGTAATCCATATACTGTATATTTGAGCTCTGACAGCAACGGCTATATTCACTGATTATAAACAATCAATAAAAACATCAGTCCCTGTTAAGAACACCAGAGGGCAGCAGAGGTCGGCAGCCGTCCAGGCTTCGCTGACACGTTTTCTCACCTGCATAGAAGCTGCGGAGGTCGGCCTGGAGACAGTGTTCCAGGAAGCGCTGTAGTGGTTGTATGTGAGATAGGGGGCGCTGCCAATTGGTGAGAAAATCTTCAACCACGTGATGGATGGCCTTGGGTCTCGGCAAAGCCCAGTTTTTGGGTCGCAACCTCATTTCCTCCTCTGGGATTAGAAACACACCATGATGTACTTCATTTACAGTCGTACCTCGGCCAATAGAAATGTTCTGTTTGGACCTCGGCCAATAGAAATGTTCTGTTTGGACGTTACCACTTACCAGTAGGGAGAGTGTCGTAGTGATATAGGACGGGGTGCAGAAAGCTGGATCTCCAGGCTGTGGTCCAGTTGATCTGTCTTGCTCTGTCTGGACCCAGGGTGTCAGTCACTTTCTTGCCATACTGCATGATGATAACAATTAGACCCTGCAGGGACACCTTGTGGCCAGAGAGAGACGTAAACTGGGGCAAGGCTTGAATTGGAAACTCTTCAACATATTCACACTGGGACCTTAGAAGGAAGTGGAGAAACACAGGCCGGTCAGTCAATCAAGACGACTTCACCTTTGGTACTAAACAGTCGCGTTAGGTCGGTCTAAAATTCTGATCCACTCAAAGATCTGAAGAGCTTATTAAAGCAGCAAACGAGGGAGGACAACCTGAAGGTAGTAGACACAGTCTGAACTCACCCCTGTAAAAGCACAACATCACCTAACACCTCCACCATCTGGTACAGCCCAGACACCTCATTGACCCGCTTCAGAATCCAGGATTGCAGCTGTGATGTCATCAACTTTGTTGAAGTCCAAGGGTTGCGATGGTTGCGGTATTCAAGTACACGGTGGACAGCTCTAACTGTGGTAGAAAAAGGTCGTTTCAGCTCACTTTGAACACCACCTTCATCACTTCAGGAAATGACCATGAACCTTCCCTCAGAATTTTCACCTGTGTAACGGAACCCATGAATAAAGCCCCCGGCAGACTGTCGATAGTCTCTGGAGTGAGCTGCTGTTCCCAGGACAAACAACCCGGGGCTGTTCTCCCCCTCGTACCACGCCGTCACACTGGGCAGCCTCCCTTTGGCATTCTCGCTGTTCTGCAGCCGGGCAGAGCTACGGAGACATTTGAACATCAGCTAAATAAATGACACCTGTGGACAGGGAATTCTGGGAGACAGAACCAAGTCCTGACCTGTGGAATATGCTGAAGTTGAATCGGAATCCAAGGCATCGAATGATTCGGTCGTAGGGCTCTCGCAGTGAGAAATTGTCAATGTGATACTTTGAAAGTTCCTCTGCTGAAACCTCAGAGGTGTTTTTTCCTCCTTCCTGCTTCAGGAGGAACTTGTTCAACCTCGGATACAACTTCTTCTTCTTCTTCTTCTTGTCTTTCTTCTTCTTTTCTGGTTTCTTACTGTCTCCGTCCTTCAGGTGAGCGATCACGATGTTCTCCAGGTTGGCTTCAGCCAGCCCATCCAGGGACTTCAGTTGGTACGTGTCCAACAGGTCGTTATTCACCGCTCTGAAAGACGGAATGAAAACACAACGAACGCACGTAAAAATCACAGCACAGATAAATGTTGGGAGAGGACGAAACAGAAGCCTTCACCTGAGGTCTCCCACGTAGTGTGTTTGCCAAGCCAACCGGACCGGGCTGGGACTGAGCATGTGAACAAAACTGGCTCTGCCCATTATGCTTTGGGCCGTTTCAAAAGCCGAGTTTCCCTTCCCCAGGATGAGCACGGTCTGGTCCTTGTAGTCCTCAGGGTTGGTGGAGATGGACTCGTAGCCCTCCACCAGCTCCGAACCAACAAAGTCCACCTTCTGGGGCACCCACAATCCCGTGGCTACAAGAAGGGTGCTGAGGATGGAGAACAATAATACAGACCAGTTAATCTGGGGGTGGGGGTGGGGGGGGTGCCAGAGGTGTGTGTCAAGGTCAAAGGGCAAGGTCTCCTGTTCACCTTTAACAATGCTGAGGCAACATTTTGAACCCCATGGATAGATGGAAAAAAAGAGAGGGTACAGGGGGAGCGGTGGGTGGGGGTGGGGGTCACACTGATACCTGCACTGGAGCTCAGAAGCCTGTTGATCCGTCAACAGGTATTGAACCCCCGTGGCCATCTGAACTGCTCGGACATTTCTGATGTCCACACCATACTGTACTTTCAACCCCAGCTCCTTCTGGAAGATGGACAGGTAGAGGGGGTAGGTGTCAGCTGGGGGGTAAAACTCACTGCTCAACCGCTTGAACAAAAGGCTGGACTTGTCACTCAGCAGTGAGTTCCAGTCATGACGCAGGTTGAACTCTTTGTTTGCTGATCCTGTGTGGATCTTGTTGATACTGATCAACTTTCTGTGTCGGGGGAACCTGGAGACACACACACACACACAAGGTCAGACAAATACAACACCACCATCTCCATTGGGTTCACACATGAATCCTGAGCTGACCTGTGGAAGAAGCTGCCTGGCCCAGAACTCCTCTCCAGGATGATGTAGTCTCTTCTGGCCCTGGACAGGAAGTATCCCATCTGCAGTCCTGCAGGTCCAGCTCCCAGGACACAGTAGTCGTACTGGTGGCGGCGGCCATTATCAGACCAGCATGTCACACAGCTGATCGAGATGAACAGGAGAAAAAAGACCAGGTCTGGACCCATGTCCTGCAGACAGATGAAATGACATGAGACCAGACGAGATGAGGGAGGAGTCTGCACTACTACTACTACTGCTGTCTAGTACTACTACTGCCTAGTACTGCTACTGCCTAGTACTACTGCCTACTACTGCTATGAGGGAGGAGTCTGCACTACTACTACTACTGCTGTCTAGTACTACTACTGCCTAGTACTGCTACTGCCTAGTACTACTGCCTACTACTGCTACCTACTACTACTGCCTAGTACTGCTGCCTACTACTACTGTCTATTACTACTGCCTAGTACTACTTCAAGTAAACGACTAACTCTAGCCAAACTGCTGTACGACTGGAAACACAAGCTCAGGTCGGTTTCAGTTCCATGTTGTAGTTGTTATCACGCCTGCGGTCGAGTAAGTTTGGTAATCGACATGTCAAAATAAAATCAAGTTACAACGCACAAGAACGCTACTGTGGATCTGCGGATGATTTGAACGTGTCACATGACTCCCACGCTAAAAGATCATTGAAGTTCTTTCGGGGTGGCCTTTTAAGATGTATCAATTTTCACAAAAAGTTCGAATTGAGAATCCGATTAACTTTCAAAATAAAAGCTATTCTTTCTGAGCGCTGGCTGGAGGCTTTCGAGATAGAGAGGACGGCCATTTCAAAGCAATCGCCATCTAGTGGCATTAGCTAAGAATGCCGTTGGGGCATTGCGATGCAGGAAAAAGACAAATTGAAACGATAAAACACACATCTTCGACCCGGTCGGGCTAGTTTGGATAAGAAACTAGTTCGCCAAGCTAGACCGTGTACGTGGGTCTCAAACCACTAAAGGGGTTCTGACATTAAATGCGTTTTACTTATCGTCTTGTAACTACATTGTTGCACAAGTTTCCACAGCAGTCAACAACAATCACCCCCCACATCCCCTCGTTCAATGCCCCGAATTTTCCTGATCGCCTACCTTATTATCTTGTGAATATCAGAAACTCATCTTCAAAATAAATACCTTACACCTTCAGGTCATATTTTTGGTGTGTCGACAGCCAACAGATCGAAGATCCACCCAGCAGAATCTCCCAGGTTCCTCTGTAGCTCTGTCCGATGATGGATCACTCAGCGGCGGCAGCAGGAAGACCAGGCGGTACCTTTTTACGGGCGTTGTTCCCTGGTTCTCACAGTGTGTCCTGTGTCAGAACGAGTCCCGTCCACAATGTTACATGTTTACCGTCTGCTGTGTCGAAGCGGTTCCCAACAGTCCAGCAGTTAAACCGGGCGATATACGTCACATAAAGCGCACCGCATCATTGGACCAACCCGCATGCTAACAAAACAAAGCTAGTGTTTTATATTCCTGTCTGATTCTGATCATTTGGCTTTTTTTTTTAAACTGAACAACTCACGAAGAGCGTGTGTACAAATAACACAAATGAAGTTATTTGTATTCACGAGTACAAGAAGCGGTGACGTTGAAAGTGGTGTTGGGTTTTTTTTTCCTGCTCCGTGAATTCCGAGCTGAAAACACTGCAGCCAACTCCTCCGTCTGTCCGGGTCCCACGTGAGGACTTCTGGTTCCAGGTCTGCTCTGTTTTCACTGGGCCCAGAGTCAATAAGGTTCTACAGTTTTCCACTGACAGTTTTTACAGTAGAATTGTAACAAGTTGAACACAGTAAAATGGCTAAACCTTGGTGGAGTTCATGTACACTACAGAGTATTTCTCAGCAGAAGTGCACAAGTACTGCTGCAGTACATAACTCATAAATGTCAATGATTGTCTGTAACTGCATGACGCTGCGGTCACCTGCGCTGCTGCGTCCTGATCTCTGATTGGTCTGAATTCACCTTCAACTCCGTGGACTGATCAAACTGGTATCAGTCCAATATGTCATATATGTGACATATATGTCAGTGGCGTTGAAGCCTATCAGCTGAACATCAAACAGTTACCCGTGACACTGCGCTGTGATTGGACGATAAGTGAAAATCACAGTCAGTGGTGTGAACGGCCTGGTGATCTGTGAGTGACTCTCAGTTTGTGCTGCGTCATGTTCTGGACTGACTGACTGCTTTGTCATGTTTGACAACAACACGGTGAAGAATGTGACTCAGCACTCACACTTCCTGTCTCAGTCAGAGCGCCGGCCCCCAGACTGCTATAAAAGGAAGGAGTGAGCGGTGGAGCAGCAGCAGCAGCAGCACAGGGGCCTAACTCATCAGCACAGTGAGTACTTTTGAGTACTTCTGGGTACTTCTTTGTACTTCTTCTCACTTCTTTGTACTCTTTGTCTCAGTTTGTGTCACTGTGTTTCAGGGTAACGCACGGAGAAGATGAAGAGTGCCAGGAAACCAGACACCGGGGATTCTGGGAGGTACAGTAGGAACAATCGATTCTCAGCTCCTGTTCCTGTTCCTGTTCCTGTCACTGTCACTGTTGTGACTCTTCTGTTTGTGCTGCAGTGATTTATCAGAGCAGATTAAAGCGGCCACTTCAGACATCCATGTCAGAGCTGAAAACACTGAGCTGATGTTGACCTACCAGAAGGGTCGGATCAGTGCCACGCAGTACAAGGTAGGTACTACACAGTACTGTGAACTCCAGCAGTACACAGCGCTACATATGTGTAGTACTTCAGCAGTACTCCCTTTTATCTGTGTCATGTGATCAGTGCAGTACACACACACACACACACACACACACACACACAGAGTTTTGTTCATTTCGTTCACCTTTGATGACAAACTTGATGAAAGTTCTGACCAGATGAGACAGAATTGATGGTAAAACTTGTTAAAGCTGGTCCAGACACCTGACAGTCTGGGACCAGGACCAGCAGAAACCTGAACATCTGTCTGTAGTCTTGTTGGTCCGGTCTCCTCTCTGTTCTGTGGACTCATGTATGTCGGTCTGGTCCTTGTAGGTCCTGCTGTGTTCCCTCTATGAAGTCTACAAGGCACTGGAGGAGGAGCTGGACCGGAATTCTTCCCACCCGGCCATCGCTCCCATTTACTTCCCACAGGAACTGGCTCGATTGGAATATCTGCAAAAAGACCTGGAGCACTTTTTTGGCCCCAACTGGAAGGAGCAGGTGATCGTCCCTGCAGCCACACACAGATATGAACGAAGGCTCCGAGAGGTGAGTCCACGG
>NC_024323.1:15532996-15538100 GCF_000523025.1 Cynoglossus semilaevis
AAAGGCCCTGGACCACTTTTTTGGCCCCAACTGGAAGGAGCAGGTGATCGTCCCTGCAGCCACACACAGATATGAACGAAGGCTCCGAGAGGTGAGTCCACGGGCCTCACGGGGGGAGGGGGGAGTTTGGGGGGGGGGCAGTGGGAGGGCATTTGAACGAGCACTGACCGAGGACCTGGTTTTTCAGATTGGCAGGACCAACCCGCTGCTGCTGGTGCCGCACGCTTACACCCGCTACCTGGGTGACCTATCAGGGGGTCAGGTTCTGGGAAAGATCACCCAAAAGTGTCTGGGTCTGAACGACAGCGAGGGAACTCAGTTTTTCTCCTTCCCGGCGGTGAGCAGTCCCAACCGCTTCAAGCAGCTGTACAGGAGTCGCATGAACAGCATCGGCCTGACGGAGCAGGAGAAGACGGAGGTGCTGGAGGAGGCCGTCACAGCCTTCCAGTTAAATATCCAGGTGAGGAAAGGAGAAGAGAGGAGGAGGTGCAGGATTGTCACACAAGGAAGCTGTGAAAACAGGAAGTGAATGTGAAAAAATCCCACTCAGCAACTTTTTCTCTCGTAGGTTTTTGATGACCTGCAGAAAATGCTGAATGTCACGACAGCTGAGCAGCCGAACGCCCCCCGCCCCCCCACCGCCCTCCTCTCACCTACAAATGTTAAGCAGTTGACTGTGGGTCTGTGTGTGGCAGCGGTCACTATTGGCATGAGCATTTACGTCTCCTGACTGGACCGCAGACTGGACCGCAGACTGGACCGCAGACTGGACCACAGACTGAACACACAAACACAGGCACTTTACTGAAAAAAACAGGAGAAAACTCTGTTTCATATCAAATGGTTCATATTTTTAATTAACTTTTAATAAACAGTGAAAACAACAACAGCAGCTGACTGGTCTGTTCTTCTTCTACTGTCTCAGTGTCAGTGACTTGTCTAACACCTGGTAATGGTTCATATCCATCAACATTCCTCTTTCAGTCACACTCACACCAACACCAACATAGGAACACATTTGTTCTACAAAGAACGGTTCTTTATAGAAATGGACAGAACTCCTTCCTGTGGCTAAGAAATTCATATTTACTGTAAACAAATTAAAGTCTAGAGATGAGAGCAGCACAAAATTAATGACCTTCAGGAAAAATACTTTTTTCTAATTACTCACATCTTATTTTTACTTCAAACCACTGTTAGCCTTACCTTTACTTCTAGCTGAAGTCCGTGGCTGTGTCTCTCGGTTTCCCCTCCCCTTAACATCGTCGAGGCTAATGTTTAGTCTCCGTTGGTCATCCGATGACAAATCGATGCTTGAATTTCCAGAAGTTTCTAAATAAATCTGTCTTTGAATGTTCGTGGCTGATCTTCCATGTCTGCGGAGGCTTTTTTGTAAATGTTTCAGGTCACAGTATTCCGAGTTCGTCCAGACGTTATCACACGACGACAATAAAAGACAAGGACAGCAGTAATGGCGGTTTCTGACCGGACAGACACACAGACAGTCTCTTCGTTTGTACCTCTCCATTTAAAAAGAACGACTCTTCTGTCCCGTAGTTTGAAGCTAACCTTTTAGCTCCGGCGTTACATTAATTATCACCTGCTGTTTGGACCGGAAGTCCAGTTTGGAGAAATGTTTCCGTCTTGAAACACAATCCATATTCAGTCTGATCAGATGCAGCATAAAAACCGCTGTTATTCACCGCCTACTGCCTCTGGTTTGGCGCCGACTTTTAATTGTTTGTTGATGCCAGCTGGATAGCACCTGTTAGTTCACATACGACCCCTTGTGGTGAGGCGGAGTACTGCCTGCTTCCTCTGCTAACTCTTCTCTGTCAGCAGGAACAATTCTCTCCCACAGACATTACAGACATTACAGACATGACACAGACTGTAGAGAGTCACGATGTAGAACTGTAAATGTCTGTAAAGTTCATATTGATGATATGATCTGAGGAACAGAAACGGACCCACGTCATGTGACCCAGATTGTACTGGCTCAGCAGTCTCTGCTTCATCCGGGATTTCTGCTCTGTATTTGATCGAAAAATACTTCAATTCAGCGATTTTTACTTGATAAAATGTCAAAAATGTGTAGAGTCATACTGAAAATCCACCTTTAACACGGATCAGTGGAAAATATTTATACTTATTTTATGTACTTTCTTATCGTGATGGAAGGGGAGGCACTGCCACAGAGCAGCATCACAGTTTGAATAGTGTAAGCCGTGCATCTCCTATGGGCACTAGAGGGCACTAGAGGGGTAGGAAATAGAGCTTCAGGAGAGTAGAAACCTGTGCCCAGGTGAGGGGTGGGGGCGTGTCGGGGGTCTACAGCAGTGACGTCAGTGTGAAATACACCGGATTAATGTACTAATGTGAATGGGATTTTAACACCCCCCCCCCCCCCCCCCCACCCCCCCCCCCCCCCCCCCACCCCCCCCCCCCCCCCCCCACCCCCCCCCCCCCCCCCCCACCCCCCCCCCCCCCCCCCCCACCCCCCCCCCCCCCCCCCCCACCCCCCCCCCCCCCCCCCCCCCACCCCCCCCCCCCCCCCCCCCCACCCCCCCCCCCCCCCCCCCCACCCCCCCCCCCCCCCCCCCACCCCCCCCCCCCCCCCCCCCACCCCCCCCCCCCCCCCCGTGGTATTCTTAAGATATTACACTATATTGAATGGGACAGACAGACACACACACACAGACAGACACACACACAGAGACACAGACAGACAGACACCGACAGCCAGACTCTCTCTGCAGTGCACAGAAACTAAACTTTATTTATTTGGACTTTTTCCACCTCATTCAGAGATAAACACGTTCTCCATCCCACAGATGAAGTACAGCAACGAGTACAGCATGGAGTAATACTTCATGTTTGACAACTATGTACAGAGACATCAGTGAAAAGTACGGTAGTTACTTGACCCGGTACAGAACCTTCCTCTGCATGCGGTGCTGCAGCTCCCCTCTCCTCAGCATCAGGTGCAGGACTTTGTAGATGGCGTGTTCTGGATATTTCTGTGGGTGGAGAACACAGAACATGCCGTCACTTGTGTTCGCAGCAGCACCACCACCTGGTACTGGTCTGGTGGGACACCTACCTGTTTGGTGAAGTCTTGGACGATGCTGTGCTCCGACACCTGGGAACCGATGGCGAAGCGTCTCTTCAGCTGCTTCTCCACCCGTGAGATCATTTCCTGGTCCTCCTGGGACGTGAAGCCCTCCACTCCTGGTCAAAACAAGTCCGAGCCACACGTTACACAGAACTCCCTAGTTCTCTGGTCCCTCGGGACCAGAGGACAGAGTCCAAACATCATCACACACCTTCATTTTACAGAAAAAACTGTTCAGAAAAATAAATAAATCAAGAAAAAGTCTGTGTCCCAGAGTCAGTCTGTGTCCCAGAGTCAGTCTGTGTCCCAGAGTCAGTGTCCCAGAGTCAGTCTGTGTCCCAGTTGTAAATACAGTGGACTCCATAGACACCCGTCATAGCACTTCTGTTTATTCACTCATCTGTCAATCACATTTTGTTCCAGCCCCCAGAAATATACTATTAATTGATCAAATTAACCCTCCATCTAAAGATCAAAAACATAAACAAATATATTGATCATATAAAATAATAATTAAGAAAACATTTTATATTATTGTTATAAAAGTGGGTAAAATAACCAGGGGGCGGGGGGGTGTAGAGAGCCCCCCCCCCCCCCCCCCACTGACTCAGTCCTGACTCCCAGACCAACACATCAGTACCAGACCATTATTAATAGTTCAAAGGTCAAGGTCAACTGTTCCGTTCTCACCCGAGAGGCTTCCGGACAGCGCGGCGTCCAGCGTGGACACCTGGAAGAGTCTCAGGGCCTCGTCCACCTCCTCCTCTCCGGCCACAGCCTGGAGCTTCATCTTGGCCAGAGACTCTGCGATGCGGACCACCGCCTCCAGCTGCCTGACGGTGATGGGGATGGAGGGTCTTCTGTCCGTCTCTCTCTCGTGCTCGCGGGCCCCGCTCCTCATCACCACGTATCTGTTCTTCAGTTTCTCTGCCGCGGCCACGGACAGACGAGGGCCGCACTTCCTGTCAGAGCAGGATGAAGAGGAGGGGGATTAACCAATGAAACGCAGCTGTGTGTGGTGACGGACGCAGCCGCACTCACGCTCTGGCGTAGGCGATGTACTTCTTGTAGGTGGCCAGTGGGATCTCCCCCTCCACCCCCTCGGTCTGCGCCTGAGCGCTCAAGTGCACGTTCATCACATGACGAGCCAGAGTCTGAAACACACACACACACACACCCACACACACACACACACCCACACACACACACACACCCACACACACACACACACCCACACACACACACACACCCACACACACACACACACCCACACACACACACACACCCACACACACACACACACCCACACACACACACACACCCACACACACACACACACCCACACACACACACACACCCACACACACACACACACCCACACACACACACACACCCACACACACACACACACCCACACACACACACACACCCACACACACACACACACCCACACACACACACACACCCACACACACACACACACCCACACACACACACACACCCACACACACACACACACCCACACACACACACACACCCACACACACACACACACCCACACACACACACACACCCACACACACACACACACCCACACACACACACACACCCACACACACACACACACCCACACACACACACACACCCACACACACACACACACCCACACACACACACACACCCACACACACACACACACCCACACACACACACACACCTGAGTCAGCGCCGTGTCCAGCCCAGGTCTGAAACACAGAGCGATGTGGTCGCCTCACCATGTCCCTCTGCTGGTCGTGGAGGTCTTTGATGATGAAGATCATGTCGAAGCGGGACAAGATGGTGGGCATGAAGTCAATGTTGTCCTCGCCCTTTGTGTCGTCCCAGCGTCCGTAAACAGAGTTGGCCGCGGCCAGGACTGAACAACGGGAGTTCAGGGTGGTGGTGATTCCAGCCTGGGGGGGAGGGGAGGGGGGGAGTGGAGTGAAAGTG
>NC_024323.1:15549911-15554154 GCF_000523025.1 Cynoglossus semilaevis
CTGCTCCATAGCCTCATGAATGGCCACTCTGTCGTCTTCTCTCATCTGGTCCACAACACAAGACACAGACACAGAAATGTTTCACACTGCTGCAGCCACACAGTCGACCAATCAGGGAGGCTGATTTTTACCTTGTCAAACTCATCGATGCACACAACTCCACCATCAGCCAGCACCATGGCCCCACCCTCCATGATGAAGCCGCGAGTGCTGGGGTCTCTGAGCACAGAGGCGGTCAGACCAGCAGCACTGCTGCCCTTACCAGAGGTGTAGACCTGGGGAGCCACAACAACTGGTATCAGTGTGTGTGTGTGTGTGTGTGTGTGTGTGTTGATTACAGTCTGAAGGATCAGATCTGAACGACTGGACTAAAGGTCTGGTCTTCCATGACTTTTCAAGGACTTTTTCCAGGCCCTCTCTTCATCAATGATGAATTACCCCGACAGGTGAGCATCTCTCCACAAACTTCAGCAGCTGAGACTTTGCCGTACCAGGATCTCCCAGCATGAGCAGGTTGATGTCCCCCCTGCGGGTGAGGCCGTCAGGCAGCCTGAGGGACACAGAGGAGGAGGAGACACAGGGTTCCGTGTTGTCTTAGAACTTTGTGACTGAGCTCCTGTTCAGGTCGTGACGACTCTCTGTCACGCCTCACCTTTTCCTGGAGCCTCCAAACAGCAGACAGGTGATGGCCTTTTTCAGGTCATCGCTGCCGTAGATGGACGGAGCCACGGAGCGGGCCAGAGAATCGTAGACGTTGGGAGACGCTGCCAGTGACCTCAGCTCCTCCTCTTCCTGTGGAGAAACAGATCCTGTCGCACCTCGGCCTGAGGAAAAGAACAGGGAGAAAACCTCATCACGTGTCTGTGTCTGTGACACACACACACACGCACGCACGCCTTGGCGCTCGTCCTCACCTGCTCCTTCTGTGTCCACCTGGATGCCCACCACCCGCAGGTAGGACGCACGGATGCCCACTCCCACGCCCTTCTCTTTGCCCCTGGCCTTTGCAGCTGCCACCTTCTTGATGGAGTAAATGCCCATGATGGTCACTCTGTTGCCTGGGACGACGCGGTCGCACAAGTACCTGAGGGAGGACAGGGTGAGTTAATAAATGTCCTCACGCTTCTCCTTTGACGAGCACAACACGGAATGTGGGACAACCGGGTGGACAACCGGGTGGACAACCGGGTGGACAACGTTACCTGTCGCAGTAGAGCTGCAGGTGACGAGGCATCTCACCATGAGGAACGGCGTCCGGAGACTCCTGCAGACGCAGAGTCTGGAAGTCCACGCAAACGCAACGGTCGGGGATGATGAAGTAGGGGTCCATGGGACACTTCACCCCCCCGGCGTTCTCACTGTAAGACGCAAAAAGTCGGCGATTAAAGTCTTTCCCACAACCTGAGGTCAAATATTTGTAACGCCCGTTAAACTCACGTGTTGCACTTGCGCGGCAGAGCGTAACCCTGCAGTCCGGGAGGCAGCGGGATGTTACTGATGACGTTACGGCAGCCGCGACACTGCAGACACACCTTGGTGGCCTTGGCCTTCACGGCCGTGGCAGAGATGATGATGCCGTGGACCTTCACCAAACGGGACACCTGCTCTGACTGAGGGACAGGAAGTTATTGGACCGGGCTGAAGATTGTGTGTGTGTGATGAAGACCACCACCACCACCACCACCCCACCCCCTCACCCCAGCGGTCCCCAACCTTCTCTGCTCCACAGACCAGTTCAACGTCTGAACCTTTTTTTTCATGGACTGACCTTTAATAAAATGAATGGACCGACAAAAACTGTTTTCTACGTATAATAACGAACGTTAATCCACTGCGTGGTCAACTTTGTTCATCATGCTTGTCTTTTAATGCAGAACACTTGGTGTCCATGTGGTGGAGCAGTTCTGTCATAGACAGATGAGAGAATCCTGTCATTTTTCAAAGTAAAAAACCGTTCAGAATCGCACAATAAATAAAACGGAAATAACGTAAGTTACGCATTCATTCTGTGTGGCCCGGAATCAAGTGACCCACGGACCGCTTCCGCTTCCCATGGGTTGGGCACCACTGATTTAGAGGACGTAGTTACCTTAAGGCTGCGGATGGATGCGTGATGAGCATCGCTCTTCAGCATCACCTGGATGTCCTGCACCGTCTCCTCCCCCGCGGGCCGGGGCCGAGTCACTTCATCGGCCACGTCTTTAGCAGCTTCTTCCAGCTGTGGATCAAAACACAGAGTCAGACGACAGACTCGGGGTCCGAGACTGTTGTTGTGGGTTCAAATCCCAGCAGACCAACCAGTGCTAGGTTCTCAGAGGGAAGTTTGTAGAGACAGTCTGAAAGATCTTCATCGAAGCTGGCCAGGTCCTCCATCTCCACCTCCACCCAGAACTCCCCCAGGGTGTAGTGTCTCTTCAGCTCATCTCTAGTTGAACAGAAGAAGGAAATCATTTCAATCACACACTCCGGACCACGGACCAACTTCATCTACATTTTATTGTTCTGTTCACCACTAGACGGTGCCAAATCATACACAGTGTACCTTTATTACTCATCCACATCAAAACAGGTGAAATAATGAACACTAAATGAATGATTATATGTGATGTGGAGAACAGAGTGGGTGGAGCCTCTGATGGGGGGGGGGGGGGTGTGTGGGGGGGGGGGGTGGGGTGTAGGGGGGGTCTTTGTCAAGCATTACATTTCATTTCCATCTATATCTATGTCTATGTCTATATATGTATGTATAAATTCGAACTCCTCACACACCTGTACTTGTAGGTGAAGCCGGTTCGGTCTGTGCCCACTCTGAACTGTCGCAGGAACTCTCGGAACCGTTTCTTGATCTGGATCCTCTTCTGTCCGCCTTCATCCGGACCCGCTCCTTCTCCGGCTCCGAAGCTGTCGCTGTAATAAACACCGGGGTCGTCGAAGCCAGACATTCTGCAGCGGCCAAGGAAAAGAAAAAGAGAGAAAGTTCCAGAAGAAACGACCAAAAGTCCACAGACGTCACGACACTGACACACTGCTGCTGTGAGCGTCTGTTCCGCGGCAAAACTAAACTGTTTCCTGTCTCTTTCCCGCGAGTTGCCCCAAGCCACGCCTCTGTATTGTTCTCTGATTGGCTGAGATGGATGAACCCTTTCACCAATGGAGGAAGTGATTATAGAGGGCGTGTCTTCGCTGAGAGGGCGGGCTCTGTGTACACCAGTGGCGCGAAAAAGACAAGACAAAAGCAGGAGGACGGAAACGAGTTAAAGCGTCACGTGACACAGAGAAACTTTAATTATAAAAAGTACACAACATCTAAAAATATATTTTCACCCGCATTTATTTAGTTTTAAGTTAAATAAATCATTTATTTAGTTCCACATTAAAACAACTCACAAATCCACATGACCTGCTGCTTGGGGGGGAGGGGGGGGGAGGAGGTATGTTCTGTACCAGGAGAGAACTTTTTGAGCACCTCATCATCGGACCTTGAATAACTGAGTTTAAAATGGTTCAAATGTAACTATTACAACTTCAATGATGATGATAACCTGTACCATAATAATGGACATGAGTGGCTCAAACTATGGCTCCATCAATAATTCAATAATTTGAATAATAATAATAATAATAATTTAGGTACCATGTATTTATGGTACATCAAACATTTGTTGCAGTAGTGTCAATCTGTGGACTACTTCAAGGACAGGATGCTAATAAACACTAACCTAGTTGTTGAGTAAAATAGTTAAAAATCATGGAAATGACGTTTTTTTAACATCGGTCAAACTTTAACCTCTGGTACTTTTAGATTAACAATGGCCAGGGAACCATACACATCAGTGTACTTGTAGTACTGTACTGTATACTCCCCATACTGCACATGCTGGTATTTACCAGTTCAAATGAAAAAACAAAACTTATTTCAAATGTTTTAATGTTTGGTCATGTGACATAAACAACGAGTCACACTCTGACCCCTCCCCCCCAAAAAAACTCTACTGGTAATGTAACGTATGGGGAGGAGGGGGGGGTGGGGGTGAGGGGGGGGGGGGGGGGGGGGGGGACGACTCAGGAAACGACTCCATGTTTCCTGCCGGTCTGGACGAAAGCGTGGACGCAGCGGTCGATGTCTTCGTCGGTGTGAGCTGCCGAAATCTGAACACGGATCCTGGCTTTGCCCTTGGGAACCACTGGGTATGAGAATCCAATCACATAGATTCCTGTGGAGGAGGGGGGGGGAAGCGGGGGG
>NC_024323.1:15554207-15554440 GCF_000523025.1 Cynoglossus semilaevis
CCTCACACACTCACCCAGCTTCAGCATGTCGTCGGCCATCAGGGAGGCCAGCCGGGCGTCACCCAGCATCACGGGAGAGATGGGGTGAGCCGTGCCTGAGAGGGTGAAGCCAGCCTCCGTCATCATGTTCCTGAACCTGGAGTAGGACCACATCATCATCATCATCATCATCATCATCATCATCATCATCATCATCATCATCATCATCATCATCATCATCATCATCATCATCA
>NC_024323.1:15554526-15558306 GCF_000523025.1 Cynoglossus semilaevis
CACCACCATCATCATCATCATCATCACCACCATCATCATCATCATCACCATCATCATCTTCATTATCATCATCACCATCATTACCATTATCATCATCTTCACCACCACCACCATCATCATCTTCACCACCACCATCATCATCTTCATTATCATCATCACCATCATTACCATTATCATCATCTTCACCACCACCACCATCATCATCATCACCACCACCATCATCATCATCATCATCTGTTCATCTGCTCCACGAACCCTGACCTCATGGTTTTGGCAGCCATACTCTGTGCTATCTGGTTGGAGGCCAGCAGCAGGTCCACAGCCCGGGTGGCACAGCCCACCACCGGAGGAGGGAGGGAGTTGGAGAACAGGTACGGCCGTGAACGCTGCCTCAGGAGGTCAATGAGAGGTTTGGGGCCCACGGTGTAGCCACCTGAACATGAACAGTGACAGATGTGAGTCAATCAGAAACGTCAGCCACGGACAGAGCAGTGACAAGGTCACACCAGGCTGGAGCTTTACCTGCTGCTCCACCCAGTGCTTTCCCCAGGGTGGAGTTCACGATCTGAACCCTGTCCATCACCCCCAGCAGCTCATCTGTTCCTCTGACAGAGGGAGCAGAACCACAACATCAAAGGGACAACACAGAACAAGGAGCGTTTCCAACTGGGATCTAGACGACAACATCATAGAATGTGTCCACACTGTGACGTAGACCAGCGTTCTCCAACCTTTTCTGCTCCACGGACCAGTGATTTTCACGGACTGACCTCTCCAAGGTTGCCGGCCTTTTGTTGTTTTTTTTTTTAGTTTTAGATGTAATCCATTTCCTGTCATTATTCAAACAGTGTCAGGACCAAGAGTGCGTCACAACAAACCAGATGTCACTCACCGGCCCCGGGGTCCGAGGAAGCCGGTGGCGTGACACTCGTCTATGAAGACCATGGCTCCGTACTGTTCGGCCAGGTCACAGATTTGTCTCAAAGGAGCCACGTCTCCGTCCATGGAGAAGACGCCGTCTGTCACCACCAGGCGCATACGGGACGACTGTGGAGGAGAAGAGGAGAGCTGCTGTCACGACAGCCACATGAACGCCGTCACGTTAGTTGGTTCTCCTGCAGCTCCCACCTGAGCCTCTTTCAGTCGGTTCTCCAGGTCCTCCAGGTCCATGTGTCTGTAGCGCAGCCTCTTGGCTCGACACAGTCGGATTCCGTCGATGATGGAGGCGTGGTTCAGCTCGTCCGACAACACCGCGTCTTCTGGACCCATCAGCACCTGAGGTCAGACTACAGTTGAAGCCGCTGCCGACCACATTCCCGTGTCACGTTGAAGAACACCTCACCTCAAACAGGCCGGCGTTGGCGTCGAAGCAGCTGGCGTAGAGGATGCAGTCTTCACGCTCGTGGAACTGGGCCAACTTCTGCTCCAGTGTTTTGTGAATATCCTGCCAATGAAAGAGAGTGAGTGTGTGTGTGTGTGTGTGTGTGTGTGTTCATGACTGGTGTTTGATGGTCGATGACATCATCATCTCCTCCACCTTTCTGTTCTCACTACTTTTGTCACTTATTTAAATTAAAAGTGTAGTTTTGGTGAAGATGAAGGAGAACCGTGGTTCCCTGAGAACCCGTCTTTAGACCAGCGCCGTTCTCGGTTCCACCGTGTTTGTCTGAGGTTAAACCTCCAGAACATTCTGGAAACTGAATCTGGGACAAACTGCTGCTGGAGACCGTGAGGGAAGTGAAAAAAACCAAAACTTTTCCTTCTCCAGGAAAACTATTTTTATCACCACTGACAGTTGGAGGTGAATGTGTGTGAAGCAGCAGGAAGTTGGTGTCAACGTGGTGGACGGTGACTGAGGACAAACCTGCGTCCCACAGATGAACCTGACGGAGCTGAGTCCAGCACCGTGACTCCTCAAAGCCTCCACCCCCGCCTGCACCACCTCTGGATGACTGGACAGGCCCAGGTAGTTGTTAGCACAGAAATTCAAGATGGCTGAAAAGAGTTATGACATCATCATCATCATCATCATCATCATCATCATCATCATCATTCCAGTCTGGAGTTCATTCAATAAAAACGTTAGTACTTCCTGAAACAGAAATCCAGGGGAAAAAAAAGTTCTGTTGTTGGGACTGAACCACTGACCTGCTGCTACAGCTACACACCGGTCCAGTCTAGTCCAGTCCAGCCCAGTCCAGACTGGACTGGACCTCATTCTCAAAACACCTGGTTCCTTTTTCCTCCTGATTTTTAAAAAAACATTCATAGAAACTTCCAGTAAACGCTCTGAGCCAGTGAAAATGTTGCCGACTTAGGAAAGTGAACTCCCTGACATTGTGACGCAGCGCAGCACACCACTGCACCACTGCACCCAACCAACCAAATGTGACCTCTGCTTTTAACCCATCACCACAGTCACAGTCAGCAGGGGGCAGCTTTAAGCTGTGAGTGGTGACCGTGCCCTGCCCACGGGCCAATCAGGCTCCATCTGTGGAGTCGACTCCAGAGCGCGTGTTACGGAAGAACTTTTAGGACTAAAATTTGTTAAATAAAAGTCAAATAAGTCAGCGTCGACTTTAACCGACGAATTGCCGACTTTGAAGCCCAGAAACGGTTGACGTGGACAGCGCAGAAACGGAGCTCGGTGATGTTCTCTGTGATGAAGACGAACACTACTTCCAACGATTGGTCCTAAACAGAACGATGTTCTGCCAACACCAAGAACAGAGTTCTCCTGAGTTTCCGCGACAGGAAGCTGAAAACGAACACCTGTTGTGTCGCGAACCAAACTCAACTCACCGCCACGACTGCCGTCCACGTTGATCTGCGGCCCCTGCTGGGACGTGATGATTCTCTCCGCCTTCCACGTCCCTGCGGCTCGAATTGACTCCAGCTCGGTCTCCAGCAGCGCTCGAGCCTCGGTCACTGCGGCATATGTCCGCTTCAGGACCGGCGCCTGAACCAGTCCACGGACACGAGTTGTCAAACTCCGTGCTACTTTACCGAGAACCATGTTGGAGTTTCTCCGTGAGCCGAGACCGTGTGGAACACCGAGCAACGTTGTTTTACTGGTGGAAGAAGTCCCGCCCCTCAACTCATCTCTGATTGGCTGGCCTTCAACCGCAACCAACCGTATAAAAAAAATCAAGTCTATTTATTCCTCCAGCGAACCAATCAAAGGCAGTAACGGGGGCTGGGCGGACTGTGCCGTGGGTGCGTCACTCGACGGCAGTGGGCGTCAGCGTTTCGTCCAATCGGACTTTAAAGAAGCCTTTCCGGACTCAAGAGTTATCATAGTATTTATTTTTATAACTGCTGTTTACTGTGAACGTCAACTGATCATGTAGCTCCTTCCTTTGTCCTGCGGGTGGTGCTAAGTGCCCTGTTTCAGTGAATATTATATACGTACAGTATGTATGCATAATTACTTATTTTCACGTCATAACTTCTAACAGTTAACATATGAACGTATTTTTTCCATGAAAACAAACAAAATACAATTCATTTTTAAGGATAAGGAGACGAGAGCAAAACCAGGTAAAAGATTTAGTTTATTACCCAACAGTCGTCACATTCCTGTTTGACACCAGCTAAGACAGTTTCCAGGAGAAGAATTAAAGTAAAAAAAACACAACTTAGTTTTCCTTCATGTTCCTGTGTTTTGATTTGAATTTAAGCCAAAGCAGCATTTGACCCAAATACAAGCAATGTTTGAATTCTGTATTCAATTCAGCTTTTTATATATATTACATTTACAGACAGCAATATCATACATCA
>NC_024323.1:15558337-15573585 GCF_000523025.1 Cynoglossus semilaevis
ATGTAACATCAAAATGTGCAAAGGTTCGCATTTCACACACAGACCAACCCTCATCACAACGTCAAGTCAAATCCTTCGTTAAAAACACATTTGCTACAGAGTCAGTAGTCTGCAGACCCCCAGGACATCAAACAGCAGTAGCACTGGAGCCAGGGTTTGAGCCACATTAGTGTTGGCAGGTTTAAGTGCAGGTTAGGACTCAGAGTGGCTGATGTCCTGTGAAGACGACCGCAGGGACGGCAGGCGCTCCGCAGCTTTGGCTCTTTCAGCCAAAAATTTGTCAAACTCTGTAGAGAAAAACAGACAGGTCTGAACGACGTCACAGATTCAAGGATCGTATAGAAAAAAAAAAGAAAATACTGGTGAAAAACACTGGAGGGTGGAGATGAATGTGAAAAATCCTCAGAAGAACTGTCTTTACACAGTTCCTAGCACTGTTAGTGCTGTAGTACTGGCACCGTAACACACGCCTTCAATGATTGATTGAACAAAAAAAAAATATCATGTAAAAAAGCCAAAGGCATTTAATCGCATCTTTGTGACACAGAGCACATACTCCAAACCAGTAGGTGGCAGGACTGCACCTAAGGGTTGTCAGGTGCACAGTACATCTATATAAATCTGACCACAGCTGCAGCAGTGGGTTAGTACATGAGCCTTTAGGTCCATCTAGTGGTCAAATATAAAAGCGCCAGATGATAATCGAAATGACCATTTTAAAGTACAAAGGTTGAAAAACAACGGGTCTAACTGTGTCCAGAGATGATTACAGCTGGGACCACCAGGGGGAGCAATCAGATCCTCACCTTCACTGGTCACGCCGTCGTCAACATCCTCGTACTGTAAACACAGACCAAACCGTTAGTTTCTCACACACATTTCAGCGCTGTGTGTGCGGTGAAGAACATTCAGGATGGTTACCTCATCGTCCAAGGCCAACCACTGCTCTATATCATCCATGACGTCCGACTGACTGACCGGGATCTGGGAAGAGAAGCAGAGCATCAACCGCAAGGCCATGACCACAGAGTGGACGTGAAGAGGAGACCAGGTTGGACATAGGACATCTGGACCGTGGAGTGGACACCACACACAAGACAGTCATGCAGACCATATATTTATGTCTCTGTGTCAACGAGATGATTCCAGACCACAGCAAAAAAGTCAGTCTCTCTGACCAAAACAAAAAAATAAACTACAATGAAAACTACAATGACAACGACAACCGCAATGGCAACTACAATGACAAGGACAACCGAATGACACCAACAATGACAACGACCACTACAACGACACACCCACCATTCCCCTCTTAACCATCCAGTCTAACTTTGGAGAGGAGCTGCAGGTGGAGGCTGGGCTGCCATCCTTCACACACACACACACACACACACACACACACACGGACAAGGAGGAAAACAGATTCATTTGACTGTATAAAAACTGTTGGTGTTCATATATGAGAGGAAGTCAGTCTACAGGAGTGAGGTCAGTCTACAGGAGTGGAGGTCAGTCTACAGAAGTGGAGGTCAGTCTACAGGAGTGAGGTCAGTCTACAGGAGTGGAGGTCAGTCTACAGAAGTGGAGGTCAGTCTACAGGAGTGGAGGTCAGTCTACAGAAGTGGAGGTCAGTCTACAGGAGTGGAGGTCAGTCTACAGAAGTGGAGGTCAGTCTACAGGAGTGGAGGTCAGTCTACAGAAGTGGAGGTCAGTCTACAGGAGGGGAGGTCAGTCTACAGGAGTAGGAGAAATGAGTCAGACTGTTAACTGTTCAACCAATGAGAAGAGAGAATGAGACCAGGTCTGTACTGTTTTAAACATGTTTCTATGCCCTGTTTTAAATTATTATCTGTTTTATTATTTGATGTAAAGTGTCCTTGAGTGTCCTGAAAGGCGCTTTTCAAATAAAATGTATTATTATTATTATTGTTCTCACCGTTCCTGTGGCCTGTAAACTGCTGAGGCGAGCGTGTGCGTGTCCGTCCACCCCATCCTCACCCCTGTCACTGAAACATCAGCACAGGTCAAAGGTCAGCTGCTGTACTTAGTGACCGCTCAGTTAACAGGAGGTAACAACAGACACTGTTAACCAGGTCCAGGTGGACCACATGTTTAGGACTGTTAGCAGTTTGAAGATGGAGTATTTTCCGTACCTGGGAGTTTGTCCAGTTGAAGTGTGTATTTGCGGTGACAGCGCCTCCTCTGACTCACTGGTGCCTGAGAGGAGGAAACAACACCAACAACACTGTAGGTTTGGACTCCACAGACCAGAGTCTGGATCAGAACCACACATTACTAATAACAAACCACTCACTGAGTTTAGTAAAGTGACTGGACAAACTGTCACTGGTCACTGACGCCACCCCCGACTCCTGGGACCGGGCTGTGAGGTCCAGCTCTGCCAGGTTGACGTAGGTGTGCTGCTGTGGAGCGGAGGAAGAAGATGTGAGTAGACGTGATCAGGGCTGCTTGTTGTTGTTGTTGTTGTTGTTGTTGTTGTTGACTTTCACCCACCTTCTCTGCTGCGTGTTGACCATTTGTCAACTGTCGTTCAAACCTGTGGACACACACACACACACACACACACACATTTATTATTATTCTTTATATTTATTGTTAATAATGAATCAGAGCACACCACTGTGACTGTGTCTGTCTGTGGTGTGTGTGTGTGTGTGTGTGTGTGTGTGTTGACCTGTGGTAGTGGTTGAAGGTGGAGTTCATCTGGTCGTTGGTCTCCAGCAGCTCCTGGATCAGTTTCTCTTCACTCAGTCTGGGGACCACCGTGACGATCCGCTCCTGCATTTCCTTACAAACTGTGTACAGCTGCTAATGACACAACCAAACAAAATGTGTGGGCGTGGGTTTGGGCGGGGGAGGCGGGGGGGCAGCGGGACAGATGTAACACAGAAATGTAGGACAGCAGCAGATCAGTTAAAGGAAGCCAACAGTTCCTCGGCCCCAAAGGAAAGAAGGAACAGGAACATCTCTGTGGAGTTGGTACTTTTTTACCTGCAGCAGTTCCATGTCGGCCTGTTTAACCGTGACCGGGTCCAGCTGAGTCATCAGGTCCGACATGGTGGTCAGGTTACTGCGGACCACACCCAGCTCTGTCTTCAGCTGCTTGACCTGGAAACATCAGAGGCGTTTGCTCCATGAACAAAGGTTTGGAGGATCAAAGGTCAATGTTTGTCTAACAGACCAAGACCAAGACCAAGACCAAGACGCAGACCAAGACCAAGACCAAGACCAAGCTGAACTGGACTAAAGACCAGAGCCGACGGGATCAATGACAATAAGTCTCTAAGACAAAGAGTGCGATTAACAGACGTACCATTTAAGTCAAGGACTCAGTCAAGGACTCAGTCTTTTCTTAGTTGAAAAATACAAAAACTAGGAGACCTCAGGGTTATCAATGAATGAATTGATCACACGGTCACTAACTACTGACTAGTTGTCCAGATGAAGTGAAGAATGTCACCTGACTGGGACTGAAGCCATTTGTTCCCTCCACAATCTTTTTTAGTTCAGAGGTCTGGGGGGGAGTGAGCAGAGGTTTGGAGGAAAGGAATGCAGCAGGAAGAGTAGTGACGGCAGAACCGTTCTGAGACAAAGTCTGCCGGGTCAGAAATGACCCACAAGGAAACAGAAAGGAGAGGTGAGAGCAGAGCAGAGCAGAGCAGCCATGGGGGGAGGAGAGGGGAGGGAGGTGGGTGTTACCTGTTTAGGGTTCTGGGCAGCGATGTGAGCATCCAGTTCTGTCACTGGGAACTCCAGGCCCTTCCTTCTCAGGTCTTCATACACCGACACCACACCCGTCAGGTCCGGTGAGCTACGGAATGCATCCGCCCACGCCTTGGTTTGGAACGACACAAATGACACAAGAGCTGAGCACCAGGTGACGCACCAGGTGACATACCCGCCCTCTCCCCTCTCCCCCGCCCCCTCACCTGTATGATGCCCAGCACACGGTCGTGCACAATTAACGGAGGGTTATTCCTGGGAATGATGGACCGGACCAGAACCCCTTCAATGAAATCCCTTGTGGTCACGAGGATGTGGAACCTGTAGCCGCAGTTCTTCACGCAGGTCTCCAGAACCTGAGAGCAGCAGAACACCACAGACGACCGAGCGTCAGAGTGACCGCTCAACAAGTGAGAAGAAGAAGAAGCAGCAGCAGTAACAGCAGCAGCAGTAACAGCAGCAGTAACAGCAACAGCAGTAACAGCAGCAGTAACAGCAGCAGCAGCAGCAACAGCAACAGCAGCAGCAGTAACAGCAGCAGTAACAGCAACAGTAACAGCAGCAGCAGAAACAGCAGCAGTAACAGAAACAGCAGTAACAGCAGCAGCAGCAGCAGCAGCAGCAGCAGCAGCAGCAGTAACAGCAGCAGTAACAGCAACAGCAGTAACAGCAGCAGCAACAGCAGCAGCAGCAGAAGCAGCAGCAGTAACAGCAGCAGTAACAGTAACAGTAGCAGCAGCAGCAGCAACAGCAGCAGCAGCAGCAGCAACAGCAACAGCAGCAGCAGTAACAGCAGCAGTAACAGTAACAGCAGTACCAGCAGCAGCAGCAGTAACAGCAGCAGTAACAGCAGCAGCAACAGCAACAGCAGCAGCAGTAACAGCAGCAGTAACAGTAACAGTAGCAGCAGCAGCAGCAACAGCAGCAGCAGCAGCAGTAGCAGCAGCAGCAGCAGCAGCAGTAGCAGCAGCAGCAGCAGCAGCAGCACTCACACTCAGAGCCAGCATGACCTCCTTAAAGTTCTTATTTCCCACAATCCTTTTCCTTAGGGCTCTGACGGCGTCTTTTGGTCTGAAACGACAGCGGTCAGAAGAACGTGACGTCAGTCGGATGACGAGCAGACGGGGATTTGAACACACACACACAGAGGGTACACACCCGTCTTCTAAGCTGTTGATGATGTCACAGATGTCCATGTTGAGGGTCCAGTCCTCTGAGGGGAGACTGGAGCTGGTGGCAGACTCTGGACATATTTACAAGATACGTGTCTGTCTACTGACCCCAGACTGGACATCACAGATCAAAGTGAAGCTCAGTAAAAGAAACAAAACAATAAAACACGGGTCTAAACATGAGGCTGCGGCCCAGTCTGATGAGATCTGGGTCAGGACAGGAGGACGTGGCCCATCTACTGACGGGATAAACACACACACAGGCAACAACCAATCAAACGGCCTAATTTCTGCCTCTTCATCCCGCCCCGGACATGTCACTGTACTGTGGACATGTCAATCACTCAAAGCCTTCGCTACTTTCTGGATTTCTTTGTAAATTCGTTTGGTGAAAATGAATTATTGCGCATGTGCATAAAATAAAAGCGCGACAACAACTAACGACAGCGTTCCCTTCACTTCAGCTGCCGTGAGAGTCGTCGGTGCAACGCCCTAGAGTACAGCTCACCGAGCCTTTAGCAACACGGTCTCAGCATTTCTGAAAACAATGTTAACGTGAATGCAGCTCACCGATCCGCTGACCCACCGCCGTGCTGAACGGATTCCCCCATAGAAACTCCATGATGGAGGCGAAGGTCCTGCCGAGCCGAGCCGAGCCGAGCCGAGAGCAAGCCCGATCCCTGCTGCAGAGACACCACTGCTTCTAATGCTAATGCTGCTGCTGCTGCTGCTGATGTTCTCACTACAAAGCGAAGTAGGACGCGAGTAAAACGGCGTCATTTCTTAAAGGGAACGAAGCCCAACTAGGTTTCCATTCAAATTAACTGCGCCCCTCACTGGTCGTCTCTATGTTTGCAGTGTACCAAATATTTGCGTGAATATTAATAGTAACAATAACAATAATAAAATAAAGTTTTAAAGCGCTGAGAAATGTCATATTTATTACCTTTAGATCAATAACTTTTCATTTTTCATTACATTCTCACATTTACAGACAGACGGTTGACAGACGGTTAACAGACAGACAGATGTGTCTCTGTCTCACTGCCTGATTGTGCAGACAGGAAATGACGTGATATGACGAGTGTACGACAATGGGTCAAGACCAAAACTATAGTTGTGTCTAAGGTCAAGGGTCATGGTACACGGCCATGTGTCGACAGCTGCAGCACCAATGAAAACATGGGTTTCAGTCTCAGGTTAATGGTTAATGGTTAACACACACACACACACACACACACACACTGGAGACTGGACCTGACAACACAGTGATGTGGATTTGAGGTGAAATAATTGATGTTTTTATTACGGTTCTTTTCCACCATTCCATTTTTGGAAAAAACAGTTGAACAAACAGAGGCGGCAGCGGAACCTCTGTGCTCCACCCTCCACCCCCCCTTCTTCAGCATCTTCATCCACCCACAGGCGACCCCCACCCCTCACCCCACTGTGCTTTTTTATTTGCAAATGATGTTAAGCATTATATCTAAAGTTTTCAGTCCATCAGACAGGTCAAAGGTTAAAGGGCAGACCCCACATCACATCCTCATGCAAATGAAATGTACAGTCGAAAATGGAGACGACGCTCAGTCACGTGCTGCCGTTGGTGGATGACGACCAGTTTAAAAACCTCGTTTTGGACCAAAGTTCAGTTCAGACTGAAGGACTTCACGTCCTCAGAAGATGTGCTCACACCAGGAGAGAAAGGTTGGTTCTCAACATACGGTGTCTGTATCACTGGTGGTACCTGGACTCTCTCCAGTGTTTGCTGTTTTTTGTTTTTTGTGTTGACAAAAGAGAAGTGGGGGTCGGGACAGAGACCATGATCCCAAGACCAGTACCAGAAATAATCCTGGAACTCGGACTAAATGAACTTTTTTTACTTTTAGTTGAGGCAGAAGAGCCAGCTGTTGTCTGATTTGATTTGGTCCAGACTGGTCCAGCTTCAACCCACACCAAGAGGGTAGGAGTACCAGACTGATCAGAACCAGAGCCCACCTTCAATAGTTTAGCTTCCTCCCACAGTGATTCTTGCCCCTGGGCTCCTGCATGGCCTTATCCAGCCAGTCTCTCTCCTGTTCAGACTCGGAGTCACTAGCCTCGCTAACGTTAGCCACCAAAAGTCGAGAGTAGTTGATCCTGCGCTGGCGGGGGGTTTTCCACTGCAGCAGGAGGAGACACACGCACCACACCGTCAGAGCCACGGCCACTCCTCTGAACATCCACGCCACACCAAACCTCTCTGCCACAAACCCTGCAGCAACGCTCCCCAGGCCGCCCCCCAGGTGCAGAGTCAGAGCGCTGTACACTCTCCTCACGTGTCTCTGCGCTTCAGGTGTGGCTACGTCCTCACACTGGACATCCACAGCCCACCAGAGGGCGCCGCTGCTGAAGCAAGTCACAGTCTGAGCAGGCAGCGCAGACCAGGGCCCCCACAAGACAGAATAATAGAGACACTGCAGGCTGAGCACGGCGGCCCCCCCCGCCAGCACCCGTCCTGAGCTGAGGAGTCTGGACACTCTGTCAGCGACGAGAGGGAAAGTGGTCTGAGAAAACAGAGCCACGGCCACGGCGAGGCCCATGTGCAGCTCAGTGGCCCCGTGGTCCTGCATCTGCCACAGGAGGAAGTTCTCCACCGCAGCGACCGCTGCCCCCACCATCAGGGTGGTCACTGCACAGAGCAGAGCGCGGGGAGACCCCCGCACCAGCTGCATGGCCTTCAGGAGCCCGTTGGCCCGCTCTCGCTTTTTGTTCAGGTACAGAGGGAGGTAGACGGCGGCCGGCGCGGCCAGGACCGCCACGCTGCAGTAGCAGTAGAAATGAACGGCACTGCGGGGGGTTTCACCGGGGAGGGTGCAGTTCAACTGGCTGACCAGCAGCCCTACACCTGCGGCCCCGAAGGCTGTTCCCAGTAAACTCCACAGGGTGGTGCTGCTGTAGCGGTCGGACGCGTCTGCAAAATCAAGATAGTCGTAGAGTCCGTCGTCTGCCGTCCACTCCAGGGGGGCCCACACAGACTCCCACGCCACTACAGTGATCAGGATCAGGAAGAAGAGCTGGTGTTGAGGGTCCATCACCTTCAGGTACCCCAGGAATTCAAACCGTCTGACCTCCTCCGGCGTCCTGTCCTCCTGCTGACGCGTTTCTAGGTACGACCTCTTCCTCCGAGCTACAGCTGCAGGCGACTCGCTGCTGGTGTTGTGAGAACCGGCAGAGCTGCTGGTACTGGGTTCTGCTGCTGGTCTACTGGTCTCATTGACCTCCGCTGACCCCGTCCGAGTGTGAGGAGATGTGCTCGTGTTTCCGAGAGAGGATTTTTCCTCAGCGGTCGTTTCTGTGGCGACTGTGACACCAGGGGACGACAGCGATGTTTCAGGTTCTTTGCTGGTGATGAGCAGCTTATCACCAGGTCCTCCTGTTGGACGGCTGCTGTGATTTGACAGGCTGCACGAGCTGAAGTGCATGTTCTCACCACTAGGTGGAAACAGCAGCAGAACCAGAACCACCGCAGCTGAGCAGACCAGAGAGCCGCCGATCACCACCCGCCTTTTGTTGTAGTGTTTGGACAGCAGGCTGGCCAGGGGGCTCCACACCAGTGATACCAGGTGACTGGCACCCATGACCATGCCCGTCATGGCAGGGCTGAGGCCCAGCTGTCTGAAGTACAGCGTGAGGAAGGGGAGCAGGCAGCCTTTGGCACAGGAGCACAGGAAGGTGAAAAGTCCGGCCAGAGCCAGAGCTCGCTGGATGTCAATCTGTCTGGTCCGGCTCATGGTCCTGGTCCGGCACGAAGACGTGGAGCCGCTGGGACGGACAGTCTGACACAGAAGAAGAACAAGAAGAACAAGAAGGAGAAGAAGAATAAGACCCACAGAGAAGAAGAAGAAGAAGAAGAATAAGACCCACGTTCACAGAGTTAGAACCAGAATACTGTATATTAATACATATTCCTGCATATTACTGAATTTTAATACATATTACTGCATATTACTGTATATTAATACATATTCCTGCATATTACTGAATTTTAATACATATTACTGCATATTACTGTATATTAATACATATTCCTGCATATTACTGAATTTTAATACATATTACTGCATATTACTGCATATTAATACATATTACTGCATATTACTGTATATTAATACATATTCCTGCATATTACTGAATTTTAATACATATTACTGCATATTACTGTATATTAATACATAGTACTGTATATTAATACATAGTACTGTATATTAATACATATTACTGCATATTACTGTATATTAATCTGTATATTAATGTAAATTTCTTCCATATACAGTGTTCTCTATTTTGCGATATTTTACAGTAAGTAAAGATTTTTATATTTTTAAAAGACTGACAGAGACAGACTGACTGACCGGCAGACTGACAGACAGACTGACTGACCGACAGACAGACTGACTGACTGACTGACCGACAGACAGACTGACAGACCGACTGACAGACTGACTGGCAGACTGACTGACAGACAGACAGACAGAAAGACTGACAGACAGACAGACAGACAGAAAGACAGACTGACAGAAAGACTGACAGACAGAAAGACTGACAGACAGACTGACTGACAGACTGGCAGACTGACAGACTGACTGACTCACAGATCTTTATTAATTCCTCTGGAGTTCCCTACAGGAAATGTAGGCTCAAGAAAACAGTAAAAAACAGGACAGGTAAAATACAAACGTGTGTGTGTTCAGAGAGAGAGAGAGAGTGTGTGTATCCTGTTTACACACCTTCTGATCCTGCAGTGAGTTTCCAGGATCTAAAGGTCTTTGTGGATCAGATAAGAAGAAGAAGAAGAAGAAGAAGAAGAAGGTCCTGGAACAAAAACACGACACAGAGGGAACCCGTCCAGAACCACAGCTGCGGTCTCCGTGGACCCACCGGTCGGGTTCTTGTCGGCAGGGGAACCGCTCGTCCGTGACTGTGAAACACCTGTCAGTCTGGAAACACCTGTTCACGTCCGCGACGTTCGAACGATAAAAAAACAAAAAAAACAAAACTGTTTTTTTTTACCTGTTATCGAATGTCTTCACACGAGTCTGTTGAACATTTCCTGTCAGTTGTTTCTACATTTGATCCACGGCGTCGGTCGAACTTTCTCAGCCAAGAACTCCGGTCCTCTGCGGACTTTACATGCATTTAAATGTAGGCGTTCACCACCGCGTTGCCAGATCTTTCTAGAAAAACAAGCAATCAGGTCTTAAATTAAACTCAAAAAGAACCAACCCCCCATAATTTATCGACGGTTTTCCTGGCTCTGTCCACTCATTCAGACCACGTGGTTCAGACCAAACCAGTCGATGAGTCCAGGTACTAGTACCAGAGAGACACAGACCGTTCATGTCCTTGTCCTCCTGCTGCTGGTTACGACTGACCGAGCTCACCGTCTTCATTAAACAAAGTGGAGTCAAGAAGCATAAAAATACAGACTTGGCAACCACGGTCCACGCACACCGGCTCTTTTACACCTGCGGCATTTTCCGCAACTACGACGCCCTCTATCGACAGGCTTGACTTCTGTTCATATTTGTCTGTAAATGTATGATAGGACTGTGCGGTGTTTCAGTCGATCTTTCTTTGTTTTTAATAAGGGTTAGGAGGGTTAGGCCACGCCCAGGAGGAAGTTCAGACGAGGTGAGAACAAAGAACAAACCCCGACTCAAAGATTTGGTTTTATTGATGTGACGGAAACAGAAAACTTCAAAATAAATACTTTAGTTCTGGAACGATCTGATTCAGTCCAGACTGTTAGGTCAGATGACACGCTGAACACACACACACACACACACGTTCATGAGGACAAACGTCATTGAAGGAGAACAATCCTGTGTTTTATGCAGAGTCTGGAGAAGGTCAGGGGTTCGATGCTGAGAAGGAGGTGATGGGGAGGCAGAGCAGGGAGCAGTAGGACGGGTGCAGCGGCCGGACCTGTCCCGGCAGGTGTTGGTAGGATTTCCAGTCGGAGCTGCTTCCTGGTTTACAGCACAGAGACACGTCACACCTGCAGTCGAAGCACAGACACTGGAGCAGTGGACCAAGGTCACGGAACCAAACCCTGTTCTGGGTTCTACTGACTCGTCACACAGGAAGTCGTGATTTAGCTGAAGCTCTGACGCGCACGCGTGTGTGTGTGTGTGTGTGTGTGTGTGAGGCTTCACCTGCTCACGCTCTGGATGAACTTCTTCTCGTCCTGGTCCAGACACACAGCAAACGTGGTTCCTTCTCCACCCACCTCCACCTGCACCCGATCCACCGTCACTTCTGACACTGAGATGAGCTGCCAGAGAGGACAGGGAGGAGGGAGGGGTCAGAGTGGACAGGGAGGAGGGAGGGGTCAGAGTGGACAGGGAGGAGGGAGGGGTCAGAGGTGAGGAGGAGGAGAACTCTGCTCACCTGGTTCAAACCCTTCTTGGCTTTAGAACCGTTCCTCTTCAGAACCTCCTTGATGGTCAGCTGCAGACTCTCAGCTCTTGAATCTGGACACAAAGTTTTTGGTCTGCTTCAGAACCAGAATAAGAGTCAAAAACATTTGTTCTCATTATAGACTGAGGGCCGTGTGATGTCACCGTGCCACAGATGCTTCCTGCGGCCTCTCTGAAGGTCGATGGACGTACACGCCGTCTCCGTCTGGATCCACTGACTCCTCCCACTGACGGCCACCTGCACACAGGTGTGGATGCACGGGTCAGCTTCAAGGCTTTAACACCTGTCTGACAGTTCAACATGCAGATGGAGACGTGACCTTGTTGAAGGTCACAGTGAGGGTCAGAGGAACAGCCCGACGCTCCTCTTCAATCCCCAGTCTTTTGCTGGCAGCACCTTTCAACAACAACAACAACGCTGTACACATGAAACTGTGTGTGTGTGTGTGTGTGTGTGTGTGTGTGATGCGGCCGTCTGCTCACTCACCCAGAGCCTTCACAGCCCTGGTTCCTGCAGAGTGACCCAGCTCCAGGGACTGAAGGAACACCTCCTTCTTCTTCTCTCCTCCAGCCAGAGTCAGCTGTTCAGACAAAGCACGTGACGACCCACTCTGTCAGTCGTTTACAGTGACACCTCTGGGTGTGGAGGCTGTGCGTTTGTTTCCTTGTTTCCTGACCTTCTTTAATGTCAGCTTTTCTTTACAACGTTCTCAAACATGCGGCCCGTGGGCCACATGATTCCCATTACACATGGCCAAATGGCTGTGTGAAAAGTTCAGGTATAATAATATAATAATATAATAATATAATATAATATAATATAATATAATATAATATAATATAATATAATATAATATAATATAATATACCATCATATCTGCTGAGAGTTTCTCTCTTCTTCTTAATGCCATATTTGTGTGAATGTGTGTGTGCGTTTCTTCTAACCTCAACTTGATAAAGCTGCACCAGAACAGGCTGGTCCGCATGCCTACAGTAATAGAGCACCAAGTCGGCCAGCAGGGGGAGCTGTTCTCTGCTGCGGCCATCCTCTGAGTCAGTGCCTTCTTTACAGTCAGCCTGAAAGTGAAGTCACGATCACATGAAAATAAACAACAACAACTGAACAACTGCAGTATTTTTACTTCAAAGTACTCAGAAGAAGAACTTTGTTTACTCTCCGATGGCAGCTTTGTTGTTTATTCATTTTACTGTTGTTGCATATTTAGCTTTAAATTTGATGTCACAAGGGGGCGTACCTGAGAGAGGACATCAGAGGACAGGCTGAGAAGACTAAGGACGTTCCTGTCGTACCAGGGGTCCATCATGCCCAACATCTGGCCTATATCTGTAGTACCTTCCTTGACCACAAGGTCATTATTCTCCTGTAGAGTACATTTTAAAACATGTTAACTATACCATGCAGTATATATAAAGTACATGCAGTATATATACAGTAAATGCAGTATATATACATGCAGTATATATACAGTAAATGCAGTATATATACAGTAAATGCAGTATATATACAGTAAATGCAGTATATATACAGTAAATGCAGTATATATACAGTAAATGCAGTATATATACAGTAAATGCAGTATATATACAGTAAATGCAGTATATATACATGCAGTATATATAAAGTACATGCAGTATATATACATGCAGTATATATAAAGTACATGCAGTATATATAAAGTACATGCAGTATATACTGTATAAAGTACATGCAGTATATATACAGTAAATGCAGTATATATACATGCAGTATATATAAAGTACATGCAGTATATATACATGCAGTATATACTGTATAAAGTACATGCAGTATATATAAAGTACATGCAGTATATATACATGCAGTATATATACAGTAAATGCAGTATATATACATGCAGTATATATACATGCATTATATACTGTATACAGTACATGCAGTATATATATATATACAGTACATGCAGTGTGTATATTGTGACGTGTTTTTGTCAGTCCCATCAGTCATCAGTGTCATCAGTTGGTTTTAATGACTGACTGACAGACAGACTGACAGACAGACTGACCGACTGACTGACAGACTGACTGACAGACCGACTGACTGACAGACTGACAGACTGACTGACAGACCGACTGACTGACAGACTGACTGACTGACAGACAGACAGACTGACAGACTGACAGACTGACAGACTGACTGACAGACAGACTGACAGACAGACAGACTGACTGACTGACAGACAGACTGACAGACAGACTTACTGACAGACAGACAGACAGACTGACTGACTGACAGACAGACTGACAGACAGACAGACTGACTGACTGACAGACAGACAGACTGACTGACAGACTGACAGACTGACAGACTGACTGACTGACAGACTGACTGACAGACAGACTGACAGACAGACTGACTGACTGACTGACAGACTGACCGACTGACTGACTGACTGACAGACAGACTGACAGACAGACAGACTGACAGACTGACTGACTGTGAGTGTCCTCACCACAGAAGACGCTCTGCTTGGACTTCCTGTCTGGACCTCAGTTCCTGTGCTCCTCCTTCTGGTGGGTACAAAGTAAAAGTGCAGTTTGCACATCTTGGTGAGTCTGGAACATTTGCTCGCTCTCTCCTGCAGGTGGCAGTATGCTCTGGCCAGCCTGCCGGCCTCCTTGTCACCTCCAAACACCACCACCTTCACCTGGACGGGCAGGACCGTGACGTCGCTCTCATCACAGCTGAGGATGGGCCTCCTGCGGACGCACACGTGCTTCAGTGGACCTGTGGCTGGAGGAGCAGGTCTGGACCTGGACCTGGACCTGGCAGAACCAGTTCTTTGAAGGTCCTTAGTGACATCACTACAGCCCATGCTTTGTGCCCGCCGGCAGATGTTAGGGCTGTGAGGATTCCTGAAGAGCACGGAGAAGCGCTCCACGCCCAACAGGGATCTGGACTTCTTCTTAGGTTTCTTTCTAGGTTTGGGTTGGACTTCCTGCCCGTCCTCTGGGTCCCCACTGAAGTCACTGTCCACTCCAGATGAGGCCGATGGTGCGGACCAGCTGGAGGAGAGGCACACATTGGAGAACGTGGAGGCCCTGGAGGTGGAGGAGGAGACGCGATGGCTTTGAAAGTCCTGTTCCATTTTGTGGCCCTCAAACAGCTGTTCTTGGTCCACGCTGGCGTCGATGATGTCATGGCGGTGGAGTTCTGTTTCAGTGAAACAGTCTGCAGGCGAGTCCAGCTCTGAGTCACTGAAGATGATGTCATTTAATACGTCTGCCAATGAGAGACCAGTCAGAGGAAGTCAGGTCCTGGTGATTGGTTCTGGATTTATGAACGTCATGAATTTACCAAAGGTGTCATCGTCCCAGAGACGGGTGTGACATCTGGGGGGGGGCAGCATCAGGGTCTTCACAGTCTCTGCAGAGGAAAGACATGAAAAATGAATACATTTTCACTGCGTGTACTTTTTACTTCATTGATGAAGTACACGTGTGGAGCTGCTCATGAATAAAACGGTTTGGACCATGTGATCAGAGCGTTCAAAGCTGCGCAGCAACATGCTAACTCATGCTAACAGTTAGCCTCAGTTAGCCTCAGTTAGCCTCAGTTAGCCCTTCGACAAGACCGAGACGTCAGTGAAGAACAAGGTCCAACCTCCAAGAGTTCTGTCAGAACCTCCGTCCACCACTGACTGGGTCCAGAGACCAGAACTGAGCTGGGTCTCAACTACAGTCGAAGTGGGCTGGGGCGTGGGCTGGGTCGTGGGCTGGGGGTGTGGGCTGGGTCGTGGGCTGGGGGCGTGGGCGGGGAGCGTGGGCTGGGGGGGGGGGCTGGGTCGGGGGCTGGGGGTGGGGCCTGGGTCGT
>NC_024323.1:15574019-15576611 GCF_000523025.1 Cynoglossus semilaevis
GCTGGGTCGTGGGCTGGGTCGTGGGCTCCACTTCAGTGAGACACAATGAGCCGCCTGTTCTAACGTGGCGTTCTAACCATGTCACCAAATCTTAATCCCATGATGCACCTCTGGAATGTGAGCAGACCAGAGATTCAAAGTGTGGAGTGCAGCCCACAGGTGTGTGAAGAATGTTTCTGCCGTGGACCTTTGGTGTTTACCAGAGTCTGTGCAGCCGTGGGCCGGACCAGAAGATCTCAGTCCTTCTCTGAGCCTCTTCATGTTATTCTGCAGACCCTGCACGGCTGTGGTGAAGTCTCCAGTAGAGGCCGCTATCTCCATGTTTTCAGTCACAGCATCCAGCAGGAGCTGCAGCTCCTCCGGCTCCTTACTCTGAAAGAACATGGGTCATGGGTTCTTTAAAGACTGGATCAGACCAGGAATGACTCAGCGTCAGTTCCATCAGTCACCTGCAGGGAGGACAGAAGTCCCTGCAGATCCTGGTCTGAGCCCAGAACAGCCTGGAAGCTGTGGTGAAGGAGAGTGACCATGACGTCTGTGCTGGAGGACGGGCTGCTGCTGCTCAGCTGCCTGGACACAGACCGGACCTCAGGAGGGACGTCTTCATCTGGACTCACTAACAGGACCATGCTAATGGACACACACACACACACACACACACACACACTCAGTGGGTCTGTTACAGAGTGAATTGAGGTGAGGAGCGCAGACCAGGGTGTGAACTCACATGGTCCTGGAGGAGTGGACTTCAGAGGAGACACCTTGTTCTGTCCTCACCAGCCTTTGAAAGGAAATACCTGTAAATATAAATAAATACTTACATCTACCTTTAGAGGGCAGCACAGATAACATCCATTTGACCTCCTGTCTTCAAAGATGAACCAGTGAAGAAAGGCCAGTGGTTGGTGGTCAGTGGGTGCTAGCAGGATTAGCCTAGCCTAGCATACGTTGGCGTCGTACGAAGTCACCTGTGGGTGAACGTTAACCATCAGTTCTTCACTGATCACAAACTACCTGGTGCTCTGAGCTCCTGCTGGATGACCTGTAGGAGGCGTCTACTGGCAGAGCCGCAGGGTTCAGGCCAGGAGAGGAAACCATGGAAGAGCAGGTAGGCCTCCCAGACCACCTGACAGTCTGGAGACAGGTACGGAGCCTGAGACAGGAAGGAAGAAGGGAGACAATCAGTGTTGGCCTTTAAAAATAAGGAGCAGAAGGAGCAGAAGGAGGAGGAGGAGCAGAAGGAGGAGGAGGAGGTAAAGAAAAGTTGTATAATCCATGTCCCATTGACGTGGAGTCCATTGTCTTACTGTGAGGAGCGTTGAGGAGAAGAGCAGACAGAGGGGGACCACCAGGTGGTACTGACACTGGTCCTGCACCTGGGACACAGAGACAACACTGAATCCCAGGTTCTGACTCTGAGAGCAGAGAAAAAGACGGACGGTTTTCATCTCCACCTGTTTCGTTTTCCTCAGTATTTTCTGCAGCAGGATCAAGAAGTTGTGAGAATTTCTCTTCACCAGTTCCTCCAAACACCAGCGGTTTATGCAGAGTCCAGCTACAGACGCAGCAGTACAGACACAGTTATAGGAGATGAAGATTCTTCTGTAGGTGACATCCAACCCCAAACTTTTCATGCCTCAACTGTTGTGGCGCCCCCCAGTGGAGGTGCACTCTTTGTGGAGGTTGGACATCTACTTGTATTGGTGTCAGAGTTCTTACCGTTCCACAGCTGTTTGTCCGGACCGTCGAGGCCCAGGTCAGAGAGACAGCGCTCCAGAACGTGCTGGATCCGATCTTCGGTGCATGAGCTCCGCTCCATCGTCTACTGAAGCACGACGACGTCCGCAGACAGAGACAGAGACAGAAAAATAAACCAACGGGAAGTCCGAAAAATAAAGGAGAGCCTATGATTGAGCACCAGAAAACAAATTCACATCTTTGTTTTTCTCCACACTTCCTGTTTGTGCTGTTGATGTGAAGCCTCGGAGCTGCAGACTGGATCTGAGGCACGCTCTCCTCCTGCAGTTCCACTTCCTGTCACTGCTACTGAGTCAGGGGTGTGTGCGTGGACCGGAGGTCAGCTGGTCACCAACTTCACCACAACTTCTACTTCCTCACTTTTTAAAACAGCTGCTAACTCAAACTGGAGTCCGACTGCAGGACCACTTCCTGTTACTACTTAGTAACAGGTTACAGTTATCTTAATGGTTGAAGTCGAAGCATCGTCTCGACTGACTTCACTTCATGTTGTGACGAAGGGAAGTTCGGGATCAAGGAAGTGACACGTACAAGGAAGTGGTGACTGTCAGCAGCTGGGACAGAACTGGAGTCACCTTCATCACCATCACCACCACCTGGTATATAAACGTTCAGTCTGTCCACTGAGGAGACAGGAGTCGTTCTACTGTGATTCTATTGCCCTACTGCACCGTCCAAACTGACCTCAGAACAGATGTTGGTGTAAATATTGGCAGAGGAGAATAAATATCCATCACATGACGCTGAAGAATCCTTCATCATTTAGAAAACAGAAAAAAGAGATTTTAGAAATCCTGTGCTTTTTCTGACTGACTGACCGACTGACTGACTGAC
>NC_024323.1:15576808-15578025 GCF_000523025.1 Cynoglossus semilaevis
CTGACTGACTGACAGACCGACTGACTGACTGACTGACTGTCTGACTGACAGACCGACTGACTGACTGACCGACTGACTGACTGCCTGACTGACTGACTGACCGACCGACTGACCGACTGCCTGACTGACCGACTGACTGCCTGCCTGACTGACTGGAACAACAGAAGAGGAACAGGAAACCAGGCTGACAGACATCAGCAGTCACACTGACACACTGTGTGTCCACAGGATTAGAGCTCAACTCAGATTACAGAATATCAAAGAGCAGACCAGGTCAGATTTGGTCGGGTCATGTGACGGGCCTTCCACCAATCAGCAGTACAGATGAATGTTAACAACTAACTAATTAATGTGATCATGTAACCAGACCAGAGGTTTACTGGACCATCAAACCTGCTGGTCCTCAAACTCCAGGTCACACACACACACACACTCTTACCCTGCAGTGATCAGCGTCCACTCCCATATCTGACCAGTTCAGATGCAGTGAAGGGAAACATCCTGAGATGACTGCACTTTTCAACAGAACATCCTCTGACTGAACAGTTAGTGTGTGTGTGTGTGTGTGCTGCAAAACAGGAACTGGAAGACTCTCAGTGCTGAGGTGAAGTGAACAACACTCCCAGTCATTCAGACGACGAGGCCCATGTGACACCAGAAGTTGTGTAAAGATACAGTCACCAGAGTTACCACGTGATCAACCATTTGATAAACCACTAGGTTAGGCTGGTCATTGTAACTAATGTTAGCACAACAGTCGGTGATACAATAAAACAACAACAACAACAACAACAATTATTATTATTATTATAATTATTATTACATTTCAAAGATTAACAGTTTAAATTTAAACATCACGTTTCTTTATGACGCAAATAAAACAATTTCTTGAAGATTGATCCGAAAGATTTCTTTTTCGGAAAGTAGTTTGACTAAATGACCAGGAGATGTCACTGTTCCCTCTCTCTTCCCTCAGAGTCCACAGTAGAATCTCCTCAGCTCTGCTCTTCTCTGAGCACCGACAGAGGAACAGGACAGACACCGACAGAGGTGTGACTGGCCGGACAGACGGGGGCAGCGGCAGGGACAGGGGCAGTGACAGGGGCAGGGGCAGAGACAGGAGCAGGGACAGGGACAAGGGCAGAGACAGGGACAGGGGCAGGGGCAGGAGCAGGAGCAGGAGCAGGAGCAGGGGCAGGGGCAGAGGCAGGGCAGCA
>NC_024323.1:15578515-15587039 GCF_000523025.1 Cynoglossus semilaevis
TTAGGTGTAGCAGTAGCCGTTTGTTTCTCCGTGTGTAAACGGGACAGAGGGTCGTTCTCCAGATTCTCAGCAGTTGTTGTGGACCGTGAGGCTGAGACGCTCCTCTTGGTGGAACTCTCCCGGGAGGAGGAGTTCTCTTCACTCAGTTAATGTTGACTGAGTCTCAGTTCAGTTCGTCCAAGTTTTTCTCAGCATCACTTTGTTCTCCGCCCTCATCATTTTTCACCCTTTTTATCTGCATTGTGTTTCAGCGCCACCATCTCTGCGGTGCACGGATTACAATGTCACGGATCCTGGAGGTTTGGCTGACGCTGGTGGCAGTGTCCGCCCTGAGCAGTGGCGGCTCGGCGGGGTACGGGCTGAGCACGTTTGCAGCCCAGTCCTCTCCTCCGGACCCCTGCTATGACGAGAACGGGAACCCGCGGAGATGCATCCCCGACTTTGTCAACTCGGCTTTCGGCAAGGACGTGCGCGTGTCCAGCACCTGCGGGAACCCGGCCGCCCGCTACTGTGTGGTGACCGAGAAGGGTGAGGAGAGGAGCAGGGAGTGTCACACGTGCGACGCCGGGGATCCAAAGAAGTGCCATCCGCCTGCGTACCTGACGGACCTCAACAATCCACACAACCTCACCTGCTGGCGCTCTGAAAACTACCCACAATACCCTCAGAACGTCACCCTGACCCTGTCACTGGGTAAAAAGTTCGAGGTCACCTACGTCAGTCTGCAGTTCTGCTCACCCAGACCCGAGTCCATGGCCATCTACAAGTCCATGGACTACGGTAAATCCTGGGTTCCCTTCCAGTTTTACTCCACGCAGTGTAAGAAGATGTACAACCGGCAGAACAAGGCGACCATCACCAAGCAGAACGAGCAGGAGGCCGTGTGCACCGACTCCCACACCGACATGCACCCGCTGACAGGTGGACTCATCGCCTTCAGCACCCTGGACGGCAGACCGTCGGCGCACGACTTCGACAACTCCCCGGTGCTGCAGGACTGGGTGACGGCCACCGACGTCAAGGTGATCTTCAGCCGCCTCCACACCTTCGGGGATGAGAACGAAGACGACTCGGAGCTGGCGCGGGACTCCTACTTTTACGCCGTGTCCGACCTACAAGTCGGAGGTCGCTGCAAGTGCAACGGACACGCTTCCAAATGCGTCAAAGACAGAGAAGGGAATCTGGTGTGTGAGTGCAAACACAACACGGCGGGACCGGAGTGCGACAGGTGCAAACCCTTCCACTATGACCGGCCGTGGCAGCGCGCCACAGCCCGAGAGGCCAACGAGTGTGTGGGTAAGTCGTCCACCTCTGAGGTGCTTTAACTTTAACACGTGAAGTGGAGTACACACGGGGCAGTATTTTAAAAGTGCTCCTAAAGTATCCAACGATTTATTCGTTAGCTAGGTCAATATCTAAGGATGACTTATAATAATAACATATTCGATTGTTAACTTCTACTCTCTAAATTGTTCATTTCAACACATGTTTTAACTCCTGTAAATAAACGGCACATTTTATATTAAAGTAAATACATACATACATAGGTATATGTGTGTATATGAGATATAATAAATAAATAAGATTTAAAAAATATTTATTTAAAGGAAATCCCCCCCCCCCCCCCCCCCCAACACTGGGGGGCTGTTATAGGAAGAAAACACTGCAGCCACACAGACAGACGGCAGGGGCTGTTCCTGTTTCCACCAGCAGGTGCAGTTACAGATCAGAGGGGCAAATGGGGCATTTTCACTGACATTTCTGGTATGCTGAATGTTGGCTGCCACTTTGGACTCAGTGAAGTATTGGGGGGGGGGGGGGGGGGTCAATAGCAGCAGCAGTGAGTCAGTGTTTACTGTGATGCTGCAGGGTTATATCAACAGTTCTGCCCCCCCTTAAGCTGCTGGGAGGCAAATCTGGAAGAGCAACAAAACATTGTCACAGTTTATTCAACCAAACGGAACAATCACCCTGGCATGTGAGTGTATTTCACTAAAACAAAAGCCTGACACTTGTGGCATCTTGAGGGGTGGGGGTCCAGTTGAACTGTTGTTGTCCTCAAACTGGAGTCAATAATAATGATAATAATAAGAAGAAGGTTCCCACCTTAGGTGTAGCTAGCCCTGACGTTAGCCCAGTGTAAAACGTTAGCCAATGGTTCCTCCAATATAGCCCAAAACATTTCTTCTTCCCCCCCCCCCCCCCCCCCCGGGGACAGAAATGTTTTCACATTCATATCATTCAGGCATGACAGCAGTGGTACACGTATGTTCCATTGGAAGCCCCTCATGCCCCCACCGGGGGGCCCGCCCCACTATTTGAGAAGCACTGCGCTAACGTCTCAGCAGGGGGAGGATGGGGGGGGGGTTGGATTTGAACAAGAGCACGTCGACATCTTTAACATCCAAAGTGATGACCTTTGACCTCTGACACGTGCAAAGATGAACCCAGTGGTCCGGATGTGAACTTCAACATCAGTGGAAACGATGAGGAGTTCATGGAAAGTGAAAAAAACAAAAGTGACGGCCCACGTCCTGCTCTTGTTGTGGGCTGTTTGTTTGGATCCACGTTAGTCACTGCAGTGGTAACTTATTTTCCACAACAACCTTAATAACATGACAATCCTCAGATGGGCCTGAAGAAAAACAAGAAACAACAAATAAACAAAACTACAAATTTCATCTCTTCAAAATGAAGTAGGATGATTGGCTGAAGTGGGCCGCTCAAAGAAGCAGCCCACGGCGGCTAACAGGAAACAGGTGTGCTGCAGGTTAGGAAACATCCTTGAACATTTTTTGGCACTGGAGCGGTGTGGAACTTTCAGAGAACCTTGAAAAAGCCGGCAGGAGCCCAGGGTCCAGTTAGATGGACGGACGAGAGCCAGTCACGTAGAACAGACTGATGTAGAACCAACAGCCCACATCGGCCACAGACGTCAACAGAGAATAGCGAGTGTTTGAATGAAGTTATGGTGAAAAAATGACGTCAACTTAACAACATCATCTACTGAATGAGGAGGGGGCCACTTGGTTCAACGTTCTTCAGCACCTCAGACCAAACACCGTCCTGACCCTGACCCTCGTCGACCCCCCCTTCCTCACTCACTCCCGTCTCTTCTTTAGTCTCTGGTTGAAGATTTCTCTGAACAGCCACGAAACAAAAACATGCATCTGGTCCAATCCTTCCTGCTCCGTTCCAGTGCAGTGTCCTCTGGGTAAAGGCTGCATGTTTGGAGGATTTTGTTTTGTTGAGCTCATAATTCAACACAGACTTGAAGTTTGGAGCCAGAAAAGGTTTCACTGCTGGCTTTAAGACAAAAAAGACAAAAAAAAAGTCCTGTTCTGCTGGGCCGTGGACGGACTGACGCACGGTTCTGAGAAGAGACAGTGGCCTTTGATTTAATGTCGGTGTCCTTCCTCCAGCGCCCGGGGGTGGGGGGGGCGGTGAGGGGGTGGTGGTGGTGTTAAAGCAGAACGGGGTGGGGGACACAGGGAATCCCATCATTCTGTAGATACACACACACACACACACACACACAGAGTGTTCAAAACTTTGGATTTGGTCTGAAACCACATTGATGGGGGGGGTTTGGTACCAGTTTACTACCAGCACCATGTGACAGCAGGGTTAGGGTTTCAGACGCTCCAAGAGGCGTCTGGACCACCACGTCCAGCCCCTCTGAGGCAGTAAAGAAGGGGAGGCTGGGGAGAAGCCGTGGTCCAGGGCAGGGACACGCTCCGCGGCTGAGCCTCAGATCACAGCCCAGCTCTACCGCCGTGCGGCCCATCCACCGACAGCGCCATTTTCACGCCCACACACCCCTTTAACGTCATTTACCAGACCCCCTCCCCCCCCAATTACAGCATTTATAAACTGAGCAGCAGAGGCAGTGAGGGCTCCATCACACCCCACTGGGTCCCCCGTGGTCGCCGACCGGATCCCACGTGCTCGCCGACTGGATCACCTGTGGTCGACGACTGGATCACCTGTGGTCGACGACTGGATCACCGGTGGTCGACGACTGGATCACCTGTGGTCGACGACTGGATCACAGGTGGTCGACGACTGGATCACAGGTGGTCGACGACTGGATCACGTTGTTGGGAACATTAGGGACTTTAACTTCACCAAACGTCAGCTCACATAAATATAAATATCCCAGGGTTCTCCATGTGGTAGACAGACGGAAGGTCATCTGTCTGTGCACAGTGTGTTTGTGATGGAGGTGGAAGATGTTCTGGTCAGACTGGGAGCACAGAACCATCTACAGACCCTGGTCGTCCATAGACGGCCTGTCACCACAGCCACTGTGGAGCAGATGAGTCACAACTTCAGAAGACACAGACTTCCTTCCTCTGCTGATCAGCTCCGCTCTCGGTCCACCCTCGTCTTCACGCAGAGAAACCCGGCGGCCTGCTCCAAACTCTCACAGCTCCTAAGGTTTATTTAGACAGATAAGCTGGAGGTCAGTCAGAGATAAGGAGCTGTGTCTGGTTCCCACTCAGACTGGGAGCTGGGAAAAGGAATGACCTCAGAGCCTGGAGCCTGAAGACCAGGGGCCTGATGTACTAAACGTGAAAAAGGGCGCACGCAAAAATCCAGAAACTGCCGCAGGTACGGGAAAATTCTGATGTATCAAAGTGTGCGTAGGAAGACAAAATCACACGAGAGACATTTTTGACTGTGGCAGCTCAAAATAATAGACCCCTAGGGGGCAGGAGGGGTCTGACCATGAATGATGGACGGTCCTTTCAGGAGTATGATTGAAGGTCCAGAGACTCCTGGACTTCCTGTTCTTCTCCAGAGGGGGAGCCGTGGGACAGAGTGTGAGGATAACGTCTCTGCTCTGTGGGACAGATTTGGTCCAACAGTCCTGCAGCTCCATGGTTGACATCACGTGTTTGGTACCGTATGGGTTTAGCCAGGAGAACATTAGGTCACCAGAGGTCATCAGAGGTCATCAAAGGTCAGAGTCTTCAAAGCCTGCTGTTGGATCAGTCCTGTGAGAGACGTGTGTGAGATAAGCCCGTGACAGCTGCCAGACACAGTGTGTGTGTGTGTGTGTGTCGGTGGGCCCCCCATCCTGAAGTGTGTGTCTGAGTCCAGCCACCTGTCAGCTCCACTCCCTCACAGCTGGTGGGACCAGTCACCTGTACCTCAGCATGTGATGACATCATCATCATCATCATGACAACCAGGTTAACCTGAGGATGATGCCGTCATCCTCATCATCATCATGACAACCAGGGGAACCTGAGGATGATGCCGTCATCCTCATCATCATCATGACAACCAGGTGAACCTGAGGATGATGCCGTCATCCTCATCATCATCATCATGACAACCAGGTGAACCTGAGGATGATGTCATCATCATCATCATCATCATGACAACCAGGAGAACCTGAGGATGATGTCATCATCATCATCATCATGACAACCAGGTTAACCTGAGGATGATGTCATCATCATCATCATCATCATCATCGTCATCATCATCATCATCATCATCATCATGACAACCAGGAGAACCTGAGGATGATGTCATCAATAATAAAACAGGGACACCTGATGTGTGAGTCTCACATCACCCCGGTTCAAAGGTCAAAGACGACCTGAACTTTGACTCTCAGAGCAGAACAACAGAGAAACACAGAAACTCTTCAGTTTTCACCAACATCTTTCAGACTGCAAAAAAACACAACGTAACCAAAAGTGTAACCATGGAAACCACATACACATTCAAAGAACAACTACCAACTGAGTGACTTCACAGAGATGAACAGAACCTCAGATGGACGAGCACTGAGTGTGTGTGTGTGTGTGTGTGTGTGTGTGTGTTTCTGTGCCCAGCCTGCCACTGTAACCTGCACGCCCGCCGCTGCCGCTTCAACATGGAGCTGTACAAACTGTCGGGGCGCAGGAGCGGAGGCGTCTGTCTCAACTGTCGCCACAACACGGCTGGACGCCACTGTCACTACTGCAAAGAGGGTTACTACAGGGACCTGAGCAAGGCCATCAGCCACAGGAGAGCCTGCAAAGGTAAATGTCTAGGGTTCAAGTCCCGCTGTGTGGTTGACTCTAGACACAGGAGTATAACTATTATCGCTGAGACTTTTTAGATCAGAACTTTTGTGGCACCAACCACAGGAGACCAAGTGATCAGTGTAACATCCGTCTGGGACAGGCTTATGTTATTATTATTATTATTATTATTACCATGTTATTAATTCATTCATTTTAGTTTCAGTTTTACAAACCTGAGACCTGAGAGACCAACACTGCTTTGACTAACAAAAAAGAATCAAATCAATAACAGTTTAACAGTGAGTGACTCAACCTCTGGTTACACACACACACACACACACACACCGGGTCTTTATCCTAATCTGACCTTTTTTCCAGTATAAACTCATGGAGGGAGGGTCCCAACGACAGCAGCATTTTCCCCACAAACATACAGTAGCTAAACCAGCAACACACACACACACACACACACACAGTCCGTTCCCACACGTGTGTGTGTTGAAGCAGTAGCGTGCAGTCAGAGTGTAAAACTCCTGCACAGAGCTAACAAGGAGCTGCGGTATTTGACTGAGGTTTGGTTCTGGTCCGAGGCCCAGTTCTTCATCTGCTACGGTCTGGAAGGAAAAGAAAGCTTCACTAATGCAAATGAATTCTCACTGGGTTTTGATTGGTTGGATTATATCCAGAGTCAGCGGAGGACACGCCGCAGCAGACGGTCGGTGGAGTTTTCCTGCTTCTTCTACAGCGTCCCCGTCGGTCCAGCGCCTTAGGGCCTTCACTTGACTATCAGTGAGCTTGACATTCTTCCGTTGTCTTCTTTGCAGCGTGTGATTGCCACCCGGTGGGAGCAGCAGGGAAGACGTGCAACCAGACTACGGGACAGTGTCCCTGCAAGGACGGAGTGACAGGAATCACCTGTAACCGCTGCGCTAAGGGCTACCAGCAGAGCCGCTCCCCCATCGCTCCGTGCATCAGTAAGGCCGACCTCTGTGACCTCTGTGACCTCTACTCACAGTCTGTCACTACAGCTGCAGTCAAGAGATAAGATCGCAGTGACGTGACAGTGATGACATCACAGTGTTGTCATCATGGAGGTTTATGTGGAAATGCTGCTGATTGGTTGACCTGTACTGACACTGAGCACAGGTTCTACTCTGACCAACCAGAACCACAGCCTCAGTGTGGGCTATGTATCAAATTCTAGACCACATGCAGTATTGAATACCTGCAGTACTGCAGTATTGAATACTGCAGTACGTCACAGACCAACAGTCATAAACACAGTGTTCTATTAGAAGTCTGCTCTCAGAAGAACCTTCTGGAATAAAATTTTCTTCACTTTGTTTTTACTCATTTTGCTTCTTTGTTCATGTGAAACCAACTTCTTCTCCTGTCACAGAAATCCCCGTCGCCCCCCCCACGGCCACGTACAGCAGCTACGAGGAGCCTTCAGGTGAGAACCAAACACCACGAGGCTCGCTCGCCCGCCGCTGACTTCAACTCCAGATATTTAGCCAGCGTTCCCTGTGGCCTCGTGGCCCGTATTCCCAGCCCGGCGGCTGCCTCCCCCGGGCGGCTGCCTCCCCCGGGCGGCTGCCTCCCCCCTAATCTGATTACATGCTTCATTTGCACCAGTTTGTATTTCAATCAGGGCCGGCTGCAGCACAGAAAGCCGTGCCGACCTTATTGTCCCAGGGTGTCAGTGTGGGACTGTTGACACACACACACACACACACACACACACAGCAGTTCTAGTGTCAGGGCCCGTGTGTCGGCCCGGCCCAGAGCTCAGCTCCACACTTAGTTTATTAATGTCTTTGTTTCACTGCTCTGCTCTGGTGAAAGGCCTGAGTTACTTCAGATCATCGATCAACATGTGACCATGGTGGCGCCACTGACTTCAGACCTCAACACACCCCCGCATCCCCCCCCCAGTCTGCTGTGGTTACTGCCGAGGAGTTTGGACCCAGGTCAACACGGACGACACCCTCCAGATCAGGAGCAGTGTTGTCCCTGGGGCCCCCGCAGGACCATGGTGTCTCAGCTGTAGGGACATTTGTCCTCACAGCGGGAGACCAGATCTTAATGGGGGGGGGGGGTTCATGGGCCACAGCGTTTTAAACTGCTACAGGGCTAATGGACAACGTCAGTCATCAAGGGGAGGTACGGCCCCCAGAGTCCAGTGGGTGATACCCCCCCCCCCCCCCCCCTTCACATGGAGCGGTCAGATTCATTTACTCTGGGATTTCCTCTTTTCTTATTCACTCAGACATTCCAGCAGAAACGCCGTCTCTACATACATGAATTTGATCCTCGTCCCAAAACGTTCCTTCTTTAACAGGAAGAGGGCGTTTTTTTCTTCCTCCATCATTACCCAGGCAACCTCATTCACAGGGAGTATAATGGAGAGAAAAGGAACGAGTGGACAGAGGGCTGGAAGACATAATGAAGTTTATCCATATTCAGGCGAGCTGAAAGCCCCCCTCTCTCACTCAACA
>NC_024323.1:15587270-15588889 GCF_000523025.1 Cynoglossus semilaevis
CACAAGCTCCCTCCATACAAACACTACCTGGCACAGCGACAGTGCAACAGCAGCCGCCATCGATAAGGTTCTCTGGCGCGTTAACCCGGGCCACGGACTCTGGAGGAAGAGGAACATCAAACATAGTCTGGAGCTCCTCTCTCTGCAGCCAGGCTCGGTACCAGGCTCAGTACCAGGCTCGGTACCAGGCTCGGTACCAGGCTCGGTACCAGGCTTGGTACCAGGCTCGGTACCAGGCTCGGTACCAGTCTTGGTACCAGGCTCAGTACCAGTCTTAGACAGCTAAGATTTAGCCAAAGGGCCCGGCTGACTCCTGACCTCTGACCTCAATGACCACTGAGGTGCTCTGAGCCCCACACACTGCTCCACGGGTGTTAAAGCTGCCCCCTGCTGGCTGTGGTGATGAGTTAAAAGCAGAGGTCACATTTGGTTGTGTGCAGCGGTGCAGTGGTGCAGCGGTGCAGTGGTGCAGTGGTGCAGCGGTGCGTCGACCTCTGACGTCATACAGTACACACCAGGACACTGACAAGAGAGTGGAAACACTGGCAGTAGAGAGTGTGTATGTGTGTGTGAGTGTGTGTGTGTGTGTGTGTTATGATCCACCACTATTACAGTGTAGCGTCAGGAACCAATGGCTGCAGGAGCTGATCTGTGACATCACCTAAAAACTCTGTCTTCTTCTTCTTCTTCTAACTACAGATTGTGACTCTCACTGTAAGAGTTCCAAAGGAAAGATGAAGATCACCATGAAGAAGTACTGCAAAAAAGACTACGGTGAGTACATGACCCCACAACCCTGGTGCTGTGGTGGGTCCACGGGCCAGTGTTTTCATACACTACCTACAAAAACCTACTCTGACGGAACATGTGGACACTGAGAACCGACTTGATGACCATCAGCCAACGCTGAGTCACAGATGTAGGACTTGGGTTGGGCGAGCTCCTGGTTGACAAACAGAAATGAACCAATCAGAGAACCCAGAAAGAAGTGAACTCCTCAGCAGATGTTTGTTGATGGTTCCTGGTGCAGACGACCGTGAGCCTGGTGTGGTCATGGTGGGAGACACCCTGATGTGCGGGTGGTGCTACAGCCCCCCCCGGAGGTCAAGGGAAGGGGCCCTCTGTTTAAACACAGTTGTGCACTGTTTGTGCCCCCAGCATTCCTTGGGGCACAAACAGGTGGTAAATTAGGCAGACGGTGACGGATTGCCACCCGGAGAGAAAGAAATATGTTTTGTTGATTCAATTTTTGTTTTCACCACTGCCGTAACTACGGAGACGGAGGACACAAAGCCTGAGACCTCCTCTGCACACACGTCCCCTCCCTCCACGGCCACCAGGAGGACAATGAATCAAAGGGCCGCGTGTTTACTGATGCTCTAGGGTGGTGCTCAAAGGCAGGGCCCTGGACACCCCTCTGTGGGGGGGTGGGAGGGGGGAGTTCCCTGATCTGATAACCAGAAGAGACGGGGGCCTCACTGTGGTAATTAAGCAAACTCTAATTTCATTAGCTCCTGCCTGTTGGTGGCATCCAGTGTCAAGCTGCTGCACACCGCCCGTAGAAGACCAACTCAATGGGGGGGGGGGGGGGGGGGGGGGGCGAAGGGGGCCAAGAAACA
>NC_024323.1:15589430-15593939 GCF_000523025.1 Cynoglossus semilaevis
AGGAGAGGAGAGGAGAGGGGAGGGGAGGGGAGAGGAGAGGAGAGGAGAGGAGAGGAGAGGAGAGGAGGGGAGGGGAGGGGAGCACTATCTCTGCTGGATTCTCACGCTGCAGAGTTGGACAAAGTTCTGGGAGCAGAACCTGGACGGCTCACGAGGTCAGAAACCCGTCCTGATTCTCCTGGATCTTTTTTCTATGGCTGGGAAGACAAATAGTGCCCCCTCCCTGCTATAGCCCCTCCTCACTCACCCTTTATGTGTCTGGATGAAGGAGAGGGCTGAGATGAATGGCAGGGGCTGTGAGAGCGCGCCCCCCCCACACCAACAAACCTTCTTTCTCCTCCACCTCCTCCAGCTACACCTGACTGACTACATGTTTATTGTCAAAATGTAAAACTGCATCTTAAAACCATCCACTTCATCATAACAATCCTGCTACTATGTGAGTACTAGTACTAGTACTCATAGTGATACTAGCTCCACCTAGTATCATGTGCTCCACTACTGAAGCACCATCACGTACAACCTGCTCCCTCACTGTTGCCATGGTTACATGGTTCAAGTCATCCTCAACTCTTCTCCCTGTGGTACAGGTGGGTGGCCCACACCGTGGGTCATGTAGTTACACAAGTACGGAGTTTTCTATTTTTCTACTTCACCTTTTGGAAATTTTACAGCAGTTAGGTACAACTACAGTGTGTCGGTGTGTGAGTGTGTCATATGAAGTACTGTAGGTGGTAGTACTGAGGATGGAGACATCTCTTTGGTGTTTTCTCCTTCTCCTTCGGTCGGCCGGTCTTTCCACCGTGGTAACTCAGGTTTGTAACTTGTTTGCCGTCTCTTTTACTGCCTCGATTTTTAACTGTGGAGTTGTAAAAACAAAAACAAAAACTGAAAAACCCCAAAATGTCACCTCCTGAACTTTCTAATCTGAGAAGTGAAAATGTCGATCTACCCGACACTGAGGGGCAGACTGGTGGGGGGGGGGGGGGGCGCAGACTGAGGCTGGAGCTGTGTTTCCACTGGATCATTACCACTGAACAGCAGCAGGTTCATGAGGAGAACTACATTCAGATGGAGCTGAGTGTTTCACAGTTTTACAGTATTTTAAAGTATTTTAGACTGGTCTTCTCCTCCTTCTCCTTCTTCTTCTCTTCTTCGTCTCCTTCTTCTTCTCCTCCTCTTCTTCTTCTTCTCCTCCTTCTTCTCCCCCTCCAGCTGTTCAAGTGCACGTTTTGAAAGGAGACAAAGCGGGAGAGTGGTGGAAGTTCACTGTCAACATCATTTCCGTCTACAAACAAGGTGAGAACCGCATCCGTCGCGGCGACCAGCTGCTGTGGGTGCGTGCCAAGGACGTGGCCTGCAAATGTCCCAAGATCAAGACTGGGAGGAAGTACCTGCTCCTGGGGTCAGAGGACGACGCTCCGGGGCAGAGCGGAGTGGTGGCGGACAAGGGAAGCCTGCTCATCCCCTGGAAGGACCTGTGGGGGCGTCGGCTGAGGAAGTTCCAACAGCGTGACAAGAGGGGGAAGTGCTAGGAAGGAGTGAAGGAGAGAGGACAGAGGAGGAGTGGAGGGAAGCGATGCCTTCAGGGACGAGGGGAGGACCAAGTAACACTCGAAAAAAACTGGAAAAACAAGAGGAGAGGCAGAGGTGAGGAGTGGGAGAGATGGGAGGAAGGACCGAGTCCTGCTGCTCTGATGTGGAGCGACCAGATGACGGGTTTTTTCACCTCGTCTCGTCTCATCGTAGCGGCAGAATTTGGAGCTAATGTTACAGAACGGTCCGTTTTACTGCCGGGCTGTTGGTTCTCCCTCGGTCCACTGTTCTACACAACCTGCACGTGTGTGTGTGTGTGTGTTTCGACTACCCTGCGGTGCAGCACCGCTCCACGGGCCTTATGTTGGATGAGGTGCTGTTGCAGGCGGTTCAACTGGGAAGACTTTCATTCAAACAGCTGAAAGTAAAACATTGTGAAACAGTCACTGTGGCCAACGTGCGACCTCACCCCCCCACTCCCACATCTGTCCTCCCCCATCCTCTGGGCTCTTGGATGAGTGAGTTACCTCAGTGTTATGGCAACAAACTGCCACTAGGACGTTCTCCCTATTCTCCTCATCAGCTGTGACTGACCTCTGCATGTAAAGTAACCGTATGTGCGTGTGTGCAGCGCCATCTAGCTGTAGAGTAGAATAGGTATCAACCATGCACTTCATGTTTTTCTAGTCTGATCTTAGAAGAAAATGTTCAGTAACTGTAGTGACGAATGATGTGGTTTTTATCCTGACGAAAACCAATACTGCGTACTTCAAACACAAGCCATTTGGACTTCAGTGTATACAGTGCAGTAGACGTGTGTATTCCAGTGGACAGCAGCAGTACCTTCACAGTCCTCCAGGGTCGGATCACTTCAAAACCCATGGTATAAAAAGAGGCAGCAGTGAAAAAAGCTTTGTGTTACACCACAGTCAGGGTACCACAGTCAGGGTATCACAGTCAGGGTACCACAGTCAGGGTATCACAGTCAAAATATAAGACAAAACTGGGAAATTATGAAAAATCAAAAGTGTGTCTGAAGAGAATAGTCTTCAAAAGTCCGACTATTCATCTGGACCGGGTCTGCTAGAACCTGTGGAACCTGGTTCTCTCTAGACTCAACAACATTAATCAGTCTACAGTCGGAGACCGACTGTCCTGATCTCTGACCAGAGGTTGAAGCACCCACAGACACATGCTGGAGTTAATGATGGGATGTTCACATCCAGGAGATCCAGTGGAACTAGAACCGTTTCCCACCGTGTGTGTGTCACTGGTGGATGGACAGAGGAATTATGGGATATACAGTCTTTCTGCATCTTCGTCAAAATCTTTAAACTGATTAATTCATCAGTCATCGCAGTTAAAGGGTTAACTTTGACATTCCAACCTGTGAATGAAACCAGTACAACCTGACCAGGAGTTGACCCCTGACCTTACTGACCCATCACCAAAAGCTCACTGTTTACTGAAGCTAACTGTTAGCTAACAATGACTGTGACTGTATTGTTGAACTTTGACCTGTGGAGTGATGAAATATCACCAGATGTTTACAGGAGGCGTGACTCGGCACACACCCAGACCTGGTACTGGACACAAGGCCGACTGAGGCACCGTGTGGGCTTTTATAGTAGTACTACAGTAGTACTTGTTACGTTACATTTATCTCCATGTGAACTAAAGCCACTGTGTGTTGGTAGAAACTAAATAAAGAGAGACATTTTCATGTGGGTTCAGTCACTTCACACACACACACACACACACACACACACACGTTTGTCAGTGTGTGTGTGAAGTGAGAAGCAGGTAGTGCCACCTAGTGTCTCCTTCTGTTCATGTTCCTACATTACCTTTAGTAAACCTGTGTAATGTGTTGCAGTACTAATAGATTACGTTTATCATAAATGAATATATTTAATGACCTGTGGTTTTTGTGCGTTCTATTTTCGCTGGGTTTTGTTTTTTACTATTGCATTGAAATGTAGACGCTGTGGTGAAAAGTAGGGCTCGTGGGCTCAGCCTGTTAGACGTCAACATTAATTCAAATGAAATAAAAGGCTGTAAAAAGTGAAGTTCTGCTGAGACGAGTGTCGCTTCTTATTTTCACCTCAGTTTAAACAACAACAACAACAGAGGAAATGACATCATCTCCGCTACATCACATAGTTCCAACAGAAACAACAACACGACCAGACATCAACACAATCAACAGAAACAACAACACGACCAGACATCAGTGAGTTTCACACACACACAACACTGCACCACCGTAACAACAGTAGCAACAAAATCAAAACGAAACAAACATTTATATTTATATATATATATTCCCTCACCCATCCTCCCCCTCCACGCTGTACACATTTATATACACTATAGGCTCAGGATCCATTCACTGTCACTGTCTCTCTCTCTCTCTCTCTTCCACAGTCAACCTTCAATGACAACCTCATTAGCTCATTAGCTCATTAGCTCGTTAGCATGTGGCCACAGCCTCATTAACATCAGTGTGAAGGACTAATGTCCTAATGAGCATGACTGCTCCTTCACTCCTTATAAGGAGTTAACTGACAATCAGCTGAGGAGGTCTGGTCCTCCTCTCTCTCCTCTCTCCCCCTCTCTCCTCCCCTCTCTCCTCCCCTCCACCAACCCTAACCATCTGGTCAGTCTCCTTCTTCCCAGGCTTCATTCACAGAGAGAGGGGGAGTGAAGGAGGGAGAGTGGGAGACAAAGACTGGAGCACCTCTGGAGATGGACTCTGGAGGCCTTCAAGAGGTCCTTGATATCAGGACACTCTCTGTCTCCCTCACACACTCACCCCTTCACTCACCCATTCACTCTCTCTCCTGGACCTCCTCTCCATTTTCCCGTCTTTTAATGCACATGGTTCCAAACCCGTTCCCTGGTCTGGGACCAGGACTGTGGAACACAAAGACTCTTCTTATTCGTCCTGGAGAAGGCCCACTAAAGAGGCCT
>NC_024323.1:15593985-15594797 GCF_000523025.1 Cynoglossus semilaevis
GTGTAGGGGGAGGGGGCACAGACAGAGTCAGACCTCCTTTTTGTCTCATTTCCACTTCCCTGCAGGATTAATCCACTTGGCTTTTGGATGGGGTGGAGTATATTTTCACTCACCCATCCTCCCCCTCTATGTTCTGATGATCACTGAGACGATCAGCTGATCAACCAGCTCTAATACTGGTCTATTGACCCCCCACCACACACACACACACACACACACACACGACTGTGAACGATGCAGCTGAACGACTTTCATCACGAGGGTTCTCTAAATCCTGAAGGTGTGTGTGTGAGTGTGTGTGTGTGAGTACTCAGTACTTCATCATCTTGATGTACTTCATATGTACAATACTGTGGAGAACATCATGAATACCTGACATTTACCCCTCATTTATACCCCTGTGAAGGCTAATCTTAGTTAGCTACACGTTAGCTGAGAAGTTCAAATGACTGTTTTTAATAAAAGCCTGAAGTTCACCCCCCCCCCCCCCCCCCCATTAATATCTGAGCCTGTTGGCTCTGGTCAAAACACTCAGACTGAACAAAGTGCAGAGTGACTCCAGGGTCTGGGATCTACAAACAAACCCTGCCTGGGTGTCCCGGGGAACAGGAAGTGGAATTAACTGCTATATTAGCTGACCTTCATCTTGTTGTTGTCCCAACCTGCCGGACTGGGTCCAGGACTGGTCCGTAACCACGGTCTCCAGGCCCAACAATGCCGGCATTTCCCTAAGTGAAGGAGAAAAAAGAGAAAACAGTGAAAACAGAGGCCTCTGTGGTTTACTGAGCAAACAAGAGCTGCCCTGCCAACAC
>NC_024323.1:15594842-15604932 GCF_000523025.1 Cynoglossus semilaevis
CACCCCCCTCCCCCACCCACCACTACATTTCACAGTCACTTTTTCTTTTGACATTTTTCCCTCCATGCTCTGGACCATCCACAGAGACCTGTAACGGTACCAGACAGTTCTGGGTCGAGTGGGAGACCAAACCTGAGACCAGGGTCCAGTTCTTGAAGTGGACTTACGAAACTCTGAGTTAAAGTCTGAGTTCAGTTAAGTCTGAGTTCAGTTAAGTCTGAGTTCAGTTAAGTCTGAGTTCAGTTAAGTCTGAGTTCAGTTAAGTCTGAGTTCAGTTAAGTCTGAGTGGAGCTCGTGTCCGACTAGATATGAAGGCTCCTCAATTGAGCTCAGATGTCATCATGTCATCTGACAAAACACATCCTGGTGGTTCTACTTCACTCCTCTGGATCCTGGTTCATGACACAACTGTTCAGTCACATGATTCTTATATAGCTGTGTCCACAGCTGACCTCTGAGTGTCCACAGCTGACCTCTGACATGTTGATCCAGGTTTAACCCAACAGGATGAAGAGGACGTGGCAGCAGATGAAGTCAAACACAACAATATAGAACAAACAGGAAGTAGAACTTCTGCTGGTTCTGCTTCATGTGACACACAGGGTGTGGTCACCCAGGACGGGTCGGGTCACCCAGGACGGTGTGTCGATGTTCAGACTCAGAGCAGACGTTAAACTGCGAGACAGTTTCACCTGGTGAGGAGAGAACGTCAGCTGGAACTGAGACGGACTCACATCAGAACAACAACAACAACAACAACAACAACAACAACAACAAGGGGACAGTGTAAGGAACCAATGAGCTGCTGATGCTACGACCTGTCACACACACACACACACACAGACAGAAATGACAGAACTATCCAAATGAAGGAGGGTGTGTGACATCACTGGCCTTTTATCACCTTACAACAAAATTGTTTAATTCCTCTGCAGTGAGTCACAGAGCACAGGCCTGCCATGTGATGAGTCATGAGGTCACGACCCAGACTCTGTCCATCTGTGATCAGAATCACCACTTCAGGATTCAAGGTCATTTAAGAAACATTTACTCCAAACATTGAAGACAAACATTCCATACTGCAGCTTTAACGACTGAACATTGGCTTCAAGAAGCAGTGTCTCCACCTAGTGGTTGGAAAACCCTTGGCAGACCACCAGCGTCACACAGCAGCACTGAGTCACTTTGGAATGCTTTCCTTAGACGGAGGACTAGAAACTGGTTGGAGTGAGAGGAGTGAGAGGAGGGGGAGGAGGGGGAGGAGGGGCAGAAGAACTGTGGAGAACGTCACCTTTGATTCAGGTTGACTTGTTCTCACAGCAGAGGGTGTGTGGTGTTAACAGCCCGGTCCAGTGCGGAAAGATGGGTCAGTCAGCGGTGGTGAGGAGGAAATAGACGGAAGAGAGGGAGAAGTGTGTGGAGTAAAGGTCATCGACCAGCTGAGGAAACACGGTGCCTTCAGGAGCCCAGCGTTGTGTGGTAAAACTCAGTTCAGCGGCCAATGAAAATGTTTATGTAAAAAAATTGAATAAAAGACGAGTCATGGACAGGAAACATACGGTACATCCTCTTCCTCACACACACACACACATTTTAAATTTGTGATTTTAAAAAAGGAAATGTTTACTGACATCTTTATCATGTGGAAGTTACAAAAACACTCTAAACTGCCGTCACATTTTTAATCTCACACTGGTGTACCCCCGGGGGGCCCCGCACCATACCTTGTGAATCGTTGTTCTACAGTATTATTAGCCAAATACTGTACTGTAGGTGGTAGTAGTAGTAGTAGTAGTACACATGACACATTAATTCAATTCTGACACCACACGCACGTTTGTCATAATGGGAATCTGATTCCTATGCATACCACTAGAGGGAGCACTTACACCATAGAAACTTGATGATCGATCAGCTCATCACCTTAGAATTCTCCGTTTTTCTTATTTCAAAGTTGTGTAGACACAGAACAAGAGGGACACGTGTCAGTGCAGATGGTCACTACCAGGACCATGGACCAGTACCAGTACCAGGACCAGTACCAGGACCAGGACCAGGACGGTTGAAGCTCCACAACAGTATAATAGAGGTGAAACCAACAGAAAGTGTGGACCTACAGATGACATCACCAGTCCAGACTTGGCTGCCAGACACTCAGTGGAGGGAAGAAAAACACTGGCTCCCGTCCCTTTTACTGCCCTGTGCCTCTGAGCCAAGCACAAGGTTTTACAAGACGAATGTTAAAGTGGAAAAAAAAAGACCCAATCACTGGGCCGTAACTGACTTCTCTCTCTCTCACTCACTCTCACACACCGTCTAAATATGTACAAGTGCACAGGAGAGCAGCACGGAGCTCAGAGGAGTGTGCGCTGCCGCTGCCTGCTGCAACCGCGGGCCATAAATCCACCGCCGGACCAGTAGGTGGAGACACTGTGGGTTGGGTGAGTTATTGAAAACCTCCACACCACACTGATAGTGAACCACTTAATGTATGCTTTTTTCGTTTTGAACTTTGGACTGAACATTTTATATTATCTAAATGTATATTAATAATTTACTTTAATTGTATTTATATCATGTGATAATTAAAAACTGAAAAAAAGTGTATTTCATGGGCAAACTAAAGGAGATAATATTTCAGATGATATAACTGTTATTGTCATCATAATAAAGTTTATGTTTTAGGTTCTGTCCACTCTGAAGTGGAACAGGTGAGTCAGTAGAACTCAGCACCGGAGGTCACGTCCCGCCGCAGTCACGTCAAACACCTTCACCGCTGGAAGTGAAACCACGGCCCGGAAGCAGAGACTCCCAGGAGGCTGCAGTGAAATCCCAGCTCAGCTTCTCATCAAGAGGCAATAACTGATGTTTAATTACATTTACTGAGGATAAGCCCCGCCCATGTTCGTTGCGTCTAAGGATCGCGGCCTCACCGTGACACAAAGAAACAGAACATCTTAACGTCAGGACACTGCATGAAGTGTTTATTGTCATGTGCACAGTAGGGAAACACCGGTGTCCTGTAAGTCACATGATCACTTTACTGTCCACACAGCTGTACATTACAACTACTCTGTGACGTAGGCTATTACACCTATACAGATATATAACAGTACCGAGGCTCCCATAAAGTTCAACTCTGTTATTATCACAGTTAGCAGATGTTCAACAACAGTTGTTACTGTGTGGTTGTGAATAGACGTTAGGCCTAAACATGTTAAATACCTGATGCCGATGTAAGTGATCGTTTCGTCTTTCCAAATATTTTTGTATGAAATTCCGGAAGAGCAGGGTCACTGGGACAGCAGAGATTTTAACCAAGATCATTCGGTGGTCGCTCTGCTGTGGGCAAGCTGGATAATTAGCCCGATGGCGGCCCCGGTGCCAAGTGTGATGTGGAGTTAGCTGGGCTAGTTATTCCAGAGCTGGTCCCGGGTGTTTCCTGGTCCGGGTCACATCAAGGCCCAGGCGGTTCTTGTTTAACTGCTGTAGTTGAAGAAGTTTTAAAAAATCGCCGAATATCCATTTTTGGTAGTTAGCTAATCACTGTTAGCTGTCCTGTTAATGAACGAACGAGCGAACGCTAAAATGAGAGGGAAACGTCAACGTCACAATGTCACATGACTACTCAAAATGTATTATTTATTACAAAATAAAATATAAAAGGATTCATATTTATTTCATACAATCCTTTTGTTTTATTGAAATATTGAATTTAACGATTAAAATAAATATTTGTATTGACCATATAATCGACCCGATGTCGTGACATATTTCAGCCAATGGGGAGACAGTGCCCTCCTCCGCAAACTCCACCTATGAACAGAAGTTCCTTTTTTGCACAACCGTCCCTCAAAGGCTGTCCTTCGTCAGGAACCCTGAGATAAGTCCGGCAGAACCAACACCACAGACGGTTCCGACACTGGAGCGGGAACGACAACCGGTTCAGACCCGACATGGAGTTTAATGTTCATGACAAACACTTCCTGTTCCTGTTCATCAGATCCGGGGCTTTATTTTCAGCACGTCACATGACTTCCTGTCAACACGTTTGAACACACACTGCAACGTAACACATTCCCGTCTCCGTAAATGATGGCGTCACATTCACCGTAGAGAAGTGAGGACGTGTAAAGTGACGAGGCACAGAGGACTTGTTGTACTCACTGGGTACTGCTCACGTTGTCTGAGGTTACTGACGGAGTGACGTCATTCATAGTCAGGACACAGACTGGACCATAGTTAACAACTACTGACTCCAGTGAGCCTTTCGCTGACAAACACTGCCCTCTGCAGGGTAGAAACGGTAAAACATGTAAAAGGAAACAAGGGTTTCATTGAATTAAAAAAAAAAAAGAGAGAGAAACTTTTATCTGCACTCCCAACCTCACAGTACTGAGTCAGAATGACACTGGTCCACAGTTGGGCATCTGTCATGTTAAGGCCCAACCCCCTGGGCTGAGGTGCCACCACAGGGGGCAGCTGTGGGGTGTAACTGTAGAGAGAATTATGACCCTTGTTCTTCTGGGACTTCTTATTATTCTGATTACACCACTTTTTACACTCTCATTTCAAGATGACTTTTTTTATTCATTTGTTTTTATTTTAAATTTAATTCCACAATTTTAACATTTTTAATTATTTGACTTTTTATTCACTGTTTTTTATCAAACGATTCTAAAGTTATCAGTTAAAAAAGAGGTAATTAATTATTATTAACTATATTATTATTAGTGCTAACACCAGTCTAGGATGCGTTAAAGAAACTCTACTCTAACACAGTGACAACCAGTGGTGCAGTGGTTGGTGCCCTCACCACAGTGAGAACATCTGCTCCATCTCTGGTAGCTACACGGGTTGGGTTAACATGTTCTCCTGTGTGGTAACATGATCCATGGCCTGGTATTGGTCCGCAGCCCAGTGGTTGGGGACCCCTGTACATATTTCACTTTTTTTTTCTCTTTTTCTCTGGAACGTGTTTGGGGTGAGTCGTGTTGTATCAGCTGTTCATCAATGTCCTTCAAACTATAGGCAGACCAGTATGAGTGTGTGGGGTGTGGCAGAGCGGGAGACGGAATCATCACAACAGACTTGACAAGAACAGGACTACACGAACCAGGAAGTGACTCAGCAGCAGCAGCAGCAGCAGCAGCAGGAGCAACAGCATGTCTTCCACAGGTAACTGTGTTTTGGTCTGTCTGTCTGTCTGTCTGTGAACCTCGTGTCACGGTGAAGTGGGTGCGGTCTTCCTGTCCGTCGGTTGGGGTCGTCGTCTCTTGCCGCGGGCTGTTCTGTTGCCATGACTGTCCTACAGTCGTACTTTCTAAACAACAGTTCGTGTCGTGTTGTTGTGTCATGTCGATGTTCAACATTTCATCTCCAGAACAGCAGATGTTACCTTCATGCTAACTTTTAGCTCCGTGTTTGGCCACCCGTTACGTTTAGCTGTTAGCTGCTCATGACGGTGTCGTAATAGTAGTAAACCTACTTCATGTGAACTTTATGAAACTAACTTGAAACGAACATGGATGGAGTAGTGAGTCTGTTCGGTCTCAGGTTCACTTGTTGTTGTTTTTTGTTGTTGTTGTATAAACGTCTTCTTGTCAGTGTTTGACACAGTTCCGTTTACCAAAAATAAACCTATTGTTTGTTTGTTTTTAGCTTCGTCAACGACTAAAGTTAATTCCCCCGGGTTTCTTGGCTCCTTTTTGCCAAAAAATAATATTTCTGTCTTTTAACCAAAACTATTCTTGAACATTTAAAATAATTTTGTATTTTAGGGATCTACTAGTTTACTTACGGTAATTGTTGGGGTCAGGGTGTCAGATTGGTGATGTCTTTTATACATGATCACAACTGTGGTGGTTGAACATTATCGCTGTTGTTCCAGAGCTGCGGCTGGTGGCGCTGTGTCGGCCCACAGAAGGGAAGAGGTCCGCAGCCTGCACCATCTTACACCTGCAAGACAGAGAGCAGGGCACAGGCACCACTGTACTGCACAGAGGAGAGGCTGCAGGCAGACAGGTGGGAGAAGTTAGCATCACAGTAACAACAATGAGGTGTGATTAAAACAAAACAGCAACAGATGAAAGAATGAAAACCACAACATCGTATTCCATTTAATATGACATGATGTCTATTTTACTGTAACGTTCTATAACATAAGTATAAGATTCTAACTAGGGATGAGGCCGATCTGATCCACGAACCATCTCTGAGCTCCAGCCTTGTCTGAATCAGACAGATGGATGACTGGAAACTGTGGAATCACTTTCCTGAACAGAACGTGGTTCAACCAGATCGTGGTTCAGTTCAGGAAATCCACTCCACATTTTGCAGCCAGATAACAGGCTGCAAAGAAATACGTCCGCTGTGAGGAAATATTTTACATCAGAAACGACCGAAACCACACAGTAACAAGTGATATTTGCAGAGCTGAAATCCGGAGAGTTGTAACCGTCTCTTCATATAATCCCACTAACTTCATCAGACATAAAAGCTCCACATCAAAGAGGATGTGAGCGGTCATGGGACAGAAAGACGCAAAGAGCCGCCGGAAGTCACTTCTGGAGTCGTTCCAAAAGTAAGGTAAAAACTCCGGACAGATGAAGTACGTACTCGTACTCAGCTCAGCTCAGCGACCTCCGCTGCAGCAGGCTTTATTCCAGCCGTGACCGTTTGAAGACTCCTGTTGGCTGAGAAGAGTAATACGAGGTCGATCCAAGGACAGGCCACGCCCCTTTTATTACTGTTTTCTAACTGCTGAACTTCATGTTGACTGACTGTCAATGTAGCCAGCAATAAACGGAGTCAGGGCAGATGACCACGTTGTTGTCAGATGTTGACGTTAATAAAACGTTCAATTTCAAACCAATACAGTAACAGATTTGTTTCAAGGATGGGATTTCTCCTGTTACCCTGGTTTCCTGTATTTTTGACCTTATACTAACTCCATCGGCCGATATGCAAAATGTTCAAAAATGTGGATCGGTGCGTCCCTAATTCTAAGTAGTTCTCTAGATCTTTAAGTCTGTTTTCACCCTGACAGTCAAAGACAAAACCTTGAATGTCAAACTGAAATGACTTGTGGATTTGTTCTGGGCAGATTGCCGTGGTCCAGAGTGAAGCCTGGTTCAGTGCTGACTGCAGCTCAGACCAAAGAAGAAAACACATCTCCTCCTTCATCACCTTGTCCTCACCGGGGCCTCATGCCTTCCTGCTCTGTGTCCCTGTCAACCAACCCGTGGACGGAGAGGACAAGGCTCTGGATGTGCTGACTCAGCTGTTCGGTCCTGCTGCAGTCAGCCATAACACCATCGTGCTCTTCACACACACCGAGGAGCTGGAGGAGGACGAGCAGCTGGGGGAGTACCTCCTCACCTGGAGGAAGGATCTCCTGGAGCTGGTGGAGCGGTGCGGTGGACGCTACCACACCCTGGAGAGCAGCGGTGGAGAGGAGGAGGAGGAGAGGAGAGCTGTGGAGGAGCTGCTGAAGAAGGTGGATGAGATGGTGGGTCAGAGTGGGACACAACACGTGGGCTGTGCTCTGTACCAGGAGGCTGGAGAAGGAGTGAGAGAGAGACAGGACCAGCTGGTGAGAGAGGGAAGAGAAACAGTCACTGAAGAGGAAATGGAGGCTGTGCGAGCAGAAGCAGAGAGGAGCGTGGACCACCTGGATGTGGACGTTGACCATATCTTTTCAGGCACCAGCGTCTCCCCTCCCCCCCCTCCTCCCCCTTTTCTGTGGGGCCTGTGGGAGAAGGTGAGAGACTGGTTCAAGTGGCTGCCACAGATGGTGAGGAGGGAGGCCCTGTTTGGAGCCCTGGTTGGACTGTTTGTTGGAGGGCCAGTAGGTGGCGTAGTGGGGGCCACTGTAGGCTCAGTGGCCACTGAGATGAGCAGAAGAAAAACCCAGAAAACTACATGAAAGAGTACTTCAAACAGTAGTAGTATTTTAGTGTCATGTTCAAAGAACCACACTTCACATTTCAAATGTTCCCACTCTCCCTATTATTATTATTATTATTGACTGTATTGAACACGTGACCATGACACGCAGACCAATTAAAGTCAAACTTATACTCGAGTTTAAATACAATAAATTACATTAGTGTTTAGAAAGAACACGTCATTAACAAGCAGTACTAGAGGAAATACACTAAAGTTGAATTAGCACCAGAGGGCCACAAGGTGGAGCCATTGTTCATGTTTATGGACAAGCTTCAAACGTGGCGGTGCTGACCAAGCAAAAATAAAAGGTGCCGTTCGAAGACGCTGTTCTGTCTTTCTGTCTTTTTCCTCTGTGTATTTGTACACAGGTTTGTGTACTTGTACACAGGTTTGTGTACACAAACCTGTGTACACAGGCTGGACCTGCCGCGTCTTTCCTGACGTCATAAATGAGAGGCTACAGATAACCGTGGCGAAGGGAAGGAGGCTCAGGACTCAAGCCGCATGAAGCGGAGCGGGACGCGGCCGACTGTGTTCAGCTTTGGACTCTGACATTGATGTAATTGGTACTCTGCTAAAACCGTCAGTCAGAACCGGGCCTTACGTCTTTTGGCCTCTCTCTCCCAAACTGCTGCCGGCGCTGCCTTTGGGTTGGCTAGGCGTTTCCGAATGTGGGTGGTCCGCCGAGGGTGGGGGAGAGAGAGAGAGAGAGGGTGAGTGTGGGGGAGAGAGAGAGAGAATTATCCGAGCTCTCATGTTTCCCCAGGCAGAGGAGAGGGAGGAAAAGACACCAAGAAGAGAGAGTGGTGGTGAGAGAATGAGTGAGAAGCAGTGTGAATGTGAGGGAGAGAGGGTGAGGGAGAGAGGGTGAGGGAGAGAGGGTGAGGGAGAGAGAGTCAAAGGCAGAGAATACAGATGTGCTCCAGATGTGGCCTCCACAGGAGAAACATTTAAAAAGTGAAAGAAAATTGATGCTAAACACTTTTATTGTCTGTGTTTATGCAGTATTATACACAGCATGTACTGCAGTATATAATACTGCAGTACATGCTGTATTATATACTGCATGGGTTCATGCAGTACAGAGTATACAGAGCTAAGGTAAAGATTCTCCTATGAAACATCATTCCAGCTGCAGCTCAGGAGAGAACACCTGTCCAAATATTATTCAGTCTGAGTGGATCCACAGCAGAACACAGAACATAGAACACAGAACATAAGAACAGAGAACACAGAACAGAGAACATAGAACATAGAACACAGAACATAGAACACAGAACAGAGAACATAGAACACAGAACACAGAACATAGAACACAGAACAGAGAACACGGACCATAGAACATAGAACACAGAACATAGAACACAGAACAGAGAACAGAGAACACAGAACATAGAACAGAGAACACAGAACACAGAACAGAGAACACAGAACATAGAACATAGAACACAGAACATAGAACAGAGGTGAATCTGGGTCTGACTTTAGTTTTAAATCGGATTCTTTTATTATGAAACACCAACGTTTACTTTTGAAAAGACTCCAGAAATAAAGTCGTACAATAATAACAACGTTATGACATGTGTGTCTAATACAGACGGAAGAATGGGATCCACACACACACACACACACACACACACACAGGGCCCTCCGTGTGTGTGTGTGTGTGTGTGTGTGGTATTCAACATCTCCCTGTGAGTTCTCTCATCTTTTTCACATTACTGCTGTTTTCATGTCCTTTCTTAGTGTGTGTCTGTGTGTGTGTGTGTGTGTGTGTCTGCAACTGTTTAGAAAGCAGTCCTTGCAACATCCAACTGTGCCTCTCTCTCTCTCTCTCTGGGGGGGTGAGATAAGATGGCATGAAAGAAGCCCAGGCCGTGGTGTTGGTGGGGCAGTTACCAGATGGGGGCAGTCAGGAAAGAAGACAACTGACTGTGGGTCTGTGGTCCCAGTGCTGGACCATAATTGATGAACGGTGCGGTCCACGTGAAGTGACACGCACCGTTGGCTGTAAGTGGGTGTGATGATTGGGGCCTTTGAAGCTGGGGCCACGGGCTGTGTTTGAACCGTCAACAGAGACCCCTGTTCTCTGTAAAGGACACCACACACACACACACCGGGGGGAGGTGACTGTATTATT
>NC_024323.1:15604966-15605219 GCF_000523025.1 Cynoglossus semilaevis
CTGCCTTAATCCAAGGCAGATCTGCCCCCCCCCCCCAGCCCCCCCCACTGGATCAAATCTTAATCCCACTCCCACCACATGAGTGGGGGACACAGAGAGGGGCTGCCACAAACATCAGATGTCAGTGGGTCAGGTGGACGATGAAGGAGCAGAGCTACAGACTGACCCAGTACTGACTCAGTACTGGCCCAGTACTGAGTCAGTACTGGGTCAGTACTGACAGGACCATCAACCTGGAACTGATCTTCTGCTG
>NC_024323.1:15605493-15606984 GCF_000523025.1 Cynoglossus semilaevis
GGGGGGGGGGGGGGGGGGTGGGGGGACATGCCCTTCACTCTCCATCTGAAATGAGAGACAGGACCATTCCTGTCTCTCAGATCGGGTCTGTGGTTCCTTTGAACCTGGAACCTGGAGGAGAGGGGGGGGTGATCACAGCGACAGTCCCTGAACACATCACCACAAATACTACTACAGTGAACTCAAATACTACTACAGTGAACTCAAATACTACTACAGTGAACTCAAATACTACTACAGTGAACTCAAATACTACTATATACCACATTATTTCTGACTCTGGTTCTGCTCTACGTCACTGAAACGTTAGCTCTCGCTGCTAAGCTAATGAACATAATAATTAACCAAACAATAAACATAAGGTTTGGGAAACACAGGTGAAAACACTGGTTCTCTGCTCACCGCCACACGCTCTCGCAGGTTTGACCTAGAAGTTTCCAGAAGGACAGCTCTGTCTGCCGCGGCAGGTGCGTTAACGTCCGGTGATAACGTTTTTGACTCGTCTGCTCGACAACCCTCAACCTCCATTTGTTGTTCGGCTCCGGTCATCATCCAATGACAGGACAGAGTTAAGAGGAACAGGACCAAAGGAGAACAGGAACAGGATCAAAGGAGAACAGGAACACAATCAAAGGAGAACAGGACCAAAGGAGAACAGGAACAGGATCAAAGGAGAACAGGATCAAAAGAGAACAGGAACAGGATCAAAGGAGAACAGGAACAGAATCAAAGGAGAACAGGACCAAAGGAGAACAGGAACAGGATCAAAGGAGAACAGGAACACAATCAAAGGAGAACAGGACCAAAGGAGAACAGGAACAGGATCAAAGGAGAACAGGAACCGTATTCTCGGTTCAGCTTTTATCATTATATGGATACATATTTGATATATATTTATATATTATATCGGTGCAGGTTGTAGGAGAAAGAGCAGGATTAGATGGTCCCACAGCAAATAAAAGCTGTAATCACATCCACATGGACCTCCTCCTCCATCACCTCCTCCATCACCTCCTCCTCCTTCACCACACAATAACACATCAGGGCTAATCATCAAATGATGTCATGGTGACTAAAACTTTTACTTCTGAAGCTGGATCCTGATACAGGACTGGACAGACACACACACACACACACACACACACACACACTAAGAGGTTAACAAGTCCACAGGTGAGGAAACCAGGAGAACCCACTGTGGTGATATTTATTTACACCTGTGGTGACAGAGAACGCAGAACATCATGGACTGATACTCCTGCGTGGTGGGGGTCGGGGGGGCACTGCCCTCAGCTGCAGGAGGAGACAGGACGTTAGCCGTTAGCTGTAGCCTCTGACCTTCAGCTGCCTGGAGATGTTGGAGAAATGTTAGGAGGAGGTGAAGATAAGGAGAAACAAGGAGCAGAGACCCCCCCCCCTTCATGGGGGTCCTGAAGATAACATCCTCCATCTCTGCTGCTGACCTCCCTTCATCTCTCTCTCTCGGTCCAG
>NC_024323.1:15607043-15610035 GCF_000523025.1 Cynoglossus semilaevis
CGAGCTTCTATCCATCTCCATCAGGGGAGACCCGTTTGTTTGACTTGAGGTGTGATTGTGAACTCTCTGGTCCGACTTGGACAGACTGTGGTTCAGCTCCTGCTGCTGCTGCTGCAGCTGAAGCTTCTCTCACTTCAATGAAGCCATAAAGCCGTGGTGCGAGGCCCATTGACAGCTCCTGTCTCCTTCTGCTGTTTGTTATCACTGCAGCTGTGATTGACTGCCGTGAAGCCAGAGCTCTGGAGGAGGAGTGTCTTCATCCACCCCCCCCACCCCCCCCCCCCCTGCTGGCCGTCCTGAGAGCAGGCAGTGAGACTTTCAGCGAACTGTGGTTTGGAGCAGATCAAGGGCTGCGCTGGTTTCTGACTTCATGGTACTGCACCCCCGCCCTCATTAGTCAATGGCACTCAGCAGCTTGTAGCGTCTAATTCTGTGGGGCCGCCCAAACTTATCACCCTTCCTTTCAACATGGTGGGCCGCCACGCCGCGGGAACGTTCTCCGACTTTCCCAGACCTCTGACAACAGCCACATTTATTTATTGACTTCATTTCACTGGTGGGGCGGCGCTCTCCAGCTCCATGGGGCGGCGCTCTCCAGCTCCATGGGACCAGGTTACATTTTAACTAGTTTTTAACTAGTACCGACAGTTAGTGCTCTACCTTTTAAATGGCTTCCTCTAACCATATCAACATCATATAAGCCTGACTTTTGGTCACTGGACGAACGGATCAGTAGCGTCAGTGATCGTCACAACATGTTTACAGTCAACCCCCCCCCCCCTCAGAAAGACAGAGTTGATGACATCATGACATGACGTCATGTACTGGTGTCTGGGAGTTTTAATACATTTCACTCACTGTTAACCCATTTTGGATCATTACGTCTTTTAAATCTGTTTAAAGGTTTATTTTCAGCTACACTGGTCTAGAGTTGGTCATAACATTTTTACAAACGTATTGAAGCAATAAGTCAAACTGTCGTCTTCAAAAGATAACACATTAATCAGAATGACAGCATCACCATGTGGACAGACTTCATCCTGACCGAGTTAAACTTATCAAAAAACGATCGCATTTGCCGTCATTTGTGGCGCCAAGTTAGAGGAAAGTTGAAAAGCCGATTTAGAAACACATTTTAAATTAAGCGCGATTCAAATACAAACGTTTTCATACAAAAATACACATAAACATTAACTTACCAGACCGCGGTCACAGCAGCGACGCCGTCGGTTGGCGTGGAAACCTGTTTCGGATCAAAACAGACACAAATATCCAGCACAACTTCCGGGGTTTTTGTAACAGACGTGTCCGTTGATCTGTAGCGGTTAGCCCGTTTACTTCCGTCTATACTTGCAGTAGCGACCGCCAACTTTCGAAGAGACGGGACAATATGGCGGAATTCTAATTAAAAATTCTACGTCACGCTACGTATGTGACGTACGTGACGTAATACGTTACCTGCTTAAAACTAAAGTGCTGAAACCAAGCACGGTCATAAGGATTGGACGCCGTTAACTTCCGTTTAATGTTGGTTTTTATGTTAATGGAACTTTTTGGAGTAATTATAACTTATAACATTTTAGAGTAGAAGATCAGGGAGTGAAGAAGACGTGGCTCAGTGAGGAGGGGGCTGCATTCACACACTGACATGAATGTTGATGTGATGAAGAGGAAATTAGTTTGAAGATGATGATGATGGTCGTTGTTGTTGTTGTTGTTGTTGTTGTTGTGATGATCCAACTCTTATTTTGTCTTTTCATTCTCTTCATGTTTTTGATAGATTTTTTTCTCCATTTGGTCTGATTGGATTGAAGCCCCCCTCAGATCCCCTCCCCCGTCACTCCCTTCTCCTCAGCCCTCCCTCTCACTTCTCCCCCCCCTCAGTGCACTCCCCCCTCAGTGCTCTCCCCCCTCAGTGCTCCTGCCTCCTTCACAGACTGCCTTCAACTCAGCAGCAGCTTTTTCAAATTTGGGGCTTGTGACACTCAGCCAAAAGCCGCAAATTACCCCCCTCTAGCAGCAGCGAATTAGGAACAATTTTGTGTTAGCTATAAAAAAGAGAGCGAGAGAGAGAGGCAGAGAAGTGAGGGGAAAATATAGCTTACACCAGAGACCACCAACAGAGGCACCGAGCGGCTCGTCGGACGGCAGTTTGGGTGGCAGGGCGGTGCTAGAAAGCAGCCCCGGTTCTTTAGAGCAATCAATCCCATCATGCACATGGACATAGAACAGCACAACAGCCATTACCAGCACAAAGGCCTGAATTAGTGGATTTATGCTGCAGTAGCAGGATGTCTGCAGGCCTGCACACAGAGACCTGCAGTACCACTGCTCACCTGCGGGAGGACACAGAGCCGTCACCGTAGCTAAAGGTGACAATTCCATGTCTGGGATTGTCATTCTCTCCTTCAGGACGGAGGGATTTTTGCCCTGGATGTGGTTGGTCCTCTTAGCATTAATGTCTCTTTCTTGTTTTTGGCTCGACCGCGTCGTCTCCTGAAAACACTGAGCCGCTCCTGTTTTTCCCATTCTGGCTTTTTTAAAATCCATTTCCAAGTTGTAATGTGCCACTGCAGACGTTACTGAGGGCAGAAAACCAAATGTAGTGAAGAAAGTGCAGACGGAGCGAGTGGGAGAGAGACACTGACTGTGAATACAGAAACAAGTCAAGAGAGAGACGGGGGAGACGGGGGAGACGGGGGAGACGGGGATGTTTCCAGCTCTGAACTGGCTGCTTGTCAAACATCTCCAGCTCTCGTGGTGATGCCTGTTGTGGACTGCAGACCACTCTGTCTTCATCAGACAAGTTACAGCCTGTCATTGGTCTGTGCTCCGACCTCCGGGTCTCGGACCCAACCAGAGCCCGCGTGACCCCGTCCTCTCATGTTGGCCCAGATGTTGGTTGTACATCCTGCTCTCTTTATGATGAAATGACACAGAGCTGAAGTCTTTGTTTGTGTGGCTAATAGCTCTCATTTAGGGCAGTAAAATG
>NC_024323.1:15610157-15610428 GCF_000523025.1 Cynoglossus semilaevis
CCCGGTGACATCACACTCTGACTTTCATCTGCAGCCCTGAACGCAGTCCACCTGCAGCGGATACTGCACACGCTGAGAAACCTGCAGGAGGAATGTTCGAGCGTTGCCAAGCACCGTGGGCAAGGTGAGGTCATGAGGTCACCAGCAGGGGGCGACAGATGCAAAAAAAAAAAACCAAACAGGTTCTGTTGGAGCCACTGACCCAGATAGATACAGTTTGGTACCGATTCTTGGTCTTCTGTGGGTGGAGTTCCTGTTCTTTTCCTTTTAG
>NC_024323.1:15610684-15617457 GCF_000523025.1 Cynoglossus semilaevis
GGGGGTGTGGGTGTGGTGTGGGGTGGGGGGGGTGGTTTTGTGTGTGTGGGGGGGGGGGGGGGGGTTGAGGTGGAAGATTTATAATTGAATAACTCCCTGGAGCAGGGCAGCTGGGATCGGCCCTGCCAGGAAAAGCAAACGGCGAGGAGCGAGTGAGACGTGTGGAAGTGAGAGCGTTGAGCCGCGATGATGAGGAAGATTTACTGACAATAACTGACCAATCACAAGAGCAGCAACGTCAGGAAGGTCTCTCCCCCTCTGTCTCCCCCCTCTCCCCCGTGTTAGTTTTGGATTTTCTCCAGGTAACACATGACTTTGACCCAGGTTCAGAAGCAGCGGTCAGTTGTTCTGTGGATAAACATGTTATTAACAGTCAGTAATAACTGCTGACATGACGACTAAATCAGATCCACTTACAGTCTACGGTTTACAGTCTACGGTTTACAGTCTACAGTTTACAGTCTACAGTTTACAGTCTACAGTCTATAGTCTACAGTTTACAGTCTACAGTCTATAGTCTACAGTTTACAGTCTACAGTTTACTGTCTACAGTTTACAGTCTACAGTTTACTGTCTACGGTTTAGAGTCTACAGTTTACTGTCTACAGTTTACAGTCTACAGTTTACAGTCTACAGTCTACAGTTTACAGTCTACAGTCTACAGTCTATACTCTACATTCTACAGTCTACAGTCTATAGTCTATAGTCTACAGTCTACAGTCTACTGTCTACAGTCTACAGTCTACAGTCTACGGTCTACGGTCTATAGTCTACAGTCTATAGTCTACAGTTTACAGTTTACTGTCTACAGTCTACAGTCTACAGTCTATCCTCTACAGTCTACAGTCTACAGTCTATGGTCTACGGTCTACAGTCTACAGTCTATACTCTACAGTCTACAGTCTACAGTCTATGGTCTACGGTCTATAGTCTACAGTCTACAGTCTACAGGCTACAGTCTACGGTCTACGGGCTATAGTCTACAGTCTACAGTCTCCAGTCTACAGTCTACAGTCTACGGTCTACGGTCTATAGTCTACAGTCTACAGTCTATAGTTTACAGTCTACAGTCTACAGTCTACTGTCTACAGTCTACAGTCTACAGTCTATCCTCTACAGTCTACAGTCTACAGTCTATGGTCTACGGTCTATAGTCTACAGTCTACAGTCTATACTCTACATTCTACAGTCTACAGTCTATAGTCTACAGTCTACGGTCTACGGTCTATAGTCTACAGTCTACAGTCTGCAGTCTATAGTCTACAGTCTATAGTCTACAGTTTACAGTCTACAGTCTACAGTTTACAGTCTATAGTCTATAGTCTACAGTCTATAGTCTACAGTCTACGGTCTACGGTCTACAGTCTACAGTCTATACTCTACAGTCTACAGTCTACAGTCTACGGTCTACGGTCTATAGTCTACAGTCTATAGTCTATAGTCTACAGTCTACAGTCTACAGTCTATGGTCTACGGTCTATAGTCTACAGTCTACAGTCTACTGTCTATGGTCTACGGTCTACAGTCTACAGTCTATACTCTACAGTCTACAGTCTACAGTCTATCCTCTACAGTCTACAGTCTACAGTCTATGGTCTACGGTCTACAGTCTACAGTCTATACTCTACAGTCTACAGTCTACAGTCTATGGTCTACGGTCTATAGTCTACAGTCTACAGTCTACAGGCTACAGTCTACGGTCTACGGGCTATAGTCTACAGTCTACAGTCTCCAGTCTACAGTCTACAGTCTACGGTCTACGGTCTACAGCTGTGGTAGTAGTACTCACTCTGGCTTCGACTGCTGCTGTATCATTAAAGCTTGGGTTTTGGATTTTTGAACCAGCAACATTTAGTAAATCTAAACTGTGGGCTAAAAACCATGGGCCATATATAAGAAATGGACGCAGCCAAAAGTGAAGCCGTTAAAGTAACTCTGCCTGAAGGAACCAACCAATCAGAGCAGAGTCTTCACCACTCTTTTGTTCTGATCACGAGTGAAATCTTAAAAATACAAAAAGTCCTGACCAATGGGAAATGAGAAGTGTTTGTCATATAAAATATATCATTAGAATATTTACGAGAATATATATCAATACATACATTAGGGACCGTTGTAGAAACTCCACCATAAATGTTGGAAAACGTTTAGTTTTGATGCTTTCACAGCACACACACACACACACACACACACACACACAGAGTCGGGTTATAAATAACCCCAGTGAGTCAGAGGAGACACGGCGTTGTTTGAACCCAGTCATTTAACAGTCGTTTCAAACGCTGTGTCCGCGGCTAACTGTTAGCTAAAAAGTGTTGCATCGTTCCTGCGACCTCTTCTCTGACCTACGCGACAGGAAGTTCATCATGAATGAAATGAAGAATAATAATAAAATAATGTGAGGTTTCGCTCCTGTCCTGACTGCAGTTCAGAGCTCTTCCCATGATGCACGGCGTCTCTCTCCTGATGACCACGTCTGACCTGTTGGACTTGGCGTCAGTGAGTGGGTCTGAAAGCTCGGGTGGGGTTCTGACGGAGTCCAGAGAACCGACCGGAGACGCGATCCACGTGAAACAGAGCAGCGGCGCCGCCCTGCTGGCTTCACGGACAGGTGGGCTGCACGTCGAGCAGAACCACCCTGAACCCCCTCCACTGGCAGAAAAAGGACATTAGAATTAAAGAGAAGGTTCAATCCCTCACACACTTCACCACAGTCGTCCGTGCAGTAAAAGTCAACATGCAGTACTTCACAGATACTTGGTCCAGGTGTTTCCAAACTTCTGAATACCAGGAGTGAAGAGAGAAAACATGGCTTCTCCTCCTCCTGTTCCTCCTCCTGTTCCTCCTCCTGTTCCTCCTCCTGTTCCTCCTCCTCCACTGAGGTAACCTCTCCATCAGGTACCAATCTCAGTCCTCTCTGGAGCCACAGTTTGACTAAGGGATGGGTTTGGGGTGCGATTCCCTCGGCCCGTCCCAGATCTTCAGCCTGGTGATCCGTCTAAATCCGACTCAATCCTTCCATGTTGGACCTGGAATATTTGGACAACTGTCCGTCTGACTGGAAAAATCAATCAATCAGCTGAACCAGAGTTTGGGTGGTGTCAAAGGTCAAAGACCCCAGGGTTCAGTCCGCTGAGCTGGAGGAGGTGGAGGAGGTGGAGGAGGAGAAGTTAAAAAGTTGTTGGTGTTTTCTCTTTAACAGGAAAAAAGTCAAAACAAAGAAGAATCATAAAAAAAATGTGTTTAACATTAGACAAAAAACGTTTATATTTTTACAACATCATTTTCTCTATGAATAAAAATGAAATAAAAACGAATAATAATAATAATGATAATAATAATAATAATAATGTTGAGAAAAGAAACTTCCCACACCCCGTCTTTTTAGTGTGTGTGTGTGTGTGTGTGTGTGTGTTAACCTGGTCTGATTTATTCTGGTGTTAATTCACTTCAGTCCTGGAAATAAAAAACTGAAAATCCTGGGAATAATTTAATCCTCAACATTTTTCTTTTTAAATAATTCCCAACGCATTTCACGCCGATGTAACAACGTGTAATAATCATTTAATAAATCATGTGAATCTTGTTGTTACCATTTATTATTCATGTATTTTGTTTTTGTGAAAATGCAGAAATAAAGTTTTTAATTTGTTTAATTGTATTTTAATTTTAGAATGATTTTTAATGAGTGTCTAATTATTTCAAAAATGTTTTTTGCGTATTTTCTTTTTTAAACTGTCGCAATTATTTCGCGTCAATTCACCGCTTCTGATTGGTTAAAATATACAGTATATTCACATAAGAGCAAACATTTAAATATATTCTTAGGTATTTTAACACCGGCCTGTTGTTATATCCGAGCGCATAAATTGTAAAAAATAAAATAAACTAAAAATAATAATAATTTGGTCTTTTGGAACTTTTAATCGTCTTTTGTTTTACAGAAAAAGTTTATTTTTCAACGCACGAATATGAAGAAAATACAGAATAAGCCATGTTTAAAAAATCACTTTTATTTCTTTCCAGATCAAAGTAAAGGAAACTCGTCATTTAAATATTTAGACAATGATAATAATTCAGGTGTAATAAAAAAAAAGAGGACGTCGTTTTTTTATGTATAAAAAAAGAAACGTAAAAAAAAAAAAAAACAGAGAAAGGAGAGTTCTCTGGAAATATCTACAACATTCTTTAGAACATCCGTCCGCTCCTCACGGCCGCACCGACGGCCGGACCGAGGACCGAGCACCGAGAACCGAGGACCGAGGACCGAGGACCGAGGACCGACGGGCCGACGGGCCGACGGACTAACGCGTCTCTGTTACCTGAGAAAAAGCACCGTCACTCCCGTGACCCGGCGGTCAGTCCTGGATGGCGGCGTTTATCTGTTTGTTCAAGTCCCGGTGCCGTTTCTGAAACTCCTGCTGTAAAGTCAGAAAGTGTGGAGCCGCCATCGGGTGGAGGAGCGCCGGGGAGCCGTAGGCGGAGCCGGCGCTCAGTGGCGGGGAGTAGGCGCTGCACTGGGTCGGGGAGAAGGCTTCGATACCGGGCCTCGACTGCAAGAAAGCTTTGGCTGTGAGTGTTCCGCGGGAGAAGAAGCTGGAGAGCGCGGGCACCATGCTGCTGACAGGTGGGACCGCGGCGGGGCCGCACGGCGAGGGTGAGGGCTGGTGATGGAGGTAGGGGTAAAGCTCCAGGCCGGGCAGCTGCAGGGCCGCAGTCCCCAGGCCGTAGGTGCCGTGCGGGAAGCCGTGTAACCCGCTGGGCTCCAGGTGCTGCTCTTTCAGCGGGTCGAAACGAAAGTGCTGTCGTTTGAAGCGCTTCCTCCGCCGGAGAAAACTCCCGTTCTCGAACATGTCAGAGGAGTTGGGGTCCAGGGTCCAGTAGTTGCCCTTCCCGGGGTTCCCCGGCTCTCGGGGCATCTTCACAAAGCAGTCGTTCAGCGACAGGTTGTGTCTGATGGAGTTCTGCCAGGCGGGGAACTTCTCCCGGTAGTAGACGAAGCGGCGGCTGATGAAGTCGCAGATCTCACTGAGGGTCAGCCGTTTCTTCGGGCTCTGCAGGATGGCCATGGTGATCAGGGCGATGTACGAGTACGGAGGCTTCACTGACGCCGGACCTTTGCTTCTGGACGCGGACGCACACACCGGCACCGGGCTGCATCTGCCCCGCTCCTCACCCTCGGTGCTGCGGGACTCGTCCGGGGGCAGCGGCTGCTCCTCCCCGTCGTCTCTCACTCCTTCTTCCCCCACCACGTCGATAACGATCTCCTCCATGATTTCCGAGTCCAATGTCATAGTAAATACAGTATGTGCGGGTGAGGCTAACGCCACCTGCCAACAGGTGGGGGAGTGACAGCTCTTCGACGATATTCCTACGCACGGTTCATTTTTTCCACTCAGCAGAAACCGCAAAGGTGAAAATCCACGCGCGATCTTTCCACGGAGAACCGCAGAAAGTCCGGCGCTAAAACGTGTTGTTTACGACAACGGCAGTCTGGGCGTCACGCCGAAGAGTGTGCGCGTCCTCGGCGGTGTCCAGCATCATGTGTAATCTCAGCAGCTTTGCTGCGGCTCGGGTGGATGTGATGTCACACCGAGGCACGAGGAAACGTCCTGACCAATGGAAACGAGGCACACCAGAGCGCGGAGACCCAGACACCAGCCTCCGTCAGCATCTGGACTTCAGCGCCAGGAGGACGCGCCGAAACCCGTCCATGAAAAACAGGGAGGAAAACTCCTGGAAGTGGAATTCTTCAGTGTTCAAACGTCGCAGAATTCCAGGGATAGAAAGTAAAAGTCAACGCAGGTGATTTACGGTCTGGAGTCTGGAAGTGATTCTGGAACAAAAACCTGAAAAATTAGTTTAAAAAACAAACCACCCAAATCCCAGGCCGAAACAAACAAAAAAAAAAAAGAGTCATTTAATTAAATAAAAAAGTCCTAATAAATATAATAAAATGTGAATTTATTTTTATTATTTATTTGAATATATTATTTCACATCCGAAACTATTAAAATAATTTATATTTTGTTTTGGCGGGTTGAATAATCCGGGGAGGGAAAACCCCCAAACTTTTGGGGATTTAAGTCCTAATCCTTCTGGAAGATTCTGCCGTCGCACACACTTGACGGACAATTACACGTTTTCAGGTTTAAATGAGGTGTTTTACCGCCGACATGTTTGTTGATAAATATCTCCATGTGTGAAAAAATATTCCATCCTGAAAGTGTGATTTTCCTCCGGTGGAAAGAACGCACTCTGGTTTAGATTTGGGTCGAGGCCCGGATCAGGAGTTCTCCACACACCGAGGAGATCTGCTGTAATAATGTGTCACTGACGGCGGGATTAGAACCTTAGGATGAAAGTCATGGGTTTTCACTCGGTCACATGTTAAAGAGCAGTGAGGAGAGGACCGCTGCCCCCTGGTGTGGGGTCTGGGGGGGGGGGGGGGGGGGGGGTGTTTAATGATGGAGCCTTTTGTTGGGGATTCCCACATTTCCTGCCTGTAATCGTATTGATACCCCGGGGGCAGAGGGGGACTGGGTCCGGACTGGGTGGGCTCTACGGTACCAGCAAAGCTGCAGATGATTTCCCAAATTCATCAGGCATGTCCTGGGATTGGAAACAGGCCCGTGCGCGGTGTGTGGTTTCAATAAAGGCCAGAGCGTCGGCTCCCTGCACGACCGGCGGGACCAGAGCGGGACTAGAGCGGGACCAGAGCGGGACCAGAGCGGGACTAGAGCGGGACTAGAGCGGGACTAGAGGGGGGGCAG
>NC_024323.1:15617550-15617858 GCF_000523025.1 Cynoglossus semilaevis
AGAGCGGGACCAGAGCGGGACGAGAGCGGGACTAGAGCGGGACCAGAGCGGGACCAGAGTGGGACCAGAGTGGGACCGGGGCCCACAGGGACGTGACGTAGGGCCCGCTGCTCCCACTGAACGGTTCCTGATGTTGCACAAGTGCGGCCTTTTATTTCCCCGCTAATTTCATATGGAGGACCTCCCGTGACACAGTGAAAACACGCAGCGGTGAGATGACGTCACGACCAAGGTGTTTCTGCTGCTTTCTCTGTTAATAATAAAAAGTTTTCGGGCCGGAGGAGTAACGGGGGGGGGGGGGTGGGGGG
>NC_024323.1:15617987-15620210 GCF_000523025.1 Cynoglossus semilaevis
TACAGGTGGTCCGGTGGCTGATAATATACCGTCGGGATTACCAAATTACTGTCGATCACAGCCGGGCTTTTTAATCTAAACTATGCAGCGACACCTTGTGGTGAAAGGTGATGGGCCTTTTCCTACACAGTGTTCGGTGAAAATATCAAAACTTTGAAAAACGAAAGAAAGAAAGAATTAAAGATCAAATAAACGACTGAATTCATTTGAACAGAAAGGTTCGTGGAACAAACGGCCGTTTTGGGATGTGACCTAAAAACCCGAACCCGAATGTGTTGCAGGTAAGAATTTCTGGAAAATTCTTTAAGAACCATGAGTTCGATGGACAGACTTAACTCATTTTATCGGATAAAAAGATAAAGATGTTTCGTGTTTTCCCACATACTTTAAGAACGTGTACACAACCGTTCCCTGAATGGCCGGAAGATGGCGCACTTACATTAAACATGATTTTCTAGCTGTCTGGTAAACTCGACAGCTGTGTTTTTACGGTAAAATCATGGTATTTTACGGTATTAATCATGCTAGGTGGTGGGGGTCAAAGGTCAGGCTGTCAGGATCAGAAACGAGAGTGGTGAAGAGGAGAGACTTCCTCACTGCTCACTCACTGTCACATTCTTTACGTCTGAAAAAGTCCTGAAGATGATGTGTCAACTTTGGCTCCCTCTGGTGGTAGATGGCGGAATCTGTTTTTTTTTTCTTTTTTAAACATTTTAATTAAAAATGAATTCTCTTCATAAACTGGTCTTAACTGAGCCGGGTAAGATGTGAAGAAAGAGTTTTTCTTAGTGATGTCGATGTGATAACAGTGAAAGTTTGGATGAAGTCCTGACAGAGAAAACCACGTACACACGTGTGTGAGACTGGACTCCGACTGAGGGAATACGTTCAAACTGAGAGGTGGGAACATTTGCCAGAACCGTCGCCGCAATGAATTATTTTCTGACATTTAAAACAAGTGGCTGGGTCACATGAGCAACTGGTCCCAGGACACACCAGGGTCATGACCTCTGGGAATTGTGGAATGTATTTAGGGTCGACCTGCTGTTTCCCCCGTCTTACATATATACATGTATGTATGTACATAAACATAGTGGTTGAAGTTTGGTTGAAATGAACCGACCAATCATCCTTCACTGCAGACATAATGGAAATCCTTTTTTCTTCTCTGACAAATGTCTGATTTGTCCGTTTTTTTATCTTTCTGCGATTAGCTAACTTTTACCTACATTTGAGCTAGCTTCTTAAATAACCTCTAGCTATTTTTAGGTTTAGGGTCAATTTTTACACTTTGTTTTACTTTAAGCCGTGTATTAAGGCCAGTCTAACTGAGACGTTTCTCTCTGACATTAACACTGATATTCTTCTAATATCAGATTACTGTTACTATAATACTACACTCACTACTGCCACCTGGTCCTGACACCTGGTCCTGACACCATCAGCTGTGATACTGCTCACATTCCTGGGCTGAAGTTCAACGCTGACGGAGACATTCCTCCGCTGACATCCACCTGCTCCTTCCTGAAATCTCTACGTTTCTGCAGCCCCACCACGACCTCTGACCTCTGTGACTTTGTCCAACAGTTGCAGTGAAGAGAAGATCCCTTCAGTCACATCATAGGACTGGACCAGGAGGACACAGACTGTGGACCAGCGACTCTGTGTCCTATCCACGTTCACTCCTGGGTCATGTGACTCCGTCATCATCAAGGGTTCAACTCTGCTGCTGCAGGATCTTCTTCTTCCTTCAGTCCTCAGACCAGACAGAGAAGCAGGTTGTGACCTGGTGTCAAAGGTCAGCCTGCTGAAGAAGGACTTCTCTGACGGAGACACCAGTGAAGGAGCAGAGAGGAGACATTTGTCTTTTTGACTCCATCCTGCTGACACGACACTGAGGGACTTTGTCTCTGTCTCCTGCAGGGACGTGATTCCCGACACTGGACTTCGACAGGGAACTTGTGACCTTTCACCCCTGGAGGCCAGGAGCCGCGTATTTGCCATCAAACCCCGTGATGCATGTGTGCAGTGGTTACAGTGAGTCGCCGTGGTGACGGTCAGCGGTGCCGACCACATGACCCGCCGCAGCTTCCCTTCGTCTTTCCTGGGGATGAGCAGGACATCCAGGTCGCTGCCCGCTCAGTGACACATCACGCAGGAATTTGTCAAAAACAATTGTCCACTATAAAAGACGAAGTGGGGAGAATCTGGGGGCAGTAAGTC
>NC_024323.1:15620264-15622719 GCF_000523025.1 Cynoglossus semilaevis
TGGGCTTCTGGTCTGACTCAGGCTGTGACCAGAACTTTGTCTCATCAACATGAAGACGACAAATCACCAACAAAGACCTTCAGGTCCCGACCAGTTCACGCAACACTCCAGAATTCAACTGTATTATAAGCCACATCAAATGTGTCAAACCTGAGGCCTGCGGGCCAAGGCCAGGCCGTAAAGTTAATACGACAGCTTCAGTTTTTATTCGTGGTACGTTGTGTGATGACGTTGACCTTTGTAGAACATTTCCTCAGCTTCATCCTCTGTGCACGACGTGACGTCACTCACACAAACCTACAGTCCGTGTGTGTGTGTGTGTGTGTGTGAGGCTGCTGTGATTACAGGGTGGCACTGCTCTGTTGCCCCGGGGCCGGGTCACCCTCATCAGCCCGTGTTCTCAGTAGGGGTGGCTGCCCCAGCAGTTCTGTGTGGGAGGGGACCTTCACAGGACCCCCCTGTGGCCCCCCAGCAGGACTCAACACACCTAATACAGACCCCCCCCACACACACACAGACACACAGACCCCCCCCACACACACACAGACCCCCCCCACACACACACAGACCCCCCCCACACACACACAGACCCCCCCCACACACACACAGACCCCCCCCACACACACACAGACCCCCCCCACACACACACAGACCCCCCCCACACACACACAGACCCCCCCCACACACACACACACACACAGACCCCCCCCACACACACACAGACCCCCCCCACACACACACAGACCCCCCCCCCACACACACACACACACACAGACCCCCCCCCCACACACACACACACACACAGACCCCCCCCACACACACACAGACCCCCCCCACACACACACAGACCCCCCCCACACACACACACACACACAGACCCCCCCCCCACACACACACACACACACAGACCCCCCCCACACACACACACACACACAGACCCCCCCCACACACACACACACACACAGACCCCCCCCCCACACACACACACACACACAGACCCCCCCCCCACACATTCCTGCCAGCAGTTCCCGGACTCCCACCAGACCAGAACTGTAAAACATCACAGGAAACAGTGAATTAGTCCAATAAACACACACACACACACACACACACACACACTGATCAAACTACAACTCCATTTATGATTAAAGTCTCAGAGAAACAGAGAGAAATAAAGAGGAACAGAGACGTTGGCGTTCGTCTGAGAGGAAAAACAACATCAGTTGTCGACAAACCACAGCTAAATGGCACGCGGCCCGTCTCCTGCCTGAGACGACTGTGGCTGAAAGTTTGGTCTGCGACAGAATGTGAGACTGTGATCTGGGTCAAACCTCATCTGTGCTGCCCCATCTGTGAACACACAGGTGGGGGCGCCGCACACACACACACACAGAGTGTGTGCTGCTGAAGTCAAATTCTCTCCTCCGTCTGATGGTCGCCGTCTCCGTCTGACCAGGACAGAGGACAGAGGACAGAGGACAGAGGTTCTAGGTTCTAGACTTGTTTGTAGCGGTCGGACTTATCTTATCAAAAATCAGCATCACTCCACAATCACTGAGGGTTGTCATGGCAACACCACCCACTCCTCCCTACTGATAATGAATGATGTTAGAAGCACAAAAACAAAGTAAAATATTTTACTTTGTTTTTTTATCACAGCGTCGGTCGAGAATTCACAGAAATATAAAGGTTGGACAAAAATAAGGTGAAGGCAACGAATCAAATAATAATGATGTCATCAATGTCACCAATACTTCAAAGTAGTAGTACTACAGCAATAAGTACCTATGGACCATGTACAACGTGTCACAACCTACCAGCAGGTGGAACAGACGGAGCAACCATCAAGTCAAGGATGAAATGAGACCAAAAGATTTATCAACCAAGTCGGAAAAGTCGGAAAAGTCGGAAAAGTCAGGTCCAACTATGAAGTTGAAAGTTCAATTCCAGACTCTAGAGAAAGTTCTAAGGCAGTTCATTGGTTTAAGAGAACCATATATTTAATATCTGGTCCAGTTGGAACTGGTCCAGTTGGAACTGGTCCAGTTGGAACTGGTCCAGTTGGAACTGGTCCACTTTGGTTTTGCGTCACTCTGTGGGATTTGTTTTGTTGGACAGTTTAGAACTTTCTTGTTTCTTCTTTTCTAATGAGTGTTTTCACCAGACCTGGCTCTGTGCCAATCCAAACAGCCCCCATCTGTGACTCCCCTCCACTCCTCACCCTTTCATCTGACTCACCCCCCCCCCAAAAAAAAATACACTGCAGATTAAAGTTGAGTGGACTTTAACACGAGTTGGAGGAAATTCGTGTCCATAAAAATGATTTTTACTGCTGTTTCTCTGCACTATAGCCCCCCGCCCCCTCACTCTACTATAACCCCCCCTCACTCTACTATAACCCCCCCTCACTCTACTATAACCCCCCCTCACTCTACTATAACCCCCCCTCACTCTA
>NC_024323.1:15623123-15624184 GCF_000523025.1 Cynoglossus semilaevis
AGGGAGATGGCGAGGTTTTATACAAACACGTTGTTCTGAGTTTTGTGGGTTTGGGGGGGGGGGGGGGGGGCAGCTTTTCACTGCCCTAATATGAAGACCACAGTCATGGACTTCAAGGTGGGTCAAGATTCCAGAGGACTGATTTATCAGTTCCTGAGGTGCAGAGAAAAGTCACAGGACTTGGAGTGGGTTCTTCAACTGTACCAGAAACAGTCGCACTGATCCAGGGACCAGCGATGGGAACCAGCGATGGGAACCAGCGATGGGAACCAGCCGGTTGTCAGCACACGTTTGTCTGGTTTTGCAGCTGATCGTGTTTCTGTGTTGGAGATCAGTAGAACAGCAGAGGAAGTCCACGCCCACAGACCAGCGCTAACATGTTAGCTTGTCACAGCTCCAGACTTGTCACTTGTTCCATAATGTAGCAGTTAGCATGCCCACCTCAGAGAGCAGGTAAGGTTTGATTCCCACATACTTGGCGCCTCCTGCTGGGCAGTCTGTTGCAGCGGATCTGCTGTTGACACAGTGTGGGATCAATGACGTTTTGATTATTATTGTTCTAATTATTTAATTGGTAACATCTGTGACTAATTAAGGTTCAGACCAGAACCTTTTGTCTGGTACAGCGGGTGAAGCAGCACCATCAGTGAGAGACCAGCCTTGGGTCACCTGTGGTCAGAGTGGTCCATGTGTTTCCTGGACTGACTGAGAAAACCCACCTCCCCTTATCTGAACCCACATCAAGACCTGGCTCTGCCCCCCCCCCCCCAAACAATGGACTTAGGAATGCTGGTCCATTCAGAGAGATAGCTGTATCTCTGCGTCTAGACACACACACACACACAGAGACGTGACGCTGGTGTCTGTGCGTCAGATGTGTGTCTGTCCCTGAGCTCCGATCCACCACTGATTAGAACTGTTTACACCACAGACTGGGACTGGAGCAGAACCAGTGGAGCTCATCATACAGGGGATCCAAAGGCCCGGAACATCACAGTGGCACAGGTCTTGAACCCCCCCCCCCCCCCCCCAAACCACACATCTCGATCCCCAGATACCTT
>NC_024323.1:15624617-15626033 GCF_000523025.1 Cynoglossus semilaevis
AAGAGGCTTATTTTAAACCTGTGCTGTGGGGGGTGATGGGGGGGGACACACGATGTCAGATGAAGAAAGTGAGCAGAGCTTTAGCACCAACAGAACAGTTCCAGTGTAGAACTGTTTCCATCGGTGACTGGAGCTCAGCTGGTCTGGACGACACGGTGATGATCTGGCCACTGGGGCGGCGTTAAACTGAGGAGCGTACCAGCAGACAGTTAGCATCAGGGCATCGCTGAGGGGTAATTAGCGTTTCCAGCATTTGTCAGAAACAAAAGGTTGAAAACAGTTCTGTGATAAATGTGATGGGAATTTTTCAAATACTCCGTGTTGGTGCGTTTAATGTCAAAGTTACTCAGAGTACAGACACGCTAACTGTTAACACAACGCTAACACAAACAGATTTTACAGCCCATAAACAGCAGAGCAGGACTCTTCCCAGAACAGCGCCCTCTACAGGCAGAGAAACACAGACAACCAACACACTTCCTGTGTTGCCCTAAAGTGAACGTCAACTTTAAAACCAGCTGCAACTGAAGACTGAACAAGTCAAGTCCTGGAACCAAAACAGACCCGCCCACGTGGGCCGGACCGCAGCGCAGCAACCACACAGTGGCGCCAATAACATCATGGACGCGCAAAGAAACTACAGCAGGGACCACTGGTCCGATCGGTCACTGGTCCGATCGGTCACTGGTCCGATCGGTCACTGGTCCGATCGGTCACTGATTGTTGTCAGTTTACGTCATTCTCCACCTGCTACAGTCCATGTTCAGTCTTTGACCTTTGACCTGATCCTGTCGACGACAGGAGGTGAGACTAAAACTAGTCTGAAATCTGAGCTCAGACCAGAAACTGGGGGGGAGGCGGGGGAGGCGGGGGAGACCACGGTTTCTACCAAAACTGTCTCTAGAAAAAGTGATATGAACAATAGAGGAGGTTCAACGCCCAATCAGGTGTCAGTGCCTGAGGGTCAGTGTGTGACATCACTGTGACGCTGACCAGTCAGAGAAAGAAGGAACTGTCGTCCCAGAACACACACACACACACATATACGTGTGTGTGTGTGTGTGTGTCAAACCCTTGGTGTTTCACACTCTGCTACTCATTTGTGTTCAGACGAGTTCAGAAACTGTTGTTCACACACACACACACACACACACACACACCGTGGCGTCAGGTGTGTGTGTTCACATCTATCAGTGACTCTCACACAAGTGTAAAAAGTGTCCAGTCTCAGGCAGAGTGTGTACACACTCACACACACACTCACACACACACACACACACACACTGGAACCATGTGTGAGTGTGAGAACATGTACACACAGTGGAGCGAGCCGGCCCTAAAACTGTCAGCCAATAAAAACACAGAGTCACAGAATGGGGGGGGGGAGGGGGGCAAAAAAACTTCCACAACGCACAC
>NC_024323.1:15627052-15627343 GCF_000523025.1 Cynoglossus semilaevis
CCTCGGCCCTGTCCCCCCGCGTCCCTCTCGTCCCTGTCCCCCCTGGTGTCCCTGGTGTCCCTGTCGTCCCTGGTCCCTGTCGTCCCTGTTGTCCCTGTCGTCCCTGGTGTCCCTGGTCCCTGGTCCCTGTCGTCCCTGTCGTCCCTGGTCCCTGTTGTCCCTGGTGTCCCTGTGAGGTCCTGACCCGGTCCACAGTGTAGAACCACAGTGGGAACAACAGTACTTTTGGTGTCACTTCAGTCCAGGACCAGTAGAACTGGTCTGGGTGAGACCAGAGCAGCAGCCGCTGGC
>NC_024323.1:15627579-15628005 GCF_000523025.1 Cynoglossus semilaevis
AACTTTCTCTCCTGTTCTCCACATCTGTGCACAGTCGGAGAACAAAGTCTCAGGCCAGTAATCATCATCACTGAACCGCCCGCATCACTGGGCGCCGCGTGACGACGACGTGACGACGATGGGATTATTACTACGAACGTCGGAGAGCAAACGGTTCTGGGTTTTCAAACGGTTCTGGGTTTTCAAACGGTTCTGGGTTTTCAAACGGACAATGTCGGTTTTCCCGACATCGTCATGAAACAAAAGGACCGACATGTGTGTGTGAACGTGTGTGTGAACGTGTGTGTGAACGTGTGTGTGTGAACGTGTGTGTGTGTGAAAATGAAAGGTGCTCCTCCCAGAATCCCCCGTCCCCTGAGAGAGGGCGCTGGGGGGGGGCTGTTGGTGTGTCGGTAATTAAAGGAACTAACTCACTAATTCTCATGA
>NC_024323.1:15628297-15629208 GCF_000523025.1 Cynoglossus semilaevis
GCTTCATCCCCCGCTTCCTCCCCCCAACAGCCAGCATGGAAAAATGTACCTATGTCTCACAGCATGACCAGTGACCAGAGTGTGTGGGTTATGGGTCCAGTCTGGTACCAGTGGGTTATGGGTCCAGTCTGGTACCAGTAGGTTATGGTTCCAGTCTGGTACCAGTGGGTTATGGGTCCAGTCTGGTACCAGTGGGTTATGGGTCCAGTCTGGTACCAGTGGGTTATGGGTCCAGTCTGGTACCAGTGGGTTATGGGTCCAGTCTGGTACCAGTAGGTTATGGTTCCAGTCTGGTACCAGTGGGTTATGGTTCCAGTCTGGTACCTTCAGACTGGACCTCCTCCAGGAAGAATGCTTCTTTATCAAAGTTGACCTGGTGTCATTCTGGGTCTTATCAGACAGACTGAAGTCAGAGGGGTCAAAGGTCAAATGTTACAATGTAGGAATGTGGAGACGGACGCATGAAAATGTCAGAAAGGAAAATGGATTCTACCAGTGAAACAAAGAGTCTGGTGCATTATGGGAGAAGACGGTGGCGTTGTTTAAAGGAATAGTTGAAAATGTTTCTCTCTGAGTCACAGTGTCCAGTCACTGACCTCTGGTCTGCACAGCAGCAGCAGTACCACCTGCAGCCTGTAGGTGGACACTGGGTTTGAATGAGAATTGTAGAGTTTGTTGAGTTATTAGTCTTTACACAAGAACCCACTTCCAAAAAAGTTGGTACACTTCCTGACACCAGAACCAGAACCAGAAACTCCGCAAACATCGTTAGCTAAGCTAACCACCGCTTACTTTACAATTAGCAAACACACAGGAAAGGAATTATTCCATGTCAGAAACTCGAAACTCATCTCCACAAGTACTCAGACCGGGGGGGGGGGGGGTGTGTAGACACTCACTGCTGCTTATAT
>NC_024323.1:15629257-15630482 GCF_000523025.1 Cynoglossus semilaevis
GGGGGGGGGGGCTGACTCTGACATCACTGGTGGCTTCAGGTTCTTTACCGTGGTTTCACTCGGAGAGGGCTGAAGGAAATCAGGAAGTTTGTGTTTGTTTCCACACATTCTCTTCCACTGGACTGGGAATGACGGCCTCTTCCTGTGTTTATTTGTTCCAGAAAATCCACTCTGACTTGAAAAGCCTGAACCCACAAATCCCTTTTCTGCTTCCCTGCAAAACATCCAAATGGGAATTGGTTCCAAATGTGTGCGTATTACTGTGGGGAGCCACGGGTTTAGCAGCTCTTTGGCTTCAACACAAACTCCCAAGAATGTGTTTGCTGTAAAACACGAGGCCGCGTGGAAGTAAAACACCATCAGAACCTTCTGTTCTGTCGGCACGCCGGGAAACAGAAGAAGAACCGTGAAGGACACGGAAGGAAAACAGTTCCAAGCGTTCTTCTCTTTTCCACTGAATGAAGAACTCCAAGAAGAGTTAGTGAGCTGCACAGCTGCACCAGGAACGCTGAGGCAGGAAGCCTGGACTGGGACAAAGCCGGGCTATTTCTAGGACTCCCATAAATCACTGCAGGACTGCAGGTTATATACAGTACCAGCTCCTGTTACTTGGCTCTGGGGGAACTGTTTTTTACAGACACAAAGCAGGAGACAGAGATTCCTGGTTCCAGCCTGACGACTTCAGGTTCATCAGTGACATCACAGAGGTCACGAGGTCACAGAGTGTGGAGAGAGCACATGAAATATTGCAGGGTCAACGCTGAGCGCTCTTATTGAAACCTGAAGAAGTTGCAGTGAGTACTGAGTACCACCAAGTACACACATGACAGTACTAGTACTCTGTGACTGTAGCTGTGGTACCAGCGACTTCCTGTCTCTAAGAGAATTGACGTCACAGGAAAAAAAAAAATCATCCAAGAGCCGGAGAAACTCTGATCAAAGGAGCCCCCCCCCCCCTGCCCCCCCAGCCCTGAACAGATCACTGGGTGTGCCCAGACTGGTCCCAGTTTGTGGCCTGAGGGAGGGGAGAGCAGTGACGGAGCAGACCCCTACTGGGGTGAAGTGGGGGGGTCCTGCTGCCCCAGCTTTGTGTGCTAACTAATCAGAGGCAGCACACTGTGAGCTCGTCACTGCCTCCCTGTGGGGGGTTAAGTGCCAGTCGGCTGACGGGGCCCGAGAACAAGATAGGGGGTGGGCCTCCGGGAGAGATCGGGGGGGGGGGCGG
>NC_024323.1:15634351-15638090 GCF_000523025.1 Cynoglossus semilaevis
CAGTCTGCGGACGGCGCCCGAGAACAAGGTAGGTGTTTGACCTTAGAGAAAGAGAGGGGGCGAGGGCAGATCAGGGGACAGAGGGTAGAAGCGCTGCCCTGGCGAAAGCAGGTGAAGACACAAGAGGTCAAAGGTTAAAAACATGACCAGAGAAAAAGTCTCTCTATGAAAAGCTGTTTCCAATAATGAACCGGGGTCCGGTGACGTCAGTCCCCCCCCCCCCATGACTTCATCTGTGTGTTTCTCAAGGATATCCCTGTCCTTTGGACGCACAATGAGAGTGCTTCCTGTTTGGAGAACAGGCCCCGCCCACCTCTGACTAACCAAACGGTGAGAGGAAAACACTCTGACTTTACAGTCTGACATGAAAATCAAAGCGTTTTATATTCTTGTACAGAATTCCTCACTGTTGGTGTGAACGTTTGTCCTCAGTCACAGACGGTCAGGGGTTTGATCCCTCTGTGTGTGTGTGTGTGTGTGTGTGTGTGTGTGTGTGTCTCCTGCTGTGTGAAAACTCAGAGAATCCACACAGCAGAGAGGACACGGAGCAGAGCAGAGCCACGGCTTTGACCACAGCGTTTGACTCCAGACTGATCTGGTTTGTTGGAGTCACAGCTGTGATAGGACACCAGCATAGTACACACTCAGTACACACTCAGTACACACTCAGTACACACTCAGTACACACTCAGTACACACTACCCCGTAATACTGCAGTTGTTCTGTCACTTCTACTACATTAAAGACGCAGTTTTCTACTTGTCCACAGGTGGTCAGTAATGTCTGGATTATTGATCTGGAGTCAGGTGACTGACGGTCAACATGTGTGTGTGTGTGTGTGTGTTTTCTGTGGATGTCAGATATTTAGGGTAATTACAGATGAGGTCTATAGAACTGGAGCTGGAGCTGGAGCTGGGGGGGGGCACTGGCTATTTTTCCACTGGTAAATTAACTTGTGGTTTTTTACTTTTTCCTCATGTTTCCGTGTGTGTGTGTGTGTGTGTGTGTGTGTGTGAGAGAGAGATCCACATCATTATTATGACAAACCAGAAAATCAACGTGTGAGCTGTAGCGATGATGTGACGTCACAATGATCCCTGTCCATGAACTGTCCCACACACACACACACACCTGAGGACAAACTGACACGGTGAGGATTTCACTTTCTTTTCAACAGAATCTCATCTCAGTCACAGTCTGTTTCCCTGGAGCTGGATGTCGGTTCGGGGGGGAGGGCAAAAAGAAGGAGGGGAGAAGCAGAGGCAGCCTCCCTCCCTCCCTCCCTCCCTCCCTCTGCATGTTGGGTCCTGCCTCGTCTCAATCACACACACACTCACACACACACTCACATGTCGGCCGCTCTCACCGCTGCATCGACTCTGGAGATTTGCACTTTTTTCACAGGTGAGACAAAACTCTCTGTTTCTCTGTCGGTATCATCGCGGTCTCACCGTGTGAACTCGTCGTACGTTCCAGACTTCGTTACTTTGTTCGTTACTCCTGACCTTCTCCCTGTGTGCAGACGTTAACGACACCCTGCAGTTCCTGTTTCTTAACCGGATCCAACCGTTTATTGATCCGCCTTGAACATTCGATGTTCAGTCAGGTGTCACTACGCACGACGGACGTCCGAGCGCAGACGAACCGTCAGTTAAAGTTCCGTTACTGCGCTTTCTCTACGGGTTATCACTCAAACATAAAAATGATACTGGACCAAAAACAACTTTTAGCTTCAGTAGAAACTTTGGTTTAAATTCGGATCCTCTTCTTGTTGTGGTGGAGGTTCAACTTTCACCAACACTTTTCTCCGGTTCACACTGACATTAATCCAAACGTTTCCTCTGTTTAAACAGGCTGCTCACCATCGCCTCCTACTGAGCTATCCAGGCGCTGCAGATGTAACTTTTTCATGGAGAAGAATTGTAAAACCACAGGAAATCGTATTTGATCGCTTCAAAAAGAAAACTTTCCCCAGAACAGCTGTGGTTCTCTCTGCTGCAGCTTTCAACTCAGAAGAAAGAAGAAATAATGTTCACCCAGAGGAGTTTATGACCAATTATCTGTGGATTTCAGTTCAAAAAGAAAGAAGAAAAAAGGGCTTGTGGGAACTGTAAACTATGGCCACAGATTCTTCCCATGCTGCCTACGCTGCTGTAGCGCCATCTGTGGTCCCCATGTCTCCGTCCACTGGAAACCTGCTGAGGATATTCCGTGAGTACCAGAGCAACGAGGTCATCATCGAGCACTACAACGTCACGGGGAAACTGAAGGAGAACAAGTACAAGGAGGGTCTGAAACCCGAGGCCATAGCTTTTCTCCTGGTCTGCGTGCTCATAGTCCTGGAAAATGCGGTGGTTCTGGTGGCAATCTGGAAGAACAAAAAGTTCCACCTGCCCATGTACTATTTACTGGGCAACTTGACCCTGTCCGACCTGCTGGCGGGTTTCACCTACATGGTGAACCTCATCACGTCAGGCGCCAACACACTGAACCTGACGCCGGTGCTGTGGTTCCTGAGGGAGGGCTGCGTGTTCATCATGCTGGCAGCCTCCGTCATCAGTCTGCTGGCCATCGCCATAGAGCGTCATGTGACCATGGTCAGAATGAAGCCCTACCAGGGTGACAAGCAGGGGCGGATGTTCGCTCTGATTGGAGCCAGCTGGGTTCTGTCCATATTACTGGGGGTTCTGCCTGTGCTCGGCTGGAACTGCATGGGTCAGTTGGACCGGTGCTCCACGGTGCTGCCGCTCTTTGCCAAGAGTTACATCCTCTTCTGCATCACCGTCTTCAGCGCCATCCTCATGTCCATCGTGGTGCTGTACGTCCGCATCTTCCGTATCGTCAAGTCCAACACCAAGCGCCTGGCCTCGGTTCCACAGCGCAAAGGCCTTTACCGCAAGTCCCAGAAGTACTTGGCTCTGCTGAAGACGGTCACCATAGTCCTGGGCGTCTTCATCGCCTGCTGGCTGCCCCTCTTCATCCTCCTGCTGCTGGACTTCTTCTGTCCAGCCAGGAGCTGCCAGGTGCTCTTCAAGGCCGACTACTTCCTGGGCATCGCCATGTTCAACTCCTTACTCAACCCCATCATCTACACCCTGACCAGCAAGGACATGAGGAAGGCCATCCTCAGGCTGCTGTGCCGGCCCTGCCTCGTCACCAGAGACGGACAGGTGAAGAAAATCGGAATCCCTTTCCTAGAATGCAGCACCAGCAAGACGGACGCCGCCTCTCACAGACTGGAGGGACTGGAGACCACCGTGTCCTCCGGGAACTTCACACCCTCCACCATTAAAGCCATTTATCCCAGGATGAGTAAGACGTGGGAATGTTGGAGGGGGGGTGGGGGGGGGGGGGGGGCAGCACTGGGACTTCAGAGCTGCGTCCCTGACATGGACCATCAATATCCACCCTGGTCATGTGACCAGCTCTGTACCTGCCGTGATTTTCCACAGAGGGAGAACAACTCACTCCACATCAGACAAACCCGGGGCCAGCATTTGAGCACCGTCACGACGTCTGGTTTCATTCTCTGATGTTAAGGTTCAACAGTGATGCAGCCGGAGATGTCGGACCAGAGGTTGGACCACATCTCCTCGCTCTCAAGTGTTTTAATGACACGTTGTTACAAACACACAGCATCCACACCCAAACTCTGCTGCCAAACCCATGTAATTTCTACCATGTGAGTTTTGGTCAGCACCATCGCCCCCCCCCCCCCCCCCCCCCACCCCCCCCCCCA
>NC_024323.1:15638206-15643424 GCF_000523025.1 Cynoglossus semilaevis
TCAGGGTTGAACTAATTATAGTATGCTCATAAAATAACTCAACATTCTGCCGTGAAGTGAACGACCAGACAAACACAAACGTTGGTTTTTATTCCTGTACATATTTGTAAAGATAAATATATATATATATATTTATATATATATGTATTTTTGTTTTGAGTTACACTCTGTAAATATATATATGCAGCAGTTTTGTATGGTTTAAAAACTTCATTTAAGTTATGTAAGTTTTATATATGCACTGAATAAAACCTTTGGATTTTGTTTCTCTTTATATATTTCTCTATGTTGAACTTTTTTTTCCTGGGGGGCTGGTGGGGGGGAGGGGTTCAGGTCAGTCTTGTTCAGAAGGTACAGTCAGTCTGTCGTTCTGTCACTGAAACTTAGAGAAGTTCTTGACAAACTCTCGTTAATACCAACGTGAGGAAGAGGAGGAGACGCAGCGACGATGAGCTGCGATGGTTTAAAGAGTCGCTGACAAACTGGCAGCTCGGCTGAAAACCACCTCAGGAACTGGTGGTTCTGCAGAAGCAGCAGCAAAACTTGACACTCGTTTACCGTAACGAAACCACGTGTGGGTGTTTGGGTCTTGGAACTGCCCCAACACTGCCTTCCTACCACACCATCAGGGTGCAGAGGTTGACAACACGGTTCTTTTTCACAGTGGGAGGAGGTTTCACTTCAACACTGGGGTTGGGGGCTCATTTGAAATAAATTAAACAACTGAACAATGTTTCACTTAAACCAACAGTATAAGAGCAGTGGTAATATTGAACCATGTTAGGACTTAAAGGGAAAATAATAAAACATTTTTATTTGGGTTAACAAATAAATGTGCGGCGGGTGAGTTGAATTAATTGTTATCTTAACTAACTAATAATCATTTTGAAGAAACCAACTAATGACCTAAGGCTCAGTGGGAGAGACTGTAGAGACGCGTCTGTGGCAGTCACTACGGTGACCCAACAGTGCCATCTAGTGACGAACAATCGCTCCAGCAAGGACGTAATAACAAGTATAATTTGGAAAAATCATGGAGTTTAATACATGTGTAGTGAACCATAAAAGTATAAACAGTAGAAAACAAATAAATGAACACACACACACATACACACACAGTGACCAATGTATTCTGAGTGTGTGTGTGTGTGTGTCTACCACTCAGTGCTGACAAAGTCCCACAGGTGATCGCTGACGCTGCACCGACTCTGAGCTGACGTGTCCATGTTGATGGGCGTGGCCAGATCTTTACCATAGTGAACTGTAGAAGAAGAAACGAAGACAACGATGGAATTAAAGCAGAACACACACACACACACACACACAACTAGGCCGTACCTCCTCTCAGGGTGTGTGGGGGGGTGTCGTATTCCCACTTGATCTTGGTGATGAGGTGGTACAGTTTGGCCACGTAGCTGTGAAATTAAATTAAATTCAAATATAAAATGTTAGATTACATCAAAATACACTCCACAACTTTCACTTCATCAACTGTCATTTCTTCACTCGTCGTCATCATCATCATCAAAAAGGTGGCGTAAAAAGAAGAAGGAAGTTTCCAGCGGTCAACGAAACCCATTTATGACCAAAGTCAGAGGAGTGACACTCACACTGCTGAGGGGATGACCTCTGTGGTGTCTTCATCCACCTCACTCTGAAGAGCCTCCAGCTGAGCTTCACTTCTCCTGAGATTCTCCAACTCTGCCTTCAGCAGACTGTGAGCGAGTCAAGGATGGTGACGTGGGAAACAGTCTACGTGTCTACGTGTCAACGTCTGACCTCTGACCTCTGAACCACAGACACCAAACATTAGGATACTCTATCTCGGAGTCGGAGATCTGGCTCTTGGCTATGCACTGTCTCAGCTGCTCCTCCAGGTTCTTCAGCTCCTGCTCCCTTTGCTGCTTCTCCTCCTCCAAGTCCAGCAGCTGCTGACCAACAGTCTCCTCAATCTGAGTGGCTTCTGTGAGTCAGTGAAGGGAAGAGAAACAGGAAACCATGTAAGCTTTGAAGTACAGCAAACACATCTGTCTGTCTGTGTGTGTGTGTGTGTGTGTGTGTGTGTGTGTGTGTGGACTTCCTGCTCAGGCGATGAAACTCCACTTGCCATTTAAAATGTGTGTCACCACCTTCTTGGTTTCTACATGGAGCTCAAACAGAGCCTGCTGTTCACTTCTGATCTCCTTGACCTTCTCCGTTTGGCTGCTGTTGATGTACTCCAGCAGAGCCTCTCCCATCTCCTCCAGGTCCTGGAACTTTTGACCTTGAGCCATAGCTGCAGCACGACAGGCTAAAAGCACAAAAACAACACGTGTCATTGGAGGCGGTTGTTTTACGTCATTATTGACGACCATCAAGAACCAATCAGCTCACAACGTCATCTTAACAATCAAACATAAAAAGAATACACGTCACATGACTTTAGTCACAGGTGAAAATGCTGTCACAGCAGGATCTGTTTGACTCAGTTCACATCAATCAATCAGTCATCAATCAATCAGTCATGAATCAATCAGTCATATGGTACTAATAATTGGCAGAACCTTTTCTTTTGGTGTTTTGGTTTTTTTCGGCCTTGATTTCTGCCAACAGTTTTAATTTCGGTGCATCCATAGTATAAACCCATTCTTGTTGTTGTTCTTGTTGTTGTTGTGTCAACACACACTGTTGGTGCTGTCTATCATTATTTCACAACAAAAATGTCCTAAAAATTCAATAAAACTAATGAATTTTCTTTATTTAGAAATGTTAACCTGTAAACATGACAAAAACACATCTTCAAAGACTTTAATAAAACCGATTCGTTGATCTCTGCAGTTAAATACAATAACATCTGGTCTGGAGTCACAGAACAACCATCTCGAACCGTTCACTTCAACAGAACTACAACAAGTACCGAACCATTCGTTACCGGACGTGTGTCCTGATCAAATGGTCCAAACGGTCCGTCCTCACAGACTGTCCAAACGGACCGTCCTCACAGACTGTCCAAACGGTTCCAAGTAAAGACACTAAACCACCATTAAAATCTTTCACAAAAATATGTATTTATTTGACGGTGAAGGCAACACTTCTGCTGTCGAGTGTACGTGACGTTGTTTACGTTAAGTACGTCACAAATGTGGTTCAAATGTTAAACGATAAACGCCAACATTCACATGGTAAATATTTAAAACTAATTTCTTCACCGTCGAATTCAATTATATTGAAAAAGAAAAATACCTGAAAGTTCGTTACCGGGATTCAAACAGTCCTGAGAACGCGCCGTTTCCTTCTTCTTCTTCTTCTCTTTGATCGTTGCACTTCCTGCAGTTTTTCATGTCACAGCGCCCCCTCTGACCATCCGCATGCTTTCATATGCACAAGCTGTTGAACGACGTCACAGTGTGTTCTCTCCAAGTACATTCAAATACAGCGACACAAGCTAGCATCTTAGCATGTGTTGTGAGGATTATTTCTCCCGTTTATTACACCGTACAACGAGATAAAACGAGAATTAGAAAAATAATGAATTTATTAAAAACATTTTTTCCTATTTTAGTCTAATTTCTGTTGATGGACCCAGCAAAAATGTAGAAAAAAGACATTTTTACTTGTAACGTTTCAAAAACTGTACGTGTTAAGAATGAAGGAAGGAAGGAAGGAACTTTGTTCATCTGAGGAGAAGTACTCACTGATACTAACATGTACTCAGTCCAGGGTCAATCACAACAAACCTCAGGGTCAGGGTGTAGGACGTACTGCGTCATCCGTCAGTGGTCCGTCACACAGTGAACCAATGAGCAGCAGGTGACCAGGGAGCAGATTTGTCAAAGTTTTATTTCAGTTTGTAAATTGTACACAGTACAAAACAACAACATCTGTTTCAGTTTTTATTGGAGACAAAAATCAAACTCATTCTTCACTCCTGTTTTTTACGCTTTTCCTCTTTTTCCCGTGTCTTCCGTCTCTCTCTGCCTTTCTGTCTGAAGTAGAGTCTCTTAGGGTTCAGACCGTAGGCCTTCAGTCGCTGTCTGCTGAACTCCCTCCCCCCTATCGTCACCCCCATCAGTCCTGACAGGAGGCGTCCCCCTGACCTCCTCTGCTTCTTCTTGGACCAGTTTGGTTTCTCCGTCCTGGTTTCCACTCGGTCTGCTTTTCCTGCTGCTTCGCCAGGGGGCGCCTGCTGCCGTTGGTCCGACTCCCGTTTCAGTCTTTTCTTGGGGATAAGAAACTCCTCTTCCTCCTCGTCTCCCGCCTCTTTAAGAGCCTCATCTGACGAGTGCGTGGCAGCAGCTCCGTCCTCGCCTCCAGCTCCTCCTCGTTTCTCAGCATCCTTCTGACCATCTCTCTTCTTCTTGCCGACGTGGTTCTTGGAGTCGCCCGGCTCTTCATCTGGCCTGTAAATAAAAGTCAGTCTTAGATCAGCACATAGGACACGAGGACACCAGATTCACCAGGACCAGGTCTCATCTGGCTTCTCTCACCCAGAGTAGACGGAGCCGAGGATCTCTCTCTTCTTCCTGTCGTTCTGGGCTTTGATCTGATAGTTTTTCACATCACTTCTCTCTTCCTTTTCAGACCTGAGGAGTAGGAAAGGCTGAAGGTTTGATTGTGGTGAAGGAGCAGAGAAAAGGTCAGGACTGTAAAGGTCAAAGGTCGTACCTGAACATGCAGGTCTTCTTCAGAGAACACCAGCGGTTCAACTCTTTGTCATCTGCACCTAAAATCTAATAAAGGAATAATTTGAGACTTTCAGCCTGTTATGATTGTGTGTGTGTGTGTGTGTGTGTGTGTGTGTGTGTTCTGCTCAGAGAGAAGATTCAAACTGACATCATTCTCTGGTCACAGTTTCCCTGGAAGGAAGCAGTACCAGATCATTCACCTCGAGGCTCATCACTGCAGTAATACTCCGTACAAAACTGTAACAACAGTCATTGACACTTGTACCATCAACTCACCACTGGTCTCTGCTGGTCCACTGGTGTGGTCAAGTTCAGGGGTCTGGTTCTTGAAGCGGGCTCACAAAACTCTGAGTTAAAGTCTCAGCTCTGAAGACAGAGAGGTCCAACTCTGACTTCCTGGTTTCACAACAGCTGATTACAGTTAGCTCACTGAAGCCTGAGTTCAGTTAAGCCTGAGTTCAGTTAAGTCTGAGTTCAGTTAAGCCTGAGTTCAGTTAAGTCTGAGTTCAGTTAAGCCTGAGTTCAGTTAAGTCTGAGTTCAGTTAAGTCTGAGT
>NC_024323.1:15643912-15645830 GCF_000523025.1 Cynoglossus semilaevis
TGAGTGTCCACAGCTGACCTCTGAGTGTCCACAGCTGACCTCTGAGTGTCCACAGCTGACCTCTGAGTGTCCACAGCTGACCTCTGAGTGTCCACAGCTGACCTCTGAGTGTCCACAGCTGACCTCTGACATGTTGATCCAGGTTTAACCCAACAGGATGAAGAGGACGTGGCAGCAGATGAAGTCAAACACAACAATATAGAACAAACAGGAAGTAGAACTTCTGCTGGTTCTGCTTCATGTCACTCAGACGATGCATTGAGGGGAGGATAAGTTTAGTAAACAATCCAAGTCCAATCCAAAGAATTTGCTCTGAGCTAAGAACACGACTTTGATGAGTTTAACGAACGATGTCTGGGCTGAGAATCCAATTGATTTTTATAATAGACTGATAGATAATAGAAGAAAAATGGAAACGTTCCAACAACAAACTTTAGCTAAATGGTAAAATATCCAGTCTTGGTCTCAGGATTCTCTCCTGGCATCAATGTCTTCAACCAACTGAGCTGTGACGTCACAGACTCCTCAACAAACAGACCTTAAACCTGCTACGGAGCAGGTTTGAACCATAGCAACCAAGTCAGGGTCAGGGTCAGGGTCAGCTTCATGAGTTCCCTCTAATACAGAGTTAACTAACTCTGAGTTAGTACTAAGACCACTTCAAGAACCGGACCCTGGTCCAACATACCTGTTGATGTACTGTGTCAGACCTTCACTGTGGTCTGTACCTAAACCTGGATCACCATGACCAGCGTAGCAGTGGCAGGTCAAAGGTCAATCATAATCTCACCTCATCTGTGGACAGACCAAAGTCGTTGGCAACGACCTGTCTGTACTTAAACCTGCAGGGAAGGTCATCAATGATGTCCTCGTAGTCCAGCTTGTAGTACTCATCCAGGTACTGGTCGAAGCTTCTCTCCTCTGGAAAAAAAAAAACACCGACAGGTAACCACAGACAGGTAACCACCGACAGCTAACCACCGACAGCCAACCACAGACAGGTAACCACAGACAGCTAACCACCGACAGCCAACCACAGACAGGTAACCACCGACAGGTAACCCCCGACAGGTAACCACCGACAGGTAACCACCGACAGCTAACCACCGACAGCTAACCACAGACAGGTAACCACCGACAGCTAACCACAGACAGGTAACCACAGACAGCCAACCACAGACAGGTAACCACCGACAGCTAACCACCGACAGCTAACCACAGACAGGTAACCACAGACAGGTAACCACAGACAGCTAACCACCGACAGGTAACCACAGACAGGTAACCACCGACAGGTAACCACCGACAGCCAACCACAGACAGGTAACCACCGACAGGTAACCACCGACAGCCAACCATTGGCGTTGATTTGTGTTTCTACTTACGAGGGTCAAAAACAGGCTTGTTTTTGGTGATGACCTCAGCAAAGTGGGACTTTTTCTTCTTTTTGCCCATTTGGGGCAGATCCTCTTTCTTCATCATCTTCCTCATCTTCTTCTTCTGCTTCTTGGAGGAGGTCTGCTGACTGGGGTCGTAGTCCGCGTCCATCTGTTCTCACAAGGTCCAGTCTGATTTAGTTTCTTCTCACCATCAAATAAAAGACGGAAAATGGAACGATGTCGTTGACGAGAAGAGACGGGACTCACGTTGAAGTCTTCATCATCACAGTGGGCTTCACCTCCTCCTCCACCATGGTTCTCCTCCTGCTCCTCTCCAGTCCATGTGTCCCAGTTCCAGTTGTCTGTCACACACACACACACACACACACACTTTGGATTTATTACACACACTAAACTGTTATATGTCTTAGTGGAAGACAAACCCGTCCTCACCTTCATCATCCTCAAACTGAGGCTTTTCCTCTTCGTCTTCTCCATAATAATCATCACCAAAAATGTTCTACCAAAAACAAAGAATA